>NW_028327185.1:25299868-25601600 GCF_987537825.1 Furipterus horrens
GGCTATGCTGGAGGGCACATTGGGAAAGAGAGGGGACCTGAGCCTTCTGTGCCCCCCCCTTAAACCACCCCCCTCTACTAACACCACTCCAGTCCCCCAACAGGTAGAGGTCCACCTCATGGCCTACAAGGGTCTCAAGACCAGAGGCCCAACCATATCAGTCCTTCTGATGTGTCTCACCTAAACAGGCTGGGCACACAGGGCCCCCACTTGTATTCCCTTCGGGGCCACAAGTGACAAGAGAAGAGAGGACACAGGGTACAGATACACCTGAGATTGCACAGCCTTCATGTGCCCCTGGAAACATAGGGGGCAGCCTGGGTGGGGAACAGGACACCAGGGACAACTGAACCCAAATCTTTGCATTCACCACCTGCCAGCCAGCTCAGCTCAGCAAGGCCAGCCCAGCCAAGCCCAGACCAGCTCAGCCCAGTTCAGACTAACTCAGCTCAGTTTAGCCCAGCTCAGCCCAGCTCAGCTCAACTCAGTTCAGTTCAGCCCAGCCCAGTTCAGTACACCCAGCTCACCCAGTTCAGCTCTCCCAGCTCAGTCTAGCGCACCCAGCTCATCTCACCCAGCTCACCCAGCTCAGCTCGGCTTACCCAACTCACCCAACTCACCCAGCTCACCCAGCTCAGCCCAGCTCAGCTCAGCTCACCCAGCTCAGCTCAGCTCAGCTCAGCCCGGCTCACCCAGCTCAGCCAGGCTCATCCCAGCTCACCCAGATCAGCTTAGTTCACCTAGCTCAGGTCACCTCTTCCCAGCTCAGCCCAGCTCAACCCAGTTCAGCCCAGCTCAGCCTAGCCCAGGTCAGCTCAGTTTAGCCCAGCCTAGGTCAGCTCAGCTCACCTCAGCCCAGTTCAGCTCAACTCAGCTCAGCTCAGCCCAGCTCAGCCCAGCTAAGCATGGCCAAGCTAGCCCAGTTCTGCCCAGCTCAGCTCAGCCTAGCTCAGCTCAACTCAGCTCAGCTCAGCCCAACTCAGCCCAGCTCAGCCCAGCTAAGCATGGCCAAGCTAGCCCACCTCAGCCCAGTTCAGCTCAACTCAGCTCAGCTCAGCCAAGCTCAGCCCAGCTCAGCCCAGCTAAGCATGGCCCAGCTAGACCAGTTCTGCACAGCTCAGCTCAGCCCAGTTCAGCCTAACCCAGCCCAACCCAGGTTAGCTCAGTTCAGCTCAGCTCAGCTCAGCTCAGCTCAGCCTGGCTCAGCCTAGCTCAGCCCAGCTAAGCATGGCCCAGTCAGCCCAGTTTAACCCAGCTCAGGTCAGCCCAGCTCAGCCCAGCTAGGGATGGCCCAGCCAGCCCAGTTCCACCCAGTTCAGCCCAGCTAAGCATGGCCCAGCTAGACCAGTTCTGCACAGCTCAGCTCAGCCCAGTTCAGCCTAACCCAGCCCAGTTCAGCTTAGCTCAGTTCAGCTCAGCTCAGTTCAGCTCAGCCTAGCTAAGCATGGCCCAGCTAGCCTAGTTCAACCCAACCCAGCTCAGCTCAGCCCAGCTCAGCCCAGATAAGCATGGCCCAGCTAGCCCAGTTCATCCCAGCTCAGCCCAGTTCAGCCCAGCTC
Organism: Furipterus horrens; assembly: GCF_987537825.1. Classification (NCBI taxonomy): domain Eukaryota; kingdom Metazoa; phylum Chordata; class Mammalia; order Chiroptera; family Furipteridae; genus Furipterus; species Furipterus horrens. The sequence goes on from NW_028327185.1 coordinate 25,301,428, forward strand.
AGCTCAACTCAGCCCAGTTCAGCTCAGCTCAGTTCAGCTCAGCTCAGCCTGGCTCAGCCCAGCTCAGCCCAGCTAAGCATGGCCCAGCTAGCCCAGTTCATCCCAGCTCAGCCCAGTTCAGCCCAGCTCAGCTCAACTCAGCCCAGTTCAGCTCAGCTCAGTTCAGCTCAGCTCAGCCTGGCTCAGCCCAGCTCAGCCCAGCTAAGCATGGCCCAGCTAGCCCAGTTCATCCCAGCTCAGCCCAGTTCAGCCCAGCTCAGCTCAACTCAGCCCAGTTCAGCTCAGCTCAGTTCAGCTCAGCTCAGCCTGGCTCAGCCCAGCTCAGCCCAGCTAAGCATGGCCCAGCTAGCCCAGTTCAGTTCAGCTCAGCTCAGCCTGGCTAAGCCCAGCTCAGCCCAGATAAGCATGGCCCAGCTAGCCCAGTTCAGCCCAGCTCAGCCCAGCTCAGCCCAGTTCAGCTTAGCTCAGTTCAGCTCAGCTCAGTTCAGCTCAGCTCAGCCCAGCTCAACCCAGTTCAGCCCAGCTCAGCCCAGTTCAGCTTAGCTCAGTTCAGCTCAGCTCAGCTCAGCTCAGCTCAGCCTGGCTAAGCCCAGCTAAGCATGGCCCAGCTAGCCCAGTTTCACCCAGCTCAGCTCAGCCCAGCTCAGCCCAGCTCAGCCCAATTCAGCCCTGCTCAGCCCAGCTCAGCCCAGTTCAGCTTAGCTCTGTTCAGCTCAGCTCAGCTCAGCCCAGCTCAGCTCAGCCCAGTTCAGCCCAGTTCAGCCCAGCTCAGCCCAGTTCAGCTTAGCTCAGTTCAGCTCAGCTCAGCCCAGTTCAGCCCAGATAAGTATGGCCCAGCTTGCCCGGTTCAGCCCAGCTCAGCCCAGTTCAGCCCAGCTCAGCCCAGTTCAGCTTAGCTCAGTTCAGCTCAGCTCAGCCCAGCTCAGCCCAGTTCAGCCCAGCTCAGCCCAGTTCAGCCCAGCTCAGCCCAGCTCAGCCCAGATAAGCATGGCCCAGCTAGCCCAGTTCCACCCCGCTCAGATCAGTCCAGTTAAGCCCAGTTCAGCTCAGCTAGGCTCAGTTCAGCACATTTCATTTCAACTCAGTCCAAGTCAGCTCACCTCAGCCCAACCCAACCCAGTTCAACTTAACTTAGTCCAGTTAGCTCAGCTCAGCCTGGTTCCCCTCAGCTAAGCTCAGTTCAGCCCAGTTCAGCCCAGCTCAGCCCAGCTCAGCCCAGCTCAGCCCTGCTCAGCCCAGTTCACTTCAGCTACGCTCAGTTCAGCCCCGTTCATTCCAGCTTAGCCCAGCTCAGCCCACCTCAACCAAGTTCATCTCAGCCCCACTCAGCTCAGTTCATCTCAGTTCTTCCCAGCTCAACTTCAAACAGGCCACAATAGCCCAACTCATTCTTGGCCAGTAGCGTGTCCTGGCCTATGGTCCTCTTGGCTCTTGGAGGTTGTTTGCCTTTCCCTCTCCCCCGCTCTATCTTGGTACCTGTTTTCCACATCCTTGGTCTCAGGAGGGCTCTGAGTGCCTAGCCAATGAATAGATGAGGCCTGAACAGCATCTGGGACCCACCTGCTGAAGACTGCTGGAGGGGCCACCAAGGCTGAGAGAGACTCAGGCTCCTCTTGGCCAGGTGGTCCCGAGGGTCAGGTCCGTCCTCAAGCCCTCCACCGAGGAGTTGGAGTGGGGAGGAGGCCAGGTCTCACCTAGGACCCCTCTGATGGCCATGTGGCTTCAGCAGACCCCTGCCCCATTCTGGGCCCTTGCTCGTTCTGGGGCAAGGCTGATGCTTAGGGGAAGGCTGGGGAGGGGCTTCAGACTATGTTGTGAACCTAGTTGGGGTCACTTGCCCACTTCCTGTCCCGCCAGTCTCAGCTGCTCATCTCTACGTCATGTCTGGCCTGTGGTCTGGCTGTGGCAAGGCCAGGTGTGTGTGGCCTGGCCTGTGACCCTCAGGAGCTTGGCCCTGGCTGTGGTGGGATCCTGGCTCCAGTTGGCTGCTCACAGGGCTGGGAGGGGGACAGAGATGCAGGGAAGCAGGAACGGAGCACATGCACTGGGGGCTCTGGGACAGTGAGACACACACGGGCCGAGAAGGAAGGCTGTCAGGGCTGGTGGGACAGGGGCTCAGAGGCACAGGGCTTGCCTGAGTGACCTCCAGTGAGCAGGCCACAGGATCGGGTGGGAAGGTGAGAGCCACTGTCGCCTGGTGTGACCAGTGACTTCTGTGGGCAGCTGGGGCCCAGACACAAGCAGGGTGGGTGCAAGGCTGCTCCTGTCTAGGGGCCTGCAGCCCTGTGTGTCGGGGTGACTGTGGCCATCCTTGGCCCACACCTACCCAGTTTCCTGCTCAGGGCTCCCCTACTGGTCCCAAAAGTCCCACTGGCACCCCCCCATCCAGGAGGCGGCCCTGGCCTGGCCAAGGGGCAGGTGGACTTTTTTTTTGTCCTGCGTTTATTCATTTAGTCATGTCTTCACATGCACAAGGTTCTGGAGTGACACACAGGAGCTGACTGTCCCCTCCAGGAAGGACACCTGCCCGTGTCAGCAAGGACCCTGGGAGCCAGGGAGAGGTCAGCTCTTCACAGGAGTCAGGGGCCCAGGGCAGGCAGAGCAGGAGAGCAGGACATGGATAGAGGGTGGGGGACCTGGGCGGCTCAAAGAACTCTGGGTGTTTTTAGGAGTACAGTAGCCCAGGGTCCTCCCCATGCCTGCACGCCCTCCCAGGCCAGCTCCAGCTTCAGTGCTGTCTGAACTGGGGACTAATGGCCCTGAAGTTCTGCCGTCTTGCCCACCTGTGAGTCCCTAGGCCTGGCACCCTCCCGGGGTCTGAAGTCCTGGCATTCCTCAAAGTACCTGCCTCGGAGAGCAGGAGGAGCAAGCAAGGGACACGTGACGGGGCCTCGTGGGCTGCCTCAGAACCGGGCATGGATGAAATTGAGGAGGTCAGGAGGGGAAGGGAGCACTCAGCTGGGCTCACACAAGGGTGGCATGACCCCATGGTGGGCACAGACAGGCATGGAACTCAGGGCAGAAGAGGAGGGACTTGAGAAGTGGCGCTGGGTCTTTGCAAACTACCAGCGGTGGCAGTTGGGTGGAAGAGGCTGAGTGGAGGTGCGCTCTGCCCCTCTGCATGTCAGGAGCTGTGTGCGGGTCCAGGTGAGAGAGGAATGAGCCTGGAGACAGTCCTCCCCAGGGCTTCTCCAGAAGAAGGAGGGCCCTCTGCTTAGCCAAGCCTTACTGGCTCATGGGGTGTCCATGACGAAGGACCACAGACTGAGTGGCTTAAAACAACAGAAATTCATTCTCACGGTCCTGGGGGTCAGACATCCATCAAGATGTGGACAGGGCTGCAGTGCCTCTAGGGGCCCAGGGAGGCGTCCTTGCTGACACTTTCTGTCTCTGGGGGCCCCACGCGTCCGTTGGTTGGGGACTACATTGCCCCAGTCTCCTTTTCGGTGCCTGTGTCTTCTGTTTTCTCTTATAAGGGCACTTGCTCTTGGATTTGGGGCCACCTGCACATTCTCATCTTAAGATCCTTAACTTAAATCACATTTGGAAGCACCCCTTTTCCAAATAAGGTTCCATTCATAGGTTCCAGGAATTAGGGTGTGGACCTGGCTTTTGGAGTCACCCTTCAGACCACTGTGGTGGGTTAACTAGAGGAGGAAGTGGAGGGAGGGGTCCCGGGAGGCAGCCTCTTGCTGCTGGGAGGGCTGTGAAGGCAGGGACGTGGCACCCCTGTTATGGGCCTGTCCGCTTTCTCACCTGGACTGTGCTCATGCTCAGGCCTCCTGGTAGGGTGGCCGTCACTCCTCCCTCCCAGGTTCGGCAGAGACATGAGTCACTCATGTGTGGGCCAAGCCCTTGCCGTCCTCCTTCAAGGGTCTCTGAAGGGTCATTGGTAGGAGTGGAGTCTCCTGTCCAAAGGGTCTGGGGCTTTGGATGCTGGTAACGCGGCCAGTGCACCTGAAGAATAGTCTTAACCATTCCCACATCTCGGACAGGGTGAGTCCCACAAAGCACACTCACAACCAACCCCTTACTGTAACTTTCCTAGTTACTGAAACATTTCTTCCTATTCTTGGCTACTTGCCTCTTCCTTGCTGTGAAGAACCCACTGCTCACTATCCTCTTTTTTTTGGTTCTTGAGCACTCTTTGTATATGAAGGAACCTGCCCTTCATCATGTGTGTTCACATATTCTCCTCCCATTTCCAGTGGACTGCACAGAGATCCTTGTGGGAAGGTCTGTCCAACCAGGGAAACCACCTATTTGTCCTGGAGAGAGGCTCAGTCTTATGCTCATGTTCATCCTTGGCCATCTGGCCATCTCTTGGGGCCTGTGGCTTCTGCCTCCGTGGCACACCAGCTTCCTTCTTGAGGACAACAGCAGCCAGCTCCACATAGCTCGTGCTTGCGGGGATGTCCAGGCCGATTAGGGGAGGAAGGGGGCCAAGGATTGGCCAGTCTTTGTGTTTGGTGGGCAGGCACATTGGGCTGTTTTGGGGGTGTCAAAGGGACTCATAAACAGCGGCTGGCCACATGGGCCCATAGGGCTCCATGAGTACCCTGTGTTCCTTGTCTGACCACCACCACAGGGCCACAGACACCTCCCCCAGTGCACACTCAGGGAGCATGAGGTTTGTAAAAAAGAACTTTACTAAGAGACCCAGTGGGAAGGAAACTGAACTTGCAAGCCAGGAGTGAGAGCTGGAACGAGGCCACAGTGGATGGGACTAGAGTTGCTGGGCCACGCCAGCTGCTGCTGTTTGTACCTTGTGGGACCCCTTCTCCCACACGTGGGACCCTGCACACCTCCCCAGAATCTCAGGGCCTTCCCGGGAGGGCTTCTCTGCCTCCACATTCTCCAGGGACAGGGTTGGGGTGGACAACAGGAAGGCTGAGCAGAGGGACAGGGGCTGGGCACCAGGGCAGGACACTCAGATCTGGGGCCAGAGGGGTGAGACTAAGTCTGGGGAGTGAGGCCTCAGGCTGGGCTTGGACTCTAAGTTCTTGGTTTGTTTTGAACTCTGAGTACTGAGCTTGGACTCTGGGCAGTGGGCTGGGCCATGGGTTCCAGGCCTTACTGTGTTTTAGAAGTTGTCCAGTAAGAATGGGTGGCCCTGACCTCAGGGGCATGGGAGGAGCCCAGAGAGGTCATGCACATGCACAGCCAAGGTTACTTTGTCAAAGGGACAGATACTATTCTGGGACTTGTCCCAAAGAGGGGTGGGAGTGGGGCTGTGATTGGCAGGTCCCATTGGTCCCCGGATCTTGGGCCTGAGCTGGAATCTTCCGGATGCTGGTGAGCTGGTCACTGAGTCTCTGGCTCTGACCCCTTTGGAAGTTTTTCTGCTGTCCTCTCACCTGGGGCAGAGCAGACGGCCTCAGTGGTGCTCAGACATGGGGAGGAAGGCAGCCAGGCCGGTGCTGTTGGCGCTCTGGGCCCAGGCCTCCAGCTGCAGGGTGTTCACGTAGTCATGGGTGGCCTGCGGCGTCTCCTGCAGGACAGCAGTCAAGACCCGCCTCACCTGCGAGGAGGGCATGCGTGAAGGGCTGTGCCCCCGCTCGGTCTGTGCTGCTGGGGCTCCCGGCCCACCTTCGGCCCTGGAGGACGGGCCATGTCCCACCTTGAAGATCGTGATGGAGGCACTGTAGGTCACGCTGAGCAGGAAGAGCCCCATGAAGATGAAGAGGCTGGTCCACATCTCATCCAGCTCCTCAGTCTCGGCCTCCCCAGTGCACAGGTCCTGGAGGTCCACCTCTGTGGGCACCCACCAGTCAGCCTTCCTCGGCCTTGAGAGTCTTGGGAAGTCCCCACCAGCCCCCTTGGCAACTGCCCAGAGCCACCAACCAGCTCCACAAGGCTGGCATCTGAAACCCCTGCCCCACCGAGGGCGACTGTATGGGAGCTCCACCCTCTGCCCTATCCTGACCACCACCCACTGCATTTTCTCTCCCTCCATTCCTGTCGCTTCTCTCCTGACTGCTGGTCACCCCAGTTGGCCCTGTGGGCCCCTCACCTCAGCTCCCACTCTGCCCACCCCCAGCCCTGTGTCTATGCCGCTTCTTTCTTGCTGGCCTGGGGACCCCACCAAACGGCACATGTGTTGGCCACCTGGAACCCGCAGAAGGAGTCTGAGCTCCACAGACCCAGGCTACCACTTCAAGGGGCTGGCCTGGCCACACGGGAGCCTGCATCCGCCCCTGACCCTGTGCTGGCCCCGGCGCTGCCCCCCTCAGCCTCCAGGCTCCAAGGAGTGAGGTGCGCCATGAGCAGGCGCCGGGGTCTGCCTGGAGCACAGCGGCCAGGTGCCTCCGTGCTGTGTCTTTGCACTGTAGGCTAGCATTTGCTGCCTTTCCTGTGAAATGCTCATGGGTGCTCCTGTGCTTGGGAGTGTGTGTGTGTGTGCACGTGCGTGTGCAGGACAAAGTGAGGGGTCTGGGTAGTCAGACACGCACATGGACTTTGGGCTTGGTGTGGGCTTGGTCCCTGGCTCTGATCCCCACAGCCTCCAGGGCCTGGGATGGGGCCAGCAAACTGCTATGGGGTATGGGAGAGCCCACGTCCTCTGTGTGTGTGTCCATGTGTGGCTGTGTATTCCAGCATCTGTGCCCATGTATGTCACATGTGTATGTGTCCGTGAACGTCTGTGTCATAAGTGTGTCTGTGTTCATGTTTTGCCTGCCGTCCATCCGTGGGTGCATGTGACAGGGAGGGTTTGACTGGGGGCGCTGGGGCCACAGGAGGAAGCCGTGTGCGGCCTCTGGGCTCCCAGCCAGGGGTGAGGGGCCTTTCCATGCCCGTCTTCCCACCCGATGGCCCAGGTGTGATGGGGAGGAAGGGTCTGGGGATGGCCTGGGCAAGAGGGCAGACTGAGGGGGGTTCCTGGGAGTATATGGATGATGTGCCCGCCACATGAGGCGCCGTGGCTGGTGGTGGACGCCGCTGTGGTGGGTTCAGGGCCGGCACAGTGGGTGTGGCTGCGTGGGAGGCTCATGGGAGTGTGTGTGGGGGGGTCAGGACCTTCCCTGAGACTAATCTGGGGTGCAGTGAGGGGAGGCTCAGAGTGTGGGGGGGCTTGGCGCTGGCCCTGTGTGGTTGGGGGCCTGTCTCTGCCCACTTGTGCTCGAGAGGTGCTGGGGGGAGCCGTCTGGGCTCCTGTGTGCTGGGGACCGTGTGGACACCCACTCAGCCTGTTCCTCCACCTGAAGGACCTGTGTGTGCAGCTGGGCCTGGGGTTCGGGAGCCCATCTGTGTCCAGTGCGGCCAGCCGGAGCCCGGGGTGAAACCAAGGTCTTCAGGGCCTCCTGAGAGGCAGGAGCTGCGGGCTGAGCTGGGGTCTCCATGGTCCCTCCCCTGGAACCACCCTCTGGTTTTCAGGACTCTGTTAGGTGGGCAGGGTCCACGGTGGGGCGGTGGGGAGGGCCCCCCGACACAAACAGGGGTAGGTGATAGACCACCCCTCAGCCCTGCCCCATCCTTCCCACCCCTCTCCTGGGCATCCTTTCCTCTGCGCCAAGACACCCCGGCCCCGTGGTCCTGCTCACCCCCCAAGAACGGGTCCACCCAGGGCTCCAAGCAGGCACCGGGGTGTTTATTGACAACACTGAGCACAAGGGTGGGCAGGCACCCTCCCCGGCCCGGCAGGATGCGGCCCTGGGAGCGGCGGAGAGAGGGTGTCAATTACCAGGGCCTTTGGACACTGACTTCTCCAGAGTCTTAGAGGCTGGCAGTGCCTCATGGACCGCTCGGCAGGTGAACTTGCTCCCCTTCTCCCATTCTGCCTGGCTGACCTCCAGGCGGCTGACGGTGAAGAAGGTGCGGCTGGAGCTGTTGGCCTCGACGGGCCACATGGTGGTGTCGGTCTGAAACGGGGCGTCATCTCGGAGCCACTGCACTGAGATGTCTGCGGGGCTGAAGTTCTGGATCAGGCAGGTGAGGGTGACCGTGTCCTTGGTCCCCTGCTTCTCCTCAGGCGGCAGGAACACGAAGACCTCAGGAACAGCACGCTGGCCTGTGGGACAGCTGTGGAGTCAGCCCAGGCTCCAGTGAGGGACCCGCCCACCCCCCTCAGCCTGTGGCTCACCGATGGCCTTGGTGATGGTGCGTGAAATGTTCTTGGGCAGGTGCGGGTGGGACAGTCTACACTCATAGGTCTCGCCCTTGATCCAGTCCCCGGCCTCCACGGGCAGGATGGATGTCGCAGTGTAAGTCATGTTGAAGTGGCGCTGGCTCTTCGTGGCGCCTTTCATGGGGACCCCACTCCGGAACCACTGCAGGTTCATGCCATTCACGCTGGCCAGGTCCACAACCAGGCAGGTGATCTTGGGTGACTTGAGGACATACAAGTCAAGGGGACTGGGTGGGATCAGGTAGACATGTACGCCACGAGGCTCGGACTCTGGTGAGCAGGGAAGGGCTGTGTGAGACCATACTGGGCCCCTCTCAGCCTGAGTGTCAGGGTGTTGGCATGGGCGTGCTGTACCTGGGCAGTTGCGGGCATGTGCTTCAATGATGCAGCCTTGATAGTTGACCCGGCAGGTATAGGTGCGTTGGGACACCCATTGGCCCTGGGTGATGTTGAGACGGCTAATGATGGAGGACAGGTTGCCCTCCTGCTTGGGGGTGCCGGTGTTTGGGAACATGTTCTTGGCCTCGTGCCCGTCCACCAGCCAGGTGACCTTGATGTTCCCTGGGGTGAAGTTGTCGATGAGGCACAGGAGCTGGATGGTGGCATGGGTGTCACCACTGGGGTTGCAGGAGGAGTGGTACAGCTTCACAGTGGGCTGGGTGAAGTTGGTGGCACACACTGGGAACACAGGTGGCAGGCCTGATGTTGGCCTCTCTGAGACTCTGAACCCCGCCTCCCAGACCAGGGCCCCGAGTGCTCTGGGTGTGATGTCCCCACCCACCCAGCCTGCCCCTTGCCCTCAGACAGCAGCCCCCTGGCTGCAGTTGGGCCTACCTGCCTCACCTGCCACAGTCACATTAACTGTGGGGGACCCAGTGTGCTCCACACTGCAGATGAACTTCTGTTTGGCCCACTGGTCTGAGGCAGTCATCACTTGGCTGGTGGTGGTGTAGAGGCCAGAGGTTGAGTCGAGGGTGGCAGGGAAGGTTGTGATGCTCTTTTCCAGGGAACCTGCATCCCAGGTCACAGTCACAGGCTCCGGGATGTAGTCCTTGACCAGGCAGCCAAGTGTCACAGAGGTGTTCTCCTTGCTGATGCTTTTGCGGCAGGGAACCAAGGGAAAGACAGATGGGCCCTGTCTGGAGGCTACGGGATGGAATGGGGGCCAGGTCAGCGCCAGCTCACCTCTGACCTGGGACATCCACTCCCGAGGCCCCAGGGAGTCTGGGAGGGAAGACTGAATGGCAGAGGCAGGGAAGGCTAGTGGACAGAGCACTGGACTCCTGCTCCAGCCCAGGGGACAGAACAGCCCAGGCTCATTTTGGGTTCATTGCTCCTAAACACCCTTTGATGAGCCCTGAGGCCCTACTGAAAGCTGTTACTCTCTCACTTCCAGTCAGGATCCCACCCTCAGCTCCAGTGGCCGGAACATGGACTTTCGGGCAGCTCAGGCAGCAGCCATTTCTCCAGCTCCCTCTGGGGAGCAAGGACCCTGAGACCCCCAGGAACCAGCAAAACAGCCCCTCTGCCTCCACCCTGAGCCCCCTCATTAACGCCTGGGGTCCTGAGGCTCCCACACCCCAGGAATCACTAGTGTGTCCCTTCCCTCATCCCACCTGCTGCTCACTGAGCTCTGTTCCCTGCAACTGTGGGTGCCCCTTCACCCCACCTCTCAATGACCGGCCAGACTGCCCTGGTGCTCTACCCTCCCTGCTGACCTCCCAAGGGAGGCCAAGTCAGGCTCCATGGAGAGGACAGGGGTTCTTCAGAGCCCAGCTGAGGTCCTCCCCCAGCCCATGCCTCTGCTGGCCCCTCCCCTGACCGGGGAACCCTGGATCTCAGCTCATCCTGCCCTGGCCCAGCATCACCCCCCCTGCTCTACCCTGCTCTCCTGGTCCAGATGACCCTGTGTCAGGACAGCTGGCACCAGCAACACCAGCCAGCCCGTTTCAGTCCAGCTCAGTTCCAGAGAGCCTACCATGGTCCATCCTCGTCCAGCTCAGGCCACAATAGGACATTTCAAGCTTTGAAACTTATCTTACCTTAGTCCACAAAATCAAACCAAATTCACTCGGACTCAGCCTAATTCAACCTGCCAGCCAAGGACAGCTTCCTCAGTAAGTTGAACTCAATTTTAGCACAACTAAGCTAAGTCAGCTGGGACTCGGAACAGCATCACCCTGCTTGACCAGTCTGAGTTCAGTTCAGTTCAGTTCAGTTCAGCTCAGCTCAGCTCAGCTCAGTTTAGCCCAGGTTAGCTTAGTTAGGCCCAGCTCATTCCAGCTCAGCCCAGTTTAGCCAAGCCCGGCTCAGCCCAGTTCATTTCAGTTCATCTCAGTTCAGCTCAGCCCAGCTCAGTTCAGCTCAGCTCAGCCCAGCTCAGCCCAGTTCAGGCCAGTTCAGCCCAATTCAGCACAGCTCAGCTCAGTTCAGCTCAGCTCAACCCAGCTCAGCCCAGTTCAGCCCAGTTCATTCCAGCTCAGCTCAGTTTAGCCCAGCTCAGCCTAATTCATCATAGCTCAGCCCAGTTTAGCCTTGCCCTGCTCAGCCGAGTTCAGCTCAGCTCAGCCAAGTTCATCCCAGTTCATCCCAGCTCAGCCCAGTTTAGCCCAGCTCAGCCCAGTTTAGCCCAGCCCTGCTCAGCCCAGTTCATTTCTGCTCAGCCCAGTTTAGCCCAGTTGAGGCCAGTTCATCCCAGTTCAGCTCAGCCCAGTTCATTCCAGCTCAGCTCAGTTTAGCCAATTTCAGCCCAATTCAGTCCAGCTCAGCCCAGATTAATCCAGCTCAGCCCAGTTTAGTCCAACCCAGCTAAGCCCAGTTTAGCTCATTTCAGCCTAATTTATCCTAGCTCAGCCCAGCTCAGCCTAGCTCAGCCCAGCTCAGCCCAGTTCAGCCCAGTTTAGCCCAGTTCATTCCTGCTCAGCTCAGTTTAGCCAAGCCCAGAAGCTCAACCTAGTTCAGCCCAGTTTTTTCCAGCTCAGCCCAGTTTAGCCCAGCCCTGCTTAGCCCAGTTCAGTTCAGCTCAGCCCAGTTCAGCCCAGCTCAGCCCAGTTTAGCCCAGCCCTGCTTAGCCCAGTTCAGCTCAGTTCAGCCCAGCTCAGCCCAGTTCAGCTCAGTTCAGCCTCATTTCACTCAGCTGAGCCCAGCTCAGTCCAGTTCATTTCAGCTCAGCTCAGCTTAGTTTGGCCTAGTTCAACTCAACCTGTTTCTTCCCAGTTCAATCCAGTTTATTCCAGCTCTATTCAGCTCAGCTCAGCTTTGCCCAGGCGTGTCACGATCCACAGAGAACACTCAGTCTCCCCCAGCTCTGCGCAGGTAGGTGAGCAGAACCTACTCCATCCACCTAGCCTACTCTAGTTTGACCCAGTGATGCTGAGCCCAGCTCCTCCTGACTCCACCCTGCTCAGTTCAGTAGCCTCCAGCCAAATTCAAGTCAGCATCATTCAGCCCAGGTGTGTCCAGACCAGCCAACCTAGGACAATCCAGTCCAGGCTACCTCAGCCCGGCTCAGGTGGGCCAGCCTGACTATGACCTGTCCACCCAAACCAGCCCGGTCTGGGACAGCCCAGCTCAGTGCAGCCTGGCCCACCTCATCTATCACAGACCTGCATGGCTGAGGACAGCCCAGATTGACCAGCTTGGTGCAACTGAGCTGAGGATACCTCCTCTCCCATTAAATGACTGTCCACTGAAGCCACAGTTGTCACAGCCCAGCTCAACCCAGACCCCCCATCATCAGGCCAGCTCAGACCTGCCTGGTTCAGGCCAGGAGCTGTGGCCCCAGGCCAGCCTACTGTGTCATCCAGCACAGTAACAGCTACTCTCGGCTGTTCCTCCAGCCTGTGGTTGCCCTCCCAACTGATCCATGCCCATCCCACTGTCCGCACCCTCTGCATGATTCCTGACCCTTAGCCTTGGGCCCTGCCCAGCCCTGTTCTCTCCAAGGGTCTTGGCTCCTTGTCTTCTTCTTGCTTCCACATGTCTCCATTCAGGGGATGGACAGCTGAGAGATAAGCAGTGACCAGGAGGCTCAATCCATGCTGAGTGAGCAGCCAGGTGTCCTCTTCCTGGCAGTGGCCTAGGCAACCTCTCCTTCACTGCTCCCTGGACAAGCCCCAGAGTTGGGACTCCTAGAGCACCAGGATCTTCTGTCAGGTGCATAGTTGGCGTGGTGACTGGCGTGGCTCATTTCCACCATCTGCAGCTCCCTGGATAGGCTCCCAGGAGAGGTCAAGGGTAAGAAACCATTGCTGTTATTTTTACGTCCAGGCAAGGGGGCCTGGAGGAGGGGAGCTCTGCCTCAGCGCTCACAGCTAAAAATGGGGTGGGAACCCCCAGGGACCTCCGCAGCCCTGGAAGTTCCCTTCTCTCTGTGCTCTTGGGAAGTTGATGGAGAGACTATCTCAGCGAGGGTCCTATGCCACTGATGAGGTGCTCTCCCTCCACGCCTCGACCCTGCCTCCCCTGCCTGCTCATGGCCTCTCTCCCCTGATGCTGTCAGCACCCACCGGGGACCCTTGGGCCTCTCTGAGGAGAGAGTGGGCACCAGACGCCCCACTGATGCTCCCTGGCAGAAAAGGGTTGCGACTACCGTGCCTGGCACAGGGAGGCCAGGTGCGCAGATGCTCCACTGATGTGTGCCCTGCCTTCATGATGCGATGTGTCCCGCAGGCCTGTGCATCCGCAGAGCCGCCTGAAGCACCCTCACCACGAGGGATGCTATGGGAACCTGCCAGTCTAGCTCTTTGGTGTGGGCTGCTGGGAGGGGATGTGTGGTTTTAGAGGGGGACACATCAGAACCCCATCCCCTGGACCTGGGACACCTTGGGCCCGCAGTCCCCATGCAGAGAGGCTATGTGGAGATGGCTCTGCCAGGCCTAGTGGCCTTGGAAGACCCAGGACACTGTGTGGAGGACTGGGCTCAGCAGCCTGACCAGGTACACAGAGCGGGACCCAGCTGAAGCCCAGGACAGACTGTCCTGGTCTGTCACACCCTGCCCTTGGGCCCAGGGACAGATGCTGTGTGGGCAGCAGAGTGGGGAATGCAGAGTTCCTTGGAAGAACCTGTGATTCTGAGAGAAACCACAATGCTAAGCAGGCAGAACCCCAGCGGGGCCGTAGGGTGGGCCCAGATGAGCCTGGCCAGCCCCTGCAGACTGAGCATGTGGAAGTGTGCAGGGCTGGGGGCTCTCTCAGCTGCTCTGGCCCCAGGCACCCCCTGCCCATTCTCCCTGAGCTGTGAGCATGTCGGGCGTGAACCTCAGAGCTGAGAAAGACTCCTGGCTCAATCCTTACATCCCAGAATGAACGGGGCTGCTGGTGCTGGGACAGGGAGGCATGTGGGAGGTGGGCACTATCTTCAGGCTTGGCCTCCCCTAGGGTCTGTCTGTCTTGAAGCAGAATGGCTCCCACAGGAGCTCAGCTCTGGTCATACAGGTCTCTGCTGCCTCATTCCTCCCTAGGGCGGTGTCATTGCCCAGCTTTGAGGAATCACCCTTGACCTGCCCCTTCTGTCCAGGGCTGGACCTGGACGCACCCTACCCAGCAGGCCCCAGCCTGGTGCTCCTGTACTTCAGGACTCAGGACAGAGTCTGCATCTAAACAAGCTGTGTCTCAAATGTGTACAGTATGTGAGTCTGTGCATCTGCATGACATGCACATGTGCACGTGTCTCCATGGGCACACATGTGTGCATGTGTGAGAGCACATGCACCAGTGTGTGATGAATGTATGCATATGCCTCTCCATGTGCACACATGCAACTGTGTATCTGTGTGGCATGCACACATGCACAAGCTTATCTGTGTACTTGTATGTCTGTGCACATGTGGTATGTGTACCAACGTAGCACACACAGTCTCTCTGTATACATACATGTACGTGTGTGTGGCTGCATGTGTCTGTGTGACATGCATATGTGCATGTGCCTCTCCGTGTGTGTGTGTCTGGTCAAACAACATGGGATGAGTGGGCTTTGAGCCTAGGCAGTTTGAAACCCTGTTTTGAGGCCAGGCCACAACGTTAGGGGCTGTGGGGAGAGTAGGGACCAATAGGCTGCTTGAAGGGAGCCAGGCCGCAAATATTTCTCAGACCCTGTGCACAGGATACCAGCAGCCTTCATACCCAACCCAGAACTGGCTGGGGGCTCAGAGCCCCTGATACCCATGCTGGGGAACAGGCCCCAGAGCTCTCCAGCTCAGTGAGACCAGCTGACCCCCCTGTTCACCTTGGTAGTGGCCCCAAAAGCAGGCCCACAGATCCGCTGCTCCCTCCACGTAGCATCTGTTCCCAAGGGCTGGCCGGGACCCACCTCTGTCCTGGGGCTGACTGAGCCACCCCAGGCTCCTGCCATCCGCTCCACCCCAGGACGACCCTGCACATGGCCTCTGCCTTCCCAGTGAGGGTGCTGTGCTCTGATCTTTGGAAAGGGAGTCTCCTGTTCTAACCTAAATGCTCTCATTACTAACAAGCTCGAGTATCTCCTCAGATGCTCGGGAGCCATCTGCACCTCTTTGTCCTTGCTCTTACCATGTTTTCTAAAGGCATTCTTAGCGATTCCTTAGAACTCTGCGAGGCAATATTCCAAATGCCAGCCCCTGGTTAGTTTTAAATTTGCAGTGACCCTTACCAGTTAATCCCTGTCTCTTCACATTGCTTATGGTGTCCTTCATTTAACAGAAATTCTTGTTTATTTGTTGATAGATTGACTTTAGAGAAAGAGGAAGGGGGAAGGGGGGGCACTGATTTGTTGTTCCACTTATTGATGTGTTCCTTGGTTGATTCCTGTATGTGCTCTGACCGGAAATTGAACCTGCAAACCTGGCCTAGTGGGGCGACACTCCAACCAACTTAGCTACGTGGCCAGGGCAATTTAACAGAAATTCTTGATTTCCAGGTGATCAGATTCACCAGCTATTCACCCCCAGGCTTGTGCCTTCAGTGTTTGGAGAATTCTGTTACCAGCTATATGAGTGTCCTGCGGTTGCTGTAACAAAGTATCACAGATGTGGGGCTGAAAGCCACAGGAATTTATTCTCTCCCATTCTGGAAGGCAGCAGTCCAACATCAAGGTGTGACCAGGGATGAGCTTCCTCTGAACGCTCCAGGAAGGATCTGGAAGCTACTGACATCACTCCAAACTCTGCTCTGTCTTCACATGGCCTCCTGTCCCACGTGTCTCTGTGAATCAAGTCTTCTTTGAAGGCCACCAGCCATTGGACTTGGGGCCTATCCATAATCTGGTATGATCTCAAGATCCTTAACCTAAGTTTTTGCAAAGATCCTATTTCCAAGTGAGTCACCCAGGCTGAGGCCGTCTCCAGCTCCAGCAGCCCAGCTGGTCCACTTTCTGTCAGCTCTGAGTGGCATCCAGACGTAAGTGAACATCCTGCAGGGTTCCCACCACTGACCCCCATGGGGTGCGAAGCAGCGATCTGGATTCAGCTCTCCCTGTAAGAGGCCGTTCTCCCTCCCACTGCCCAAGCTTTCCCAGGTGTCCCTGATGCCCAACAGGCCACACTTGCTGCTCAGCGAGCTCCTGCAAACGGCCGAGCTGTTGCAGAGCCCCCGGTGTGCAGGTCTGGTAGTCTGCGCATGGGCAACATGCTTTTTCAGCGATGTTTTAGCATATGTTAACTTTTAGGGGGAGAATCTCCCTAAACCTCTCCTCCTTTGCTCTTACTCTTCAAAATTGTCCAATCTGTAAATGGATCTCAAAAGCAGACAGACAGACAAAAATAACCCAGCTGGAATTTTGATTGCAGTATATGGCAAGTTGTGGGGGGGTCACAGAACCCCAAGTCGTGCCGATGCTGTGACCAACCTCACCCCCTCCCCCACCCAGCGCCCATGTGTGCTGGTCCCAGGACAGGGTCTGCAGGTCCTGCTGCCCCTTTGCCATGGCATCTGCTGGTGCCACGTGGGTCGGAGCGGCCAGAGGAGCTATGGGCTCCTGGGGAAAGGCGCGTGCGGGTCCTGATCCCAAGGGCCACGTAAGGGCAGGCCAGGCAGCATGGTGTGTTCTGTGGGACACTTGGGGGGGAGGGGACATGATGAGTAAAGGCTCAATGATAAGACGCCACGATGAACCCTTGTGGTCAGTACCTGAGGGGGGGAATGAGGCACCGCGCATGTGTGTGTGTTTGTATGTGTGTGTGTGTGAGGGCCTGTGTGTGTGCAAGCATCTGTGTGTGTTCGTGAGTGTGTAAAATACAGACAGAGGTGTGCATGTCAGAGCTGGGGCTGCAGGTGGTCAGGAGGGGCCTCCAGGCTCACAGGCAGGTGAACAGTGGGAGAGATGGAGAGGTCATGGGTGAGAGCCTCAGGGGTGGTGGGCAGTTCCTGAGGGGATTCCTGCCCCGAGGGCTAAGGCTATAGTCCAAGTCAGGGCCTCCTGTTGAGCAAGGAGTCCACTGGGTCAGTGGTGGGGGTAATGACCCTGGTGTTCCTGAGGGAGGGCTGGGCTGGGTGCAAGGGATGGGGGGGTGAGCCTCAGCACTGTCACCTGGAGCCCTGGAGTCCTGGAGACCCACAGCCCACCTGGCCAGGTTCCGGGAGGCCAGCTGTGCTCCTGGACTTCTGCTGGCCACCGTGTCTGATGACTCCTGTCCGTGATCCAGCTACGTGAAACCCTCTCTCTCCCACCCACAGGGAGCTGGGGGGCACTTCCTGGTCGCCTTGGGCTTCCCAGGCTGTGCCAACACAGGCCCTTCACCAAGACACCCCCATCTTGGAGCCCCCCAGGCCACAGAGATTTGTGTCTGCTACAGCCAACACCTGGCACACCCGCCCTCCTGTCTTGGAGTTTTTACTGAGAAGGGCTGACAGCTGAGCACTGCCTTGGCCCCTGAGGTCTGTGTCTCCACAGCCCAATAGTCTCGCCAGGAAGGAGAGACCTCGCCCTGTCTCTGGAATGGATGATCGGCTCCCTCACTGCCGGCCAGGGGGCCAGCAGCCTGTGGCACCTACTCGAACCTCACTTCCTGACCCTTCCTGGAGCCCACTGGCCCTCGTCCTCCTGGCAGTCATCCATCTCCTCTGTGAAAACCCAAGTCCGGTTCAGGCCATGGGACCTCTCCCTGATGACTCTGTGCTGCCTGAATCTGTCGTGACTCCAGAATAGGTGCCTCTCCAGGCCTGGCCTTTGCTGCCACCCCCACCTGATCCTTGTTCCTGGCACCCACTTGCCTGTTTGGGGCCGAATTGTGTCCCCAAATCCACACATCGAAGTCCTAATCCAGAACACCTCAGAACATGACGGTATTTGGAAATAGGGTCTTTCGAGAGGTAATAAGGTAAGATGTGATCAGTAGGGTGGGTCCTTATCCAGTCTGACTGGTGTTCTTACAAGAGGAGGAGATTGGGACACAGACCAACAGAGTGACGACCATGTGAGGACACGGAGGAGGTGCCGGTCCGCACGCCCAGGAGACAAGCCTCAGAGGACCAGCCCTGCGGCACCTGCTCTGGGACCTCTGGCTCCAGCATGGGGACAGAATCTATGTCTCCCGTTTCAGCTGCGGGTCTGTGCTGACTGACACACCTGATGTGTGCATCTTTGTTCTGGCCACGGGCAGTCTTGCTTTCAGCCCCAGGTGCCTGTGCGGCCCCCTGCGGCCCCTTGTTTCGGGCCATCTTCCTCACCTGCTGGGAGCTCAGGGGCTGCTGCGGAGTGGAGGGCAGGAGGTGGTGGGGGATGGCAGCTCCTGGCTCTGGGACAGTGAGGGGGTGTGGCAGGGAGGGGCTCTGACGCAGGACCCGGCCAGACTGCAGATTTTGTGAGGCATGCCGACACCAGAAGACTCCAGTGAGTTATGGGATTTTTGGGATGTTTTATTTTCATTAAAAAAAAAAAAAAAACAGTACAGAAAATTAATGGGCTCCAGAAAATCAAAAAGAAAATAAAAAGCAACCCAAGCTACAAGGTGGCGTTTCCTTCAAGTAATCTCGGGGCACCCCGAGAGTCATGAGGTCTGATCTCCCTCCTTCTGGTAAACACGGGGACTTGGCTCCCGCTGGAGATCTGGGCCTCCGTCCACCCTGCTGGCTCCCCAAGGCAGGGGCGCACTCCCTCGAGTCCTCTCTGCTCTCACGCCCTCTCCCACTGGACAGCGGAGGCCCTGGGAAGGGCCAAGTGACGAGACTCAGGCCCTCCGCTTCGCTGTCCTGCTCTCCCGGTGCTCTGCACCTCAATGCCGCCATCTCTGGACCTCCTCTGTCACCGAGGTTGAGTCCTGCCTTCTTGGGGACCTGGTCACCGGGACCCTCCCCAGGAGGCTTATGGGGGAACACCCACCCCTCTGTGGTGGTAGGCGGCCCTGCACCCCGGGCCCCTCTCCAAGGGCCTCCTCGGGTGGAGGCGAGCTGGGTGACCACAGGGGCACGTCCTGGGGCTTCCCTGGTGAGGGCTCAGGGCCCTTCCAGAGCCCTCGGGTCCTGGACCCTGCCCAGTGGGTGCCCGGACTCAGGGCCCCTGCCCCCTTCAGGGTGGACTCGCATGCCTTCCACAGGCAGAGACGCCCTGGGGAGGGGACACGCTACGCTGATGCTCCTGCCCACACGGCCGCTGGCAGTCCTGGAGGCTGCCGTGGAGGGGCCAACCATCACACAGGTCGGGGGAAGAGCCTGCTGTCCCCCTGGTTCTCCAAAGGGGGGGTCATGGGCAGGATGCAGCCCAGGGTGGCTGTGAGGACGGAGGGAAGAGCTGCAGGCCCAGCGTGGCCATGGGTCAGAGGGCAGCGAGGGCAGAGGGCGCAGGGGCCGGACTGGGCAGCAGGTTGGGCAGCATGAGCCAGCGGACCGGGTCCTGTGTGAGTCAGGAACGGTCCTGGACGCCTGCCCGGGGCGGGTGGCGCTAAGCCCCCTGTCCGATCATGTTCCTGTAGTCAGGGACAATGGTCCGCTTCAGCTCCACCACCGAGGAGAAGATCCACTTCACCTGCAGGGGGCGATGCCCAGGACCCCACATCAGCCTCCACAGCGCCGGGGAGGACCCGGTGGGAATGGCGCGGGGGGCGGGGGAGGGGACACGGTGGGAACAGTGAGGGGACAGTGCGGGGACAGTGCGGGGACAGTGCGGGGACAGTGCGGGGACGGTAAGTAACTGTGAGGGAACAGTGAGAAACAATGAGAGACAGTGAGCGATATATGGGGACAGTAAAGGACTGTAAGGGAACAGCATGGGGACGGGGCAGGGACAATGGGGATGGAGCAGGGACAATGGGACAATGTGGGGACAACAAGGGAACAGCGTGGGGACAACGTGGAGACAGCATGCGGGTGGAGTGGGGCAGTGTGGGGACAACATGGGGACAATGTGGGGGTGAAATGGGGACGAACGGGGGACATGTGGGACAATGCAAGGACAGCGCGGGGACAACACAGGGACAACGTGGGCACAGCGGGAACAGCATGGGGACAGCATGGGGACCACATGGGGATGGAGTGGGACGCATGGGGGGGCGTGGAGGCGGCGTGGGGGCGGCAGGCCCACCTTGAAGAGGGTGACCGTGGCGCTGTAGCACACACTGAGCAGGAAGAGCGTGATGAAGATGGAGATGGTGGTCCACAGCCCGTCCAGCTCCCCGTCCTGGGCCTCCGCACAGCTCTCGTCCAGGAGCATCTCTGCACAGGGAGGAGGGGTCAGTGTGACGGCCCTGGGGGACTGGTGGGGCTGGGGGGCCTGGGGCAGTCCCTGTGACAGGGGGGAAGGAGGCTGCGCCAGGCTGGGCCAGTGGCGCCCAGCTTCCTTCGCCATCCTCCAGCTCGGGCCCCAGACCTCAGCCAGGCCTGGGGGCCATCCCTCCCCTCTCTGCTGCCCGCTACGGGCCCTGTGCAGACAAGGTGGGACAACCCCAAGGTCCAGCGTGCCCTGCAGCCCCCTGGCCCTCCGCCTTCTCCCCAGGGGCCACAGGGAAGGGCCAGTGCCAGGTCGGTATTGGGAGTGCCGGGACAAGGGGGAGGGCCCAGGGCGGTCTGGGTGTGGAGGGGAGGACTTCTGCATGTCGGGTGGGGCTGGGCAGGGTGGTGTCTGAGCTGGTCAGCTTGAGGCTGAGCTGCTGAGTGGACCCTGGGGCGTGATAGGGGGTGGGGTTTGGCTGGTGTCCATGATAGGAGTTCACAGGGCCTGCCCTGCTCTCTGGTCTGGGCCTGAGCAGCGTGTCTGGTGGGAAGCCCGAGTGTAAGGCCTGTGTACATGTGTGTGCATGCATGTGTGCACGTGTGTGGCCATGTGAGCTGGTGCTGGCCAGTGTGAGTGACTTGTTTAAATTGGGTCTGGGCTCCGTGTCCATGTGGGCACCTGAATAGTGCCACCCCTGGGGTCCCAGGGTGGCCTGCCTCTGTCACTTTGGGGTACTGGAGTGAGTGCCCTCCTGAGCAGACAGGCCTGGCTCCAGGCAGGACAAGGTTGGGTAGAGCCCCCTCAACTGAGGGAGGGTGGCAGGCCTGGTCTCGAGGGTAAGATGGCCTGTCCCCACAGCACGGGCCAAGCCTGCCCCCTGTGTGGGCACAGAGCCATCTCACAGAGCCTGCGAGAGACGCAGTGGACAGGGAACCCCGGAGGCAGAGGCAGCAGTGTCCCACAGGGCGGGCTTGTACGGAGCTGGGAAACACAGCCCTCATGTCCCTGCAGGGCTCCAGAGGGCCTTCTCCTATCCCCTGTGCACCCCTCCAGCCTGGACTACTTGCTGGCTGCGGTGGGGTGGGGTGGGGTAAAGGAGTGGCCTCTGTTGGCAAAAGCCCTGTCCCTCATCCTAACGGCCTGCACCTGGAGGCTCTAGGTCACGTCCAAGTGGGACCGCCTCGTTCCCCTTCACGGTGACAACCAGCCTCAGAGCCCAGCCTGGGCTCTGCCTCGGAAAGAACCATGACAGTGTCTCAGGGTCCCAGGGTGGTGCTGGGTGCTTTATTTAATGCTGAGCCTGGGGCATGTACATGAGGTGGGGGTCGCTGGGCACTGGGCGCGTGGCTCATTTACCCGGAGTTTGGGAGACGGGCTTCTGGGTGTAGTGATTGTGCAGAGCCTCGTGCATCACTGCACAGGTGAAGACCTCCCCCTGCTGCCACCGGCTTTTCTCCACGGAGAGCTTGCTGTACAGGAAGTAGGACCCATTCTTGTCCTTCAGGGGCGGGGTCGTGATGTACGTGGCCTCTGGCTCTGGCTGCCCATTGTTCTGCCACTCCACGTTGATGTCAGGCGGGTAGAAGTCTTTAACGAGGCAGGTCACACTGACAGTGCTCTTGGCCAGCTCATCTGTGTGTGGGGGCAGGGCATAGACCTGCGGCCCCTGGGCTTGTCCTGTGGAATGGGGTCAGTACAGATGGTCACTCCCAGGTGGAGGGTTGCCCCCCAGGACCCACCCCCACCTGTCTGCTGCCCCCACCTTTGGCCTTGGAGATGGTCCTCTCAATGGGGGCTGGGAGGGCCTTGTTGTTGACCTTGCACTTGAACTCCTTGCCATTTAGCCAGTCCTGGTGCGCGATGGGGAAGTCATTGACCACGCGGTAGGTGCTGTTGAACTGCTGCTCTTGTGCCTTTGTCGTAACCGTGTTCGCCTTTTTGCCATCCACATACCAGGTAAACTCTACTTGGAGGTCTTCCAGGGCCACATCCACCACCATACACGTGACCTTGGGCATCAGGGAGATCATGAGGACGTCCTTGGGTTTCGGGGGAAAGATGTAGACCGAAGGCCCTCCTGGGGTTTCACAAGCTGGTGTAAAAGACACAGTGGCCAGCGGTCAGTACCTAGATGGGCCTCATTTGGCCACTCATCCCCCACCATGGACCATGCCTGGGCTCAGGCCACCTCCTTGGGGAGGCTGACTTACCTGGGCACTTGGGGCATGGGCATGGTGTCGGTGGTCCTGCGGGGACTGGGAGCACTGCAGAGAGAGCAGACTGAGGGTTATTGGGGCCCGGATGTAGTTCCTAAGCCCTGGCGGTGGGCTTAGGTCAGAGCCAGGGCTTGGCATGTCTGAGACCAGCACCTGCCTCTGTGGCCTCTGGGGCTGGGTTAAGAGTGTCCAGCCTGTGCCCATCCTGGGCCTGGTGGAAATGCCCAAAGGACCCCTCCCCAAGCTTGGGAGGCCTTCAGGATGGGGAGACCATCAGCACCTCCCCACAATTCCCTGGGTTGGGGAAGCCATCCCTGCTCCATGGTCTGTGCAGACTGGAGGCGGCCCGGGCCTGTCTGCCGGTGGGTGTCCCCCAAGGCTGTGTCCTCACCAGTCTTGTCCACCTTGGTGCTGCTGGGCGGGTGGGCTACATTGCAGGTGAACGTCTGGCTGGGCCAGCTGCTGGCGGGCACCGTCACCATGCTGCTCATAGAGTAGAGCCCCGAGGACTGCAGGACGGATGGGAAGGTGTGCACGCCGCTGGTCAGGGCGCCAGAGTTCCAGGACACAGTCACCGGCTCAGGGAAGTAGCCGGAGACCAGGCAGGCCATGGACACCGTGGGGCCAGCCGTGGCCCCGCAGCTGGGGGCCAGCGGGAAGACCTTTGGGGCTGTGGTGGAGGCTGTAAGAGAGGAGGCCATGTGACTGCCAGGGCCTCACCCCGCAGAGCTCTGGGCAGCATGTCAGGAGCCCTGGCCTGGGACAACGCCAAGCCCAGTGCCCGGGACCGATGTGCGTCCAGAAGTCTGCAGACCTGCCGCCCGTGCAGGGCTCTGCCCCCCAGGCCTTGCGTCCCTGTGCCTGTGCGCACTGGGCTCATCGGCTCGGCCAGTGCTGTACGACTGCCTGGATCAGAGTCCCCACAGTCCCCAGCACCCTTGTCCCCACAGAGCCCTCGGAGCCCTGACCTATGGCTCCTGCTTCTGTCTGGCTTCCACGGGTCAGTCCCTGAGCCCACGGTCCTGTCACTGCACCTGGCCCGGCCCTGGGCCAGGGGTCCCTTCGGCAGGTGCAGTGGATCTCTGCCACGCACTGCCCACGCTCTGCTCCCAGCCCTGCAGCCCAGGGCCCCTGCCACGCCCACTCTCTCCCCTTCTGGGCGAGCTGTGCAGCTAAGGTGCCAGTCTTGTCCCTGTCCCTGCCCCGTGCCCTGTCCTGCCCTGAATCCTGTCCATGGGGGAGCCCTCACCTCGTCTCTGTGGTCCCCAGGCCCAGGCTCCTAAGTCTGTGCCCCTGGACCCACCAGTCCCCTCCTGGGTCCCTGTGGGTTTCCTGAGCTCACACACGCCCTTGGCCATCCAGCCCTTGCTCAGCCCTCGTCCTTCCTGAGCCCAGCCAACTCCTCAGCATGGCATGGCCTGGAGTCTGGCACTGACCTTAGCACCCCTCTCCTGCATGGCACCAGTGACCCAGGCTCCACTGTGGCCAGGGTGGACTCCCACCCCACATCCAGGCCTGTCCCCCACATCCTGGCCTCATTAGCTTAGCCCCATGGCTCTGCCCCCACTGTCCTCTCTCCTGTCCTATCCCCACCACAGGCTGGAAGCCCTGGCTCAGGTCCTGACTAAGCCCTGCTGCATCCCTTCGAGGGGTCCCCAGCCCTGCGCCGCCCTACATCTCCGCAGAACTGAGGCCCCACTGGTCTCCTCAGGGGGCCCCTTGCCTCTTCCTCTCAGAGCCTCTTCTGCCCAGGATCCCCTCTCCATCCCCAGTTGCTGCCCACCAGGCTCGCCTGGCCCCCAGCAGCTCTCTCTCTGCTCCCTCCCAGCCCAGCTCCCACTTCCTCCAGGGCTCCCTTAGCTCAGGCCCTGCCCTTGTTCCCAGAGTTCCGGGAGCTGCCCACTGCCCTCCTGTCCTCCAGCTCCCTGGTACGTGCTCTGCCTGCTGCCCAGGTCTCCTGGCCCTGGGACCATTCCCTCTCTCACTGGCCTTCAGGCTCACCTCCCCGCTGCTCCCCCAAAGCCTTCCTTGCCCCTTTCCCTCTTCCTGGACCCCCATACAGTCAGTCTCTTGCCTCTGCCCATCTGAGGCCCGGTTCTGCCAACTCAGGCCCTAGTCCTCCCTGCCCAGAGGACCCTCAGCGCAAACAGCCAGAACCCCTACCCTGAGCTCCCTCAGGACTGGGGGCCCTGCTTCAGGCCCAGGAGCCCAATCTGGCACTCAGGTGCTCTGCTCAACCCAACCTGCACATGCTCTGACCCTCCTCACTGGAGTCCCTGACAAACATGACTCTGCCATGTTTGTCTGTTCACCTTCTCACCACGGTCTCTGTCCCCAGAGGTCCTGAGGCAGCTCCAAGACCTCCCACCTGCCCACTGCTCACCTGCATAGCTCTGCCAGCTCCCACTGGAGCTCCAAAGGCAGCTCTCTGCCCTCCTGATCCATAACTTGCCCCCTGCTCACCTGCATAGCTCTGCCAGCTCCCAACAGAGCTCAGAGGCAGCTCCCTGCCCTCCCACCTGCCCTCTGCTCACCTGCAAGCTCTGCCATCTCTCACTGGAGCTCCAGGGGCAGTTCTCTGCCCTCCTGATCCACCACCTGCCCCCTGCTCACCTGTATAGCTCTGCCAGCTCCCCAAAGCTCAGGGGAAAGTCTCTCTGCTCCTACCTGCCCCATGCCCACCTGTAAGCTCTGCCAGCTCCCCTTAGAGCTCAGGGCAGCTCCCGGACCTCTCACCTGCCCCCTGCTCACCTGCATAGCTCTGCCAGCTCCCTCAGAATTCAGCGGAAGCTCTCTCTGCTCCCACCTGCCCCCTGCCCATCTTTAAGCTCTGCCACCTCCCACTGGAACTCAAGGAGCAGCTCCCTGCCCCTGATTGCTGCATAGCTTTTCCAGCTCCCCCAGAGCTTAGAGGAAACTCCCTATGCTCCCACCTGCCGTCTGCTCACCTGCAAGCTCTGCCAGCTCCCACTGGAGCTCGAGGGGCAGCTCTCTGCGCTCCTGATCCACCACCTGCCCCCTGCTCACCTGCATAGCTCAGCAAGCTCCCAACAGAGCTCAGGGGCAGCTCCCTGCCCTCCCACCTGCCCCCTGCTCACCTGGAAGCTCTGCCATCTCCCACTGGAGATCCAGAGGCAGCTCTCTGCCCACCTGATCCACCGTCTGCCCCCTGCTCACCTGCATAGCTCTGCCAACTCCCTCAGAGCTCAGGGCACCTCCCGGAACTCCCACTTGCCCCCTGCTCACCTGTAAGCTCTGCCAGCTCCCTCAGAGCTCAGGGCAGCTCCCAGACCTACCACCTGCCCCCTGCTCACCTACATAGCTCTGCCAGCTCCCCAAAGCTCAGGGGAAAGTCTCTCTGCTCCTACCTGCCCCATGCCCACCTGTAAGCTCTGCCAGCTCCCTCAGAGCTCAGGACAGTTCCCGGACCTCCCACCTGCCCCCTGCTCACCTGCATAGCTCTGCCAGCTCCCCAAAGCTCAGAAGAAGCTTCCTCCCCTCCAGCCTTCTTTCTGCCCACCCGCAAGCTCTGCCAGCTCCCACTGGAGCTCCAGGGACAGCTCTCTGCCCTCCTGATCCACCACCTGCCCCCTGCTCACCTGCATAGCTCAGCAAGCTCCCAACAGAGCTCAGGGGCAGCTCCCTGCCCTCCTACCTGCCCCCTGCCCACCTGCAAACTCTCCCAGCTCCCACTGGAGCTCCAGGAGCAGCTCCCTACCACCCCCCCCCATCTGCCCGCTGCCACCTGCAAGCTCTGTCAGCTCCCACTTGAGCTCCAGGGGCAGCTCTCTGCCCTCCTGATCCACCACCTGCCTCCTGCTCACCTGCATAGCTCAACAAGCTCCCAACAGAGCTCAGGGGAAGCCCCCTGCCCTCTTAACCCATCACCTGTTCCCTGCTCACCTGCTTAGCTCTTCCAGCTCTCCCTGGAGCTCAGGGACAACTCCCTATCCTCCCACCCCCCCACCCCCTGCCCTGAGCTCCAGGGGCAGCTCTCTGCCTGCCTGCCCTCCCACCTGCCCCTGCTCACCTGCAGTTTCTGGCCCCTTGTTCCTAGTCCTGCTGAACTACAGTAGCCCCTTGACCCTTCTGCTTCAGGATCCCATTTCCCACAGGTCAGTGAGTCGTACAGGGGCTGCTGTGTCCCCCGCACTCCCCACTGGGCCTCCTGCCAGCCCCAGAGCCCCGGCTCCCATCCCCTGTCCACCACCTGTGAGGCTGTCCGCTGAGTGCAGGAGACCATGCACGTCTCCTGCTGGGCCCCTGCCACCTGCTCCCTTCACCCAGGGCCCCTGGCCTCCTCCTCTGACCCTGTCCCTTGTCCTGGACAGGATCTTCAGGCCACCTGGGGTCATCTTCCTCCCCAAGCCAAGCCAGCCCCCTTCGTGTCTCCTGTCAGCTCCTGTGCTGGTTCCGCTGCCCCCACTCCCTCCCTCTGTCCTGCTCTGTAGAGACCCCACTCACCAGGAGTGGGGGCTGTGGAGGCGGTCCCCCCATCCTGCCCGCTCTGATGCCCGGCCCATGTGGCTCCTTGTGGCTGTGCTCTGTGCCCACAGCCCCATGTCCTAGGAATTAGTAGTTGGGCCCCTGACGTGTGAACCCCCCACCCCCTGGCCCTGCAAAGACTAAGAATGGGACTGAAACCAGTGGCACCATTTGCTTCCTGAAGTTCCCCCTTTTCTGGGTGGTTTGTGTGTCAAGGGGCCTGGGGGAGCCCAGAGATGGCTGAGGTAACCTCACATGGGGTGTGGGGGTGGGGTGAGGCAGGCATCGGGGCCCAGGGGACAGCGTGGGAGCCTGGCTGTCACGCGCTCTGCCACCCACAGGGACTGGCTTCTCCCCTGAGCCCTCAGGTGTCCTCAGTCCCGGTGGCATCGCTCCCTGCCCGGCCAGCATGCTGTGTGGGCACAGGCTGTCCTGCTCACAGTCTGCAGACCAGCCCTGGCTCATCACATCCATCCAACAGGGTGGCTCTTCGGGGGCCTGCTGTCTTCCTTGGAGTCCGTGACTCTTCCCTCCTTCCCCCTGGCTTCATCCGTGGCCCAATCACTGTCCAAAGGTTGGCGCTGACCCACGGTGAGGAGGAAGCTATCCCCCAGAGGATAGAAGCAAGTCTGATGTGCAAGGACAAAGTTCATGGTGGTCACTGGGGCACGGAAATGCCCCTCTCGAAGACCCTGGTCCAGTGGAGCAAGGGAGCCTCAGCGAGGGGCTCAGAGGATCTGCCTGGAGTCCAGGGCCAGGGCCAGGCTGGCTCCCCGTTCCGCTCTGTGGCACGGTGCTCAGGGCCTGACTCCTGGGAGAAGCCATGTCTCCTGAGGTCCTGCCCTCAGAGGTCGGGCTGCGGTCTTTCTGCAGCCTCCTCCCTACAGAGATGGTCACACAACCCGTGGGTTCCAGGTTATGGGGAAGAAAGTGACCTGCCTCTGCATGGGGCAGGGCAAGGTGCAGTAGGAGCCCATGGGCCACTTGACAAAATGTCATTGGCCACAGCCTTGGTCCCATTCTGGGACAAACTCATGGCAGATCTGCTCCATCTGCCTGGCTTCTCCCCACAGCACCCAGGCTGCTTGAGTTCCTAGCTAGTCAGTGGATAACCAGGCTGTGAGCATTGGTTATGGTTGCCTCAGAAGCACATTCGTCTATGAAATCTCTGGTCAGCTCACCACATTGCTGACTTTGGCAAAATTCTGAGTGTCTAGGCCAGTGGCTGTTTGCCTGTTAAGTCTACCGACACCGGGTCACCCAAATTTCTGGCCAGTCACACAGACCGCCTGGCTGCTGGTGTCAGGAAGACCCATCCCGGGGGTCATCACAGGACATTGGCACAAGAGCTGCTGTCTGGACCCAGGTGGGGCAGCTGCTGTGGCAGGCACGGGCATGGAGGTAGGGCCTGGCGTCCCACATGCTGGGCTTGCTCGGACCTCAGGCACATGCCCTTCCCAGTCCTCGCGGCCCATTCTTCCCAGACTAATCTTCTCATGTGAGAAGGTTGGCAAGGCTGTTTGCCTGGAAGTGAAAACTTGCTAGTAGTCATGTTGGACCTGAGCCTGGCTCTCAGAAACTAGGGAAAAGAGAGACTTTAAAGGCACTCACAAAAGTCTCTTCCCATGGCCTTGTCCCCGCCTGAGTCCACAGCCGTGACAGACAGCAGCCTGTGGCACCTACTCGAACCTCACTTCCTGACCCTTCCTGGAGCCCACTGGCCCTCGTCCTCCTGGCAGTCATCCATCTCCTCTGTGAAAACCCAAGTCCGGTTCAGGCCATGGGACCTCTCCCTGATGACTCTGTGCTGCCTGAATCTGTCGTGACTCCAGAATAGGTGCCTCTCCAGGCCTGGCTGCCACCCCCACCTGATCCTTGTTCCTGGCACCCACTTGCCTGTTTGGGGCCAAATTGTGTCCCCAAATCCACACATCGAAGTCCTAATCCAGAACCCCTCAGAACACGACTGTATTTGGAAATAGGGTCTTTCGAGAGGTAATAAGGTAAGATGTGATCAGTAGGGTGGGTCCTTATCCAGTCTGACTGGTGTTCTTACAAGAGGAGGAGATTGGGACACAGACCCACAGAGTGACGACCATGTGAGGACACGGAGGAGGTGCCGGTCCGCACGCCCAGGAGACAAGCCTCGGAGGACCAGCCCTGCGGCACCTGCTCCGGGACCTCTGGCTCCAGCATGGGGACAGAATCTATGTCTCCCGTTTCAGCTGCGGGTCTGTGCTGACTGACACACCTGATGTGTGCATCTTTGTTCTGGCCACGGGCAGTCTTGCTTTCAGCCCCAGGTGCCTGTGCAGCCCCCTGCGGCCCCTTGTTTCGGGCCATCTTCCTCACCTGCTGGGAGCTCAGGGGCTGCTGCGGAGTGGAGGGCAGGAGGTGGTGGGGGATGGCAGCTCCTGGCTCTGGGACAGTGAGGGGGTGTGGCAGGGAGGGGCTCTGACGCAGGACCCGGCCAGACTGCAGATTTTGTGAGGCATGCCGACACCAGAAGACTCCAGTGAGTTATGGGATTTTTGGGATGTTTTATTTTCATTAAAAAAAAAAAAAACAGTACAGAAAATTAATGGGCTCCAGAAAATCAAAAAGAAAATAAAAAGCAACCCAAGCTACAAGGTGGCGTTTCCTTCAAGTAATCTCGGGGCACCCCGAGAGTCATGAGGTCTGATCTCCCTCCTTCTGGTCAACACAGGGACTTGGCTCCCGCTGGAGATCTGGGCCTCCGTCCACCCTGCTGGCTCCCCAAGGCAGGGGCGCACTCCCTCGAGTCCTCTCTGCTCTCACGCCCTCTCCCACTGGACAGCGGAGGCCCTGGGAAGGGCCAAGTGACGAGACTCAGGCCCTCCGCTTCGCTGTCCTGCTCTCCCGGTGCTCTGCACCTCAATGCCGCCATCTCTGGACCTCCTCTGTCACCGAGGTTGAGTCCTGCCTTCTTGGGGACCTGGTCACCGGGACCCTCCCCAGGAGGCTTGTGGGGGAACACCCACCCCTCTGTGGTGGTAGGCGGCCCTGCACCCCGGGCCCCTCTCCAAGGGCCTCCTCGGGTGGAGGCGAGCTGGGTGACCACAGGGGCACGTCCTGGGGCTTCCCTGGTGAGGGCTCAGGGCCCTTCCAGAGCCCTCGGGTCCTGGACCCTGCCCAGTGGGTGCCCGGACTCAGGGCCCCTGCCCCCTTCAGGGTGGACTCGCATGCCTTCCACAGGCAGAGACGCCCTGGGGAGGGGACACGCTCCGCTGATGCCCCTGCCCACACGGCCGCTGGCAGTCCTGGAGGCTGCCGTGGAGGGGCCAACCATCACACAGGTCGGGGGAAGAGCCTGCTGTCCCCCTGGTTCTCCAAAGGGGGGGTCATGGGCAGGATGCAGCCCAGGGTGGCTGTGAGGACGGAGGGAAGAGCTGCAGGCCCAGCGTGGCCATGGGTCAGAGGGCAGCGAGGGCAGAGGGCGCAGGGGCCGGACTGGGCAGCAGGTTGGGCAGCATGAGCCAGCGGACCGGGTCCTGTGTGAGTCAGGAACGGTCCTGGACGCCTGCCCGGGGCGGGTGGCGCTAAGCCCCCTGTCCGATCATGTTCCTGTAGTCAGGGACAATGGTCCGCTTCAGCTCCACCACCGAGGAGAAGATCCACTTCACCTGCAGGGGGCGATGCCCAGGACCCCACATCAGCCTCCACAGCGCCGGGGAGGACCCGGTGGGAATGGCGCGGGGGGCGGGGGAGGGGACACGGTGGGGACAGTGAGGGGACAGTGCGGGGACAGTGCGGGGACAGTGCGGGGACAGTGCGGGGACGGTAAGTAACTGTGAGGGAACAGTGAGAAACAATGAGAGACAGTGAGCGATATATGGGGACAGTAAAGGACTGTAAGGGAACAGCATGGGGACGGGGCAGGGACAATGGGGATGGAGCAGGGACAATGGGACAATGTGGGGACAACAAGGGAACAGCGTGGGGACAACGTGGAGACAGCATGCGGGTGGAGTGGGGCAGTGTGGGGACAACATGGGGACAATGTGGGGGTGAAATGGGGACGAACGGGGGACATGTGGGACAATGCAAGGACAGCGCGGGGACAACACAGGGACAACGTGGGCACAGCGGGAACAGCATGGGGACAGCATGGGGACCACATGGGGATGGAGTGGGACGCATGGGGGGGCGTGGAGGCGGCGTGGGGGCGGCAGGCCCACCTTGAAGAGGGTGACCGTGGCGCTGTAGCACACACTGAGCAGGAAGAGCGTGATGAAGATGGAGATGGTGGTCCACAGCCCGTCCAGCTCCCCGTCCTGGGCCTCCGCACAGCTCTCGTCCAGGAGCATCTCTGCACAGGGAGGAGGGGTCAGTGTGACGGCCCTGGGGGACTGGTGGGGCTGGGGGGCCTGGGGCAGTCCCTGTGACAGGGGGGAAGGAGGCTGCGCCAGGCTGGGCCAGTGGCGCCCAGCTTCCTTCGCCATCCTCCAGCTCGGGCCCCAGACCTCAGCCAGGCCTGGGGGCCATCCCTCCCCTCTCTGCTGCCCGCTACGGGCCCTGTGCAGACAAGGTGGGACAACCCCAAGGTCCAGCGTGCCCTGCAGCCCCCTGGCCCTCCGCCTTCTCCCCAGGGGCCACAGGGAAGGGCCAGTGCCAGGTCGGTATTGGGAGTGCCGGGACAAGGGGGAGGGCCCAGGGCGGTCTGGGTGTGGAGGGGAGGACTTCTGCATGTCGGGTGGGGCTGGGCAGGGTGGTGTCTGAGCTGGTCAGCTTGAGGCTGAGCTGCTGAGTGGACCCTGGGGCGTGATAGGGGGTGGGGTTTGGCTGGTGTCCATGATAGGAGTTCACAGGGCCTGCCCTGCTCTCTGGTCTGGGCCTGAGCAGCGTGTCTGGTGGGAAGCCCGAGTGTAAGGCCTGTGTACATGTGTGTGCATGCATGTGTGCACGTGTGTGGCCATGTGAGCTGGTGCTGGCCAGTGTGAGTGACTTGTTTAAATTGGGTCTGGGCTCCGTGTCCATGTGGGCACCTGAATAGTGCCACCCCTGGGGTCCCAGGGTGGCCTGCCTCTGTCACTTTGGGGTACTGGAGTGAGTGCCCTCCTGAGCAGACAGGCCTGGCTCCAGGCAGGACAAGGTTGGGTAGAGCCCCCTCAACTGAGGGAGGGTGGCAGGCCTGGTCTCGAGGGTAAGATGGCCTGTCCCCACAGCACGGGCCAAGCCTGCCCCCTGTGTGGGCACAGAGCCATCTCACAGAGCCTGCGAGAGACGCAGTGGACAGGGAACCCCGGAGGCAGAGGCAGCAGTGTCCCACAGGGCGGGCTTGTACGGAGCTGGGAAACACAGCCCTCATGTCCCTGCAGGGCTCCAGAGGGCCTTCTCCTATCCCCTGTGCACCCCTCCAGCCTGGACTACTTGCTGGCTGCGGTGGGGTGGGGTGGGGTAAAGGAGTGGCCTCTGTTGGCAAAAGCCCTGTCCCTCATCCTAACGGCCTGCACCTGGAGGCTCTAGGTCACGTCCAAGTGGGACCGCCTCGTTCCCCTTCACGGTGACAACCAGCCTCAGAGCCCAGCCTGGGCTCTGCCTCGGAAAGAACCATGACAGTGTCTCAGGGTCCCAGGGTGGTGCTGGGTGCTTTATTTAATGCTGAGCCTGGGGCATGTACATGAGGTGGGGGTCGCTGGGCACTGGGCGCGTGGCTCATTTACCCGGAGTTTGGGAGACGGACTTCTGGGTGTAGTGATTGTGCAGAGCCTCGTGCATCACTGCACAGGTGAAGACCTCCCCCTGCTGCCACCGGCTTTTCTCCACGGAGAGCTTGCTGTACAGGAAGTAGGACCCATTCTTGTCCTTCAGGGGCGGGGTCGTGATGTACGTGGCCTCTGGCTCTGGCTGCCCATTGTTCTGCCACTCCACGTTGATGTCAGGCGGGTAGAAGTCTTTAACGAGGCAGGTCACACTGACAGTGCTCTTGGCCAGCTCATCTGTGTGTGGGGGCAGGGCATAGACCTGCGGCCCCTGGGCTTGTCCTGTGGAATGGGGTCAGTACAGATGGTCACTCCCAGGTGGAGGGTTGCCCCCCAGGACCCACCCCCACCTGTCTGCTGCCCCCACCTTTGGCCTTGGAGATGGTCCTCTCAATGGGGGCTGGGAGGGCCTTGTTGTTGACCTTGCACTTGAACTCCTTGCCATTTAGCCAGTCCTGGTGCGCGATGGGGAAGTCATTGACCACGCGGTAGGTGCTGTTGAACTGCTGCTCTTGTGCCTTTGTCGTAACCGTGTTCGCCTTTTTGCCATCCACATACCAGGTAAACTCTACTTGGAGGTCTTCCAGGGCCACATCCACCACCATACACGTGACCTTGGGCGTCAGGGAGATCATGAGGACGTCCTTGGGTTTCGGGGGAAAGATGAAGACCGAAGGCCCTCCTGGGGTTTCACAAGCTGGTGTAAAAGACGCAGTGGCCAGCGGTCAGTACCTAGATGAGCCTCATTTGGCCACTCATCCCCCACCATGGACAACGCCTGGGCTCAGGCCACCTGCTTGGGGTGGCTGACTTACGTGGGCACGGGCACTTCTTGCATTTTTCTGTTATTATGCAGGTCGTGGGCACTGCAGAGAGAGCAAACTGAGGGTTATTGGGGCCCGGATGTAGTTCCTAAGCCCTGGCAGTGGGCTTAGGTCAGAGCCAGGGCTTGGCATGTCTGAGACCAGCACCTGCCTCTGTGGCCTCTGGGGCTGGGTGAAGAGTGTCCAGCCTGTGCCCATCCTGGGCCTGGTGGAAATGCCCAAAGGACCCCTCCCCAAGCTTGGGAGCCCTTCAGGATGGGGAGACCATCAGCACCTCCCCACAATTCCCTTGGTTGGGGAAGCCATCCCTGCTCCATGGTCTGTGCAGACAGGAGGCTGCCCGGGCCTGTCTGCCGGTGGGTGTCCCCCAAGGCTGTGTCCTCACCAGTCTTGTCCACCTTGGTGCTGCTGGGCGGGTGGGCTACATTGCAGGTGAACGTCTGGCTGGGCCAGCTGCTGGCGGGCACCGTCACCATGCTGCTCATAGAGTAGAGCCCCGAGGACTGCAGGACGGATGGGAAGGTGTGCACGCCGCTGGTCAGGGCGCCAGAGTTCCAGGACACAGTCACCGGCTCAGGGAAGTAGCCGGAGACCAGGCAGGCCATGGACACCGTGGGGCCAGCCGTGGCCCCGCAGCTGGGGGCCAGCGGGAAGACCTTTGGGGCTGTGGTGGAGGCTGTAAGAGAGGAGGCCATGTGACTGTCAGGGCCTCACCCCGCAGAGCTCTGGGCAGCATGTCAGGAGCCCTGGCCTGGGACAACGCCAAGCCCAGTGCCCGGGGCCAATGTGCGTCCAGAAGTCTGCAGACCAGCCGCCCGTGCAGGGCTCTGTCCCCCAGGCCTTGCGTCCCTGTGCCTGTGCGCACTGGGCTCATCGGCTCGGCCAGTGCTGTACGACTGCCTGGATCAGAGTCCCCACAGTCCCCAGCACCCTTGTCCCCACAGAGCCCTCGGAGCCCTGACCTATGGCTCCTGCTTCTGTCTGGCTTCCACGGGTCAGTCCCTGAGCCCACGGTCCTGTCACTGCACCTGGCCCGGCCCTGGGCCAGGGGTCCCTTCGGCAGGTGCAGTGGATCTCTGCCACGCACTGCCCACGCTCTGCTCCCAGCCCTGCAGCCCAGGGCCCCTGCCACGTCCACTCTCTCCCCTTCTGGGCGAGCTGTGCAGCTAAGGTACCAGTCTTGTCCCTGTCCCTGCCCCGTACCCTGTCCTGCCCTGAATCCTGTCCATGGGAGCCCTCACCTCGTCCCTGTGGTCCCCAGGCCCAGGCTCCTAAGTCTGTGCCCCTGGACCCACCAGTCTCCTCCTGGGTCCCTCTGGGTTTCCTGAGCTCACACATGCCCTTGGCCATCCAGCTCTTGCTCAGCCCTCGTCCTTCCTGAGCCCAGCCAACTCCTCAGCATGGCATGGCCTGGAGTCTGGCACTGACCTTGGCACCCCTCTCCTGTGTGGCACCAGTGACCCAGGGTCCAGTGTGGCCAGGGTGGACTCCCACCCCACATCCAGGCCTGTCTCCCACATCCTGGCCTCATTAGCTTAGCCCCATGGCTCTGCCCCACTGTCCTCTCTCCTCTCCTATCCCCACCACAGGCTGGAAGCCCTGGCTCAGGTCCTGAATAAGCCCTGCTGCATCCCTTCGAGGGGTCCCCAGCCCTGCGCCGCCCTACATCTCCGCAGAACTGAGGCCCCACTGGTCTCCTCAGGGGTCCCCTTGCCCCTTCCTCTCAGAGCCTCTTCCGCCCAGGATTCCCTCTGCATCCCCAGTTGCTGCCCACCAGGCTCGCCTGGCCCCCAGCAGCTCTCTCTCTGCTCCCTCCCAGCTCAGCTCCCACTTCCTCCAGGGCTCCCTTAGCTCAGGCCCTGCCCTTGTCCCCAGAGCTCCGGGAGCTGCCCACTGCCCTCCTGTCCTCCAGCTCCCTGGTACATGCTCTGCCTGCTGCCCAGGTCTCCTGGGCCTTGGACCATTCCTTCTCTCACTGGCCTTCAGACTCACCTCCCCGCTGCTCCCCCAAAGCCTTCCTTGCCCCCTTCCCTCTCACTGGACCCCCATACAGTCAGTCTCTTGCCTCTGCGCATCTGAGGCCCGGTTCTGCCAACTCAGGCCCTAGTCCTCCCTGCCCAGAGAACCCTCAGCGCAACCAGCCAGAACCCCTACCCTGAGCTCCCTCAGGACTGGGGGCCCTGCTTCAGGCCCAGGAGCCCAATCCAGCACTCAGGTGCTCTGCTCAACCCAACCTGCACATGCTCTGACCCTCCTCACTGGAGTCCCTGCCCAACATGACTCTGCCTTGTTTGTCTGTTCACCTGCTCACCAGTCTCTGTCCCCAGAGCTCCTGAGGCAGCTCCCTGCCCTCCCACCTGCCCCCTGCTCACTTGCATAGCTCTGCCAGCACCCCCAGAGCTCAGGGGAAACTCTCTCTGCTCCTACCTGCTCCTGCCCATCTTTAAGCTCTGCCACCTCCCACTGGAGCTCGAGGAGCAGCTCCCTGCCCCTGATTGCTGCATAGCTTTTCCAGCTCCCACCAGAGCTCAGGGGCAGCTCCCTGCCCTCCCATCCACCCCCTGCTCACCTGCTTTGCTCTGCCAGCTCCCAAAAGCTCAGGGGAAGCTTCCTCTCCTCCAGCCTTCTTTCTGCCCACCTGCAAGCTCTGCCAGCTCCCACTGGAGCTCCAGGGGCAGCCCTCTGCCCTCCTTATCCACCACCTGCTCCCTGCTCACCTGCATAGCTCAGCAAACTCCCAACAGAGCTCAAGGGCAGCTCCCTGCCCTCCCACCTGCCCCCTGCTCACCTGCATACCTCTGTCAGCTCCCCCAAAGCTCAGAGGAAACTCCCTATGCTCCCACCTGCCCTCTGCTCACCTGCAAGCTCTGCCAGCTCCCACTGGAGCTCCAGGGGCAGCTCTCTGCCCTCCTGATCCACCACCTGCTCCCTGCTCACCTGCTTAGCTCTGCCAGCTCCCTCAGAGCTAAGGGCAGCTCCCTGCCCTCCCACCTGCCCCCTGCCCATCTTTAAGCTCTGCCAGCTCCCACTGCAGCTCAAGGAGCAGCTCCCTGCCCCTGATTGCTGCATAGCTTTTCCAGCTCCCACCAGAGCTCAGGGGCAGCTCCCTGCTCTCCCACCTGACCCCTGCTCACCTGGAAGGTCTGCCAGCTCCCACTGGAGCTCTAGGGGCAGCTCTCTGCCCTCCTGCCCCCCTACCTGCCCCCTACTCACCTGCATAGCTCAGCAAGCTCCCCCAGAGCTCAGGGCCGCTCCCGGACCTCCCACCTGCTCCCTGCTCACCTGGATAGCTCTGCCAGCTCCCCAAAGCTCAGGAGAAGCTTCTTTTCTTCCAGCCTTCTTTCTGCCCACCTGCAAGCTCTGTCAGCTCCCACTGGAGCTCCAGGAGCAGCTCACTGCCCCCCCACCTACCCCCTACTCACCTGCATAGCTCTGCCAGCACCCCCAGAGCTCAGGGGAAACTCTCTCTGCTCCTACCTGCCCCAGGTCCACCTGCAAGCTCTGCCATCTCCCACCAGAGCTCAGGGGCAGCTCCCTGCCCTCCCACCTGCCCCCTGCTCACCTGTATAACTCTTCCATCCCATCTGGGAACTCCAGGAGCAACTCCCTGCCTTTCTGCTCTCCCATCTGCCCCTGATAACCTGCATAGCCCTGCCAGCCGCCTTCCCCTGCCCTGAGCTCTAGGGGCAGCTTCCTGCCCTCCTGCCCTCCCACCTGCCCCTGCTCACCTGTATAACTCTTCTCACCCCTCTGGGAGCTCCAGAAGTAGCTCCCTGCCCTCCACCTGCCCCCTGATTGCTGCATAGCTCTGTCAGCTCCACCAGAGCTCCAGAAGCAGCTCCCTGCCCGCCTGCCCTCCCACCTGCCCCTGCTCACCTGCAGTTTCTGGCCCCTTGTTCCTAGTCCTGCTGAACTACAGTAGCCCCTTGACCCTTCTGCTTCAGGATCCCATTTCCCACAGGTCAGTGAGCTGTACAGGGGCTGCTGTGTCCCCCACAGCCCCCACTGGGCCTCCTGCCAGCCCCAGAGCCCTCAGCCCCATTTGGCTCCACTCCTGGCCGCGTCCTGCTCTGGCAGGCGCTGCGCTGCGCCCACCCTCCCTGCAGCTAGCTCTGTCCCACACAGCCTCTGCCCTGCCCTGGTGCCTCCCAGAGGAGCTCTCCCTCTCTGCTCCCCCCACCACCTTAAGAACCCCCTGGACCTCTGCTCCTTCTTCCCACAGGTCAGCGGCCCTGTGCCCAGCAGCTGCCCAGAGCCCCGGCTCCCATGCCCTGTCCACCACCTGTGAGGCTGTCCGCCGAGTGCAGGAGGCCATGCACGTCTCCTGCTGGGCCCCTGCCACTTGCTCCCTTCACCCAGGGCCCCTGGCCTCCTCCTCTGACCCTGTCCCTTGTCCTGGACACGACCTTCAGGCCACCTGGGGTCATCTTCCTCCCCAAGCCAAGCCAGCCCTCTTCGTGTCTCCTGTCAGCTCCTGTGGCTGGTTCCGCTGCCCCCACTCCCTCCCTCTGTCCTGCTCTGTAGAGACCCCACTCACCAGGAGTGGGGGCTGTGGAGGCGGTCCCTCCATCCTGCCCACTCTGATGCCCAGCCCATGTGGCTCCTTGTAGCTGTGCTCTGTGCCCACAGCCCCATGTCCTAGGAATTAGTAGTTGGGCCCCTGACGTGTGAACCCCCCACCCCCTGGCCCTGCAAAGACTAAGAATGGGACTGAAACCAGTGGCACCATTTGCTTCCTGAAGTTCCCCCTTTTCTGGGTGGTTTGTGTGTCAAGGGACCTGGGGGAGCCCAGACATGGCTGAGGTAACCTCACATGGGGTGTGGGGGTGGGGTGAGGCAGGCATCGGGGCCCAGGGGACTGTGTGGGAGCCTGGCTGTCACGCGCTCTGGCATTCATGGGGCCTAGCTTCTCCCCTGAGCCCTCAGGTGTCCTCAGTCCCGGTGGCATCGCTCCCTGCCCGGCCAGCATGCTGTGTGGGCACATGCTGTCCTGTTCACAGTCTGCAGACCAGCCCTGGCTCATCCCATCCATCCAACAGGGTGGCTCTTCGGGAGCCTGCGGTCTTCCTTGGGGTCCCTGACTCTTCCCTCCTTCCCCCAGGCTTCATCCATGGCCCAATCGCTGTCCAAAGGGTGGCGCTGACCCACGGTGAGGAGGAAGCTATCCCCCAGAGGATAGAAGCAAGTCTGATGTGCAAGGACAAAGTTCATGGTGGTCACTGGGGCACAGGAATGCCCCTCTGGCTGAGACAGCATACAGCCCCTCCACTACCCTGGGGGCCAAGGCCCAAGCATCCTGCGTATGTGTCTCAGGCGCTATGCAGCTCAGTTGTCCTGTAACTTTGAGGTCTGGCCTTGTATTGGGGTGCGGGGAAGCATCAGAACCCCCACCCTTGAAGTGCCAGGGACAAGGAAAGCTATGAGGGAGAGGCTGGGCATGATTCCTTTCAAGCAGTCAGTGGGCAGGGTTTGTTCCCTTTGGGCCGCCAAGTGGAATTCAATACCACAGAAGGGAGCATTGTGTCCAACATACAAGAGGGGCCCCTCTTACCCATGATGTTAGCAGGACCCAGTGCCCCAGGGTCCACGGGGTCCCACATCCATCTGCCAATAGTACTTCAGGCCCTTCTGCTGGCCCTGCCTCATGCCATGTCCTGTGGTTTGGTATTTCTCACATCCCAGTCCCAGATCCTGGTCCAGTGGAGCAAGGGAGCCTCAGCGAGGGGCTCAGAGGATCTGCCTGGAGTCCAGGGCCAGGGCCAGGCTGGCTCCCCGTTCCGCTCTGTGGCACGGTGCTCAGGGCCTGACTCCTGGGAGAAGCCATGTCTCCTGAGGTCCTGCCCTCAGAGGTCGGGCTGCGGTCTTTCTGTAGCCTCCTCCCTACAAAGATGGTCACACAGCCCGTGGGTTCCAGGTTATGGGGAAGAAAGTGACCTGCCTCTGCATGGGGCAGGGCAATGTGCAGTAGGAGCCCATGGGCCACTTGACAAAATGTCATTGGCCACAGCCTTGGTCCCATTCTGGGACAAACTCATGGCAGATCTGCTCCATCTGCCTGGCTTCTCCCCACAGCACCCAGGCTGCTTGAGTTCCTAGCTAGTCAGTGGATAACCAGGCTGTGAGCATTGGTTATGGTTGCCTCAGAAGCACATTCGTCTATGAAATCTCTGGTCAGCTCACCACATTGCTGACTTTGGCAAAATTCTGAGTGTCTAGGCCAGTGGCTGTTTGCCTGTTAAGTCTACCGACACCTGCTCACCCAAATTTCTGGCCAGTCACACAGACCGCCTGGCTGCTGGAGTCAGGAAGACCCATCCCGGGGGTCATCACAGGACATTGGCACAAGAGCTGCTGTCTGGACCCAGGTGGGGCAGCTGCTGTGGCAGGCACGGGCATGGAGGTAGGGCCTGGCGTCCCACATGCTGGGCTTGCTCGGACCTCAGGCACATGCCCTTCCCAGTCCTCGCGGCCCATTCTTCCCAGACTAATCTTCTCATGTGAGAAGGTTGGCAAGGCTGTTTGCCTGGAAGTGAAAACTTGCTGGTAGTCATGTTGGACCTGAGCCTGGCTCTCAGAAACTAGGGAAAAGAGAGACTTTAAAGGCACTCACAAAAGTCTCTTCCCATGGCCTTGTCCCCGCCTGAGTCCACAGCCGTGACAGACAGCAGCCTGCCCCATGCACTGCTTCATCCCACCTGGGATGCCCACCAGCTTCACCTGTGTCCCTGCTTGTATCCAGGGGTTGGGGGCTGTATGTATCTGCGATTGTAAGCTATTGTCACAGCACATTGCATCTCCTAATACACCATGGAAATAAAAACCAAGCAAACAGTAACAACAAAGGCCAGGCAGGAGAGCAAGGGAGCTTTGTAGTTTTATTATGTGCATGTAAGTTAATTGTCGCTATATACACGTACTATCATGCACATGCATATAACATATACATGTAATACATATACACAGTACACTATGTATGTTCATAGGTTAAACTATACAGAAAAAGAGGGTGCCCTTAGGGGGGCTGGAAAAGCTGGGTGGCCCACAAGAAGTAGGGTATCCCATCTGACTGCTTGGGAAACAGGTTGCTTCCTGGGCCTGTGGTGGGGTCGAGAGTCAGAATTCACTTTGTCTGTGGTCTGGTTGTTGTCCATTTGTATGTCATCTCTTAGGTCAGACCCTCACCCAGTGATTTCTGGGTATGAATGTCCATGAGGTGTGCCTGGCAGCATAGCTCTTCCATGAGTTTGGGTTTTGCTGACCCTTCTGGATCATGGTATACAGGTGTGATGGTGGGGGGGGGGCAGTCTGAAGCCAGGGAGAACCCCAGCTGGGGGTTGGTCCTCATCAGTACCCAGAAAACTGAAACTTGTCCTGGTTGAGCAGGGAGCAGGGAATATTGTGAGTAACAGCAAAACATATTCCACAGGCTTATCTTGTGCTGATAAAGATAAGCACAAAAAGTAAGGACTCTTCTTCTTTAACAGAGATTTTCACAAAGTGTCCCCAGTAAGTTTTTAGATACAACATCAAAAACACAGTCCATGGAAAAGAAAAACTCATCAATTGAACTTTATTAAAATAACAAATATCTGCTCTGTGAAAGACACAGATGAGTGAAAAAAGCAGTACCATAGACTAGAAGGAAATATTCCTAAAAGACATATTTGATAAAGGACTTGTACCCAAAGTATGCAAAGAATTGTTTAACTTCAACAATAGAAAACAGAAAACCCAATTAGAAATGAACAAAATATCTGGACAGACATCTCACCAAAGAAGACATATGGGCGGCAAATGAGTACGTGAATGATGCCCCACCTGAGACAGATGGCATGTAACGGCAACGGAGTACTACTGCGTGTCTGTTAGAATGGCGATGACCCCTCCAAAATCAACAAAAGTCCCACAACTCAATGCGGGGAGGACGTGGAGCAACAGTGCTGTGACAAGTTTAGAAGACAGTTGGGCAGTTTCTTCAAGATCTAAAGACAATCTTACCATATGGTCCAAAAATTGCACTCTTAGGTATTTACCCAAAAGAGTGGGAACTCATGTCTACTCCCAAACCTGAACATGGATGTTTGCAGCCGCTTTATTCATAGTTGCCAAAACCTGGAGATCACCAAGACGCCTGGCAATGGATAAATAACCTGTGGTCTAGTCAACATTGGAACTGAGCAGTAGAAAGAAGTGAGCTAATCTTTCTCCTGAACTGATCCTTTTTTGTCATATAATATATATTTTTTAAACCTCTGTGACTGTTTTTGATCTGTAGCATATTTTGTAAGTATGGCCATGCCTCTTCTCTCTGTTCACCATTTTCATGGCATGTCTTTTTCCATCTCTTCGCTCTCAGCTTATGTGTGTCCCTAGATCTAAAGTGAGCCCCTTGCGGATGGCACACACCCATGTGAGTGAAAAGTTGGCCCTGTAATAAATATAACAAGTTCAGTGACCAACAGTAACCTCACAGTGTGATCTGATCATGAAGCCCTAAGCGGGCAGGTCATGGTGAGCAGTCACACCCAGACCTACAACTTTGTTACTAGACGGCTTCTCTTCGTTGTAAGCCAGCGCTGCCCGCTGTTCCGATGAATTTAGATGAAGACACCTTCCAAATGCCAGAGTCATCCTCTTTTCAGACCCTCAGAGATGTGACCGCCTTCAGGGGAGCACAGGGCCCTGTAACTATTGTGTCTCTCAGTCTCTCCCACCTCCATGTGATTTTCTTTACCTCCCCTCCTGAATTCCAAATGCACCAAAGAGCCCCAGACTGTTATTCTCCAGAGAATTTCAGAACTTGCTCATGGCATGTCTTCAGTTTTGCTCAAATAAACTCATAAAAATTCTCTACGGGTCTGGATATTCTTATGTTGACAGTTAGATTTTGTTTTTTTTTCACCCATTCAGCCACTCTGTATCTTTTGATTGGGTAATTTAATCTATTTACATTAAAATTAATTGTTTATATGAAAGGGCCCATTATGGCCATTTTCTAAATTAGTTTTCTGTCTTTCTTGAAGCTGTTTCATTCTTCTTCTTTCTTGCTGTCTTCCTTTGTGTCTCATTAATTTGTTTTGTAGTGATATTCTTTGATTCCCTTGTTTTCAGTGGGTTTAAAGTTTTAGTTACGCAAAATAGTGCTTGTAGTCAAGAATACTGCCTTGCGCACCGAGATATCTGTTAAGGGGACAGATTGCATGTTAAGTGTTCTTAACAGACACACATGCACACACACACACAACAGGCTCAAGTAAAACACCCCAAAGGCACAAGGGAACCCCTAGAGGTAATGGTGTGTCTATTACCTTATTGTAGCAATGCATACTCACTGCATACATTAAATATATGCAGTAATTTTGTAGGTAAGTTATATCTCTATAAATCTGTTAAAAAACAATTTCTCAAAAAAGAAAATGAACTTACCAAGCCACAAAAAGACATGAAGGAGTCTTAAATGCATACTGCTAAATGAAAGAGGCTAATCGGAGGGTACATACTGAGGGATTCCCAATACATGACGTTTGGAAAGGCACATGGACAGAGGCAGCAGGACGATCAGTGGTCACCAGGGGGTGAGGGGGTGAGGAGCATGTAGGTGAGAACTGGGGGTCTCCAAGGGGGCAGTAAAATCGCCTCCTGTGATGCTGTGATGGTGGGTGCACGACAGCAGCCTAAACAGCGGAGGTGACCAAGGCAGCCCCACGGACAGTAGACTTGAGGCCTCTGGGCACAACTGACATTATGCATTTGTCAAAACTCAGAGAGCCCAGCTGGTGTGGCGAGGTTGGTTGGGCATCATCCCACACGCTGAAAGCTCGTTACTTTGATCCCTGGTCAGGGCACATACCCAGGTTGCAGGTTCCGTCTTCGGTCGGGGCACAGACAGGAGGTAACCGATCAATGTTTTTCTTTCACATAAACCTCTCTCTGTCTCTGGCTCTGTCTCTCTTCTCTTCCTTCGCCCTCTCTCTAAAAGTACCGTGTAGAACTGTACAGTGTAAAGCATGAATCACAGTCTTTAAAACCTTTTTCCTTAATAAGTTTTCATTTTTAAATTATTGTTCATGCTGTTGCAGTTGTCCCAGTTTTCCCCTTTGCCCCTCTCCACGCAGCCTGCCTCCCACATCCATAGTCCACCCCCACCCCACTGTCCATGTCCATGGGTCCTTCATATATGTTCTTTGACTAATCCGTTCTCCTTCTTTCAGTCTCTGCCTCTCCCATGCTCTCTTACAGCTGTCAGTCTGTTCCCTGATTCTGTGCCTCTGGTTCTATTTTTCTCTTTAGTTTATTTTGTTCCTTAGAGTCCTCTTATAAATGAGATTATATGGTGTTTGTCTTTCACTGACTGGCTTATTTTTCTTAGCATAATAGTCTCCAGTTCCATGCATGCTGTCACAAAAGGAAGAAATTCCTTTCTTTTTTCTGCTGTGTAGTATTCCACTGTGTAAACATGCCACAGTTTTTCAATCCACTCCTCCACTGATGGTCACCTAGGCTGTTTCCAGCGCTTGGCTGTTGTAAATAATGCTACTGTGAACATAGGGGTGCATAAGGGTTTTTGAATTGGTGTTTCAGGATTCTTACGGTTTAATCCCAGAAGTGGAATCACTGGGTCAAAAAGAAGTTTCATTTTTAATTTTTTGAGGTAATTCCATACTGTTTCCCACCGTGGCTGCACCAGTCTGCATTCCCACCAGCAGTGCACCAGGGTGCCTTTTTCTCCACATCCTCGCCAGCACAAGTTGTTGATTGATTTATTAATGAGAGCTATTCTGACAAGTGTGAGATGGTATCTCATTGTGGTTTTAATTTGCATCTCCCTGATGGCCAATGATGTTGAGCATTTTTTCATGGTCTATTGGGCATCAGTATGTCCTTTTGAGGAAGTGTCTATTCAGGTCCTTTGCACATTTTTTAATTAAACTGTTTTGTTTTCCTGGTGTTAAGTCATATGATCTCTTTATATATTTTGGAGATCAAACCCTTGTCTGTGATATCATTGGCAAATATGTTTTCCCATACAGTTGGTTCCCTTTTCACTTTGCTGATGGTTTCTTTAGCCATGTGGGAGCTTTAAAATTTGATGTAGTCCCATTTGTTTATTCTTTCCTTTATTCCCCTTGCCCTAGGATATATATATAGGCAAATATATTGCTGTGTGGGAAA
The DNA here is from genome assembly GCF_987537825.1 of Furipterus horrens. Taxonomy (NCBI): domain Eukaryota; kingdom Metazoa; phylum Chordata; class Mammalia; order Chiroptera; family Furipteridae; genus Furipterus; species Furipterus horrens. The sequence continues at coordinate 25,345,593 of NW_028327185.1, forward strand.
TCTGAAATTTTACTGCCTATGTTTTTCCCTAGGATGTGGGGGAGGGGTCCCAAAAGTTCTCACAGCTCATAGTTTTGGGGACAAGGAAAGGTGATAACACAGCTTTTAAGGTACTTCACATACCTATGGCAAGCTGATAGCTAGATAATAGCTGTGCTGCACCCCAGGGCAGAAGGGCGGGTGATAGGCTTAAGATACTTTTCATATCAATGATGTGTGGTGCTCAGGGTCAGTATTTAAAATTAGGGGGAGCCACGCGGATGTGGAGAGAAGCCACACAGTCTGAAAGGGGGTAGATGGAAGTCAGCGGGGAGGTCTGGTGTGTCAGGGTGGAGCCTGTGGTTTGGAGAGTCTGTGGCAAGGGAGGTCTGGTGTGTCAGGGTGGAGCCTGTGGTTTGGAGAGTCTGTGGCAAGGTCTGGCGTAGGAAGGAGGAAACCCGTTGTGAAACCTGCCTGGAGAACGTGGCAGCACTGCTGATGAGGCTGGGATTGCAGGGGCCTGCCTGACCAAGCACGGGTCAGTGAAACGCTGAACTGTGACTTAATACTGAGCCGTGGCCTTCTGCTTTCCTGAAAGGTGATACCTCTGACCGGGGTATTCCCAAACTGGCCTGATTTGGCAGAGGGAGGCAGTGCTAAGTAGTTTTAGGTGTTTTAAAAGGAGTGGGACATAATGGTAGAAAACTGCCATTATTCTGAATCTGTAAAACTTTTAAATACACTCCCTTTCTTTTTCCACCAAACTTTTGTATTAGGAGTCATGCTTCATGGCAGCAGGCACTTGAACCCCACAGCTGTTCCAGAATAACATAGGGTGGGCTTCTGTCACATCATTGGTGACCACAAAGGGACTTGATAATTGCCCATGGCTGGTAGAACCCCTCAGGAGTGGGAGAGTGGGACTGTGAAGTTTCCCAGTAGTTCTCTTCACATCCCTTGAGGGCATCAGCCACTTAACTATGCCTGGAAGTGAAATCGGAAAAGCAGGTGCCTGCGCTGCCTGTCATCTCCCAGACCCAATAAGCAGAGACAGGGGTTGAATCTTTGTGGGCGCTTTATTCAGCTGGTCAGCCATCTGAGGAGACAGTGGGTTTGTGCCCTAACAGACTGTCCTAAATTTCAGTATAAATGAATCCTTTTTATAAGGAAAAGAGTGGGTGAGGGGTCTGGAATTCAGGGAAAATGTTACTCGAAGAAAAGCTGCAGCATTCCTTCCTCTGTGTCCTGGGCGGTGGTCCTTGTGCCCTGGGTGTTGGTCCTTGTGCCCTGGGTGGTGGCCATCACACCCTGGAGCACAACGGCTCAGATACCATCTTGCAGTCCTGAGGCACAGAGGTGGAGCTGCTCATGGTTACCTGCAGTCGGGGTGGGTCATATTTCCAGTTTCTGAAACAATAGCTTTTTATATACATTGATTACTAAGCTTATTAGCTGTTACCTGAAACAAACATTTCCCAACACTTAAGTCCCCCATCAGAAGGTGAAAAGGAAATGGAGCAGGGAAGTGAGCTAAAAAGTGAGATTGTTCAGTTGAACATTTTTTCAGGAGCACAGTTTGGAATAATGGCGTTGTGGATACTAGTTTTGTTTATAAGCTGCTCTCAGGTTTTCGGTACGTTTCTGGTTAAGGCCTTTTGCATGTATGGCCAGCACAGTGAGAACACGCCTAGGCTGGCCCCTAAGGGGAGCCCACTGAGTAGAATTTTGGAGGCCTGGAATGTGTATGGCCGTTATCCCGTGTCTAAGGAGGTATCGGTTTATTACTATAACACTGTTTTGGATTGTGAGGAATGGTGGCTCATGGACGGTTCCCTGAGTTACTGTATCATTAAGCAGTTGAGACAGTATTGCCTATGGTTGAACAAATGGGAAGAAATCTGTTATGTTAATGCATTTGTGTCATTGCATAATAGGGTTTCATTGGGAATGGAGAATTGGGTGCTGGTACAGATTGTGAGAAATGTTCACAATAAGACACTGGGACACAGGCCTTCAGCAGCAAAGTGAGGCATTTATTCATGAGTCTACAGAAATAGGTGCACAGCCAGAGGCAGGCACCCTGTTGTCAAGACAGAGAGGCGTATTTAAGCTCTAAGACAGGGTGCCCTCCCTGTTTCCCCATTGGCTGGGTATTCCAGAGTTACATTCTAAGTGCGAGGTGTCTAAAACTGATAGGTTCTACTGAGTCACCACGGTGGTCAGTTCCAGAGTCCAGGTTGTAGATGAAATAACAATGCCCTCTGGTTAGGGATGCTTGCTGTGGGAACAGAAAGTCCAGGAGATTTATGGCCCTTGTTCCTGGGAAGTGCTCACATGGGGGAAGAAACCAGGGCTCGGCAGGGTGCTGGCAGCTATGCCTCAGTTGTCTCTGAGAATAGGGAACTTCCTGACCAGGTACATGGCCAGTGATGGATAGCCTCAGGTCCTGTGAGACTGCAGGCCATGTTTGTTTCATGGATGCCTAGTTATAGTTCTGTCTGGGGCATATAACTCTTGGAGCAGGTGACAGCTAGTTAGCTTCTTGGGAGGGTGGTTAGTAATTTTCTACTCTAAGTTTGAGAGGTGCTTTGTTCTTTTTCTACTTACTACAAGAGGAGGAAAGTGGCCTGAAAGCCCCTCCCTGATGATAAAACTCTGGAAGAAAGGGAGAATGAGGGGATAAACTTCATTAATGCCCTGAACCCAGGGGACAGAGGCAGGGAGCAGGAGGGCTTCCCTGCCACCAGCACTTTTGCATACTGCTTCTGAGGTGACGATCACAGAGCCAACGGCTCCATTCCTATATGAGGAGAGATGGGTCTCCCCTCCTCAAAGACCCATCAAGGCACCCAATATAACCAGGGGGCCTCCCAATTCAGAGCAAGCCAATGCCCCCTGAAGCAATTCCTGATAGGTGGAATAAATCAGGAGGACCAGCCTGCTGGCTACTATTGGGCCCATACTCCATTCTCCACTTCAGACTTACTCAATTGGAAGAATTTCAACCCCTCATATAGGGATGATCCCCAGAAAATGACAGATATTGTCACCTCTATTTCTGCCACTCATCATTCAAACTGGGCAGATGTATAGGCACTCCTAAATATTCTATTAACTGCAGATGAGAAATGGCTGGTGGTGAATAAGGCTAATAAAGAAAGCAAGTCCCTCCACCAAGAGGATCCTGATGGGACTCTCAACCCAGTGGAGGCAATTCCCCTGACAGAGCATAACTGGAACCCAAATGGTGGGGTTTTGGCCATCTTGAAATGTTACAGGGGGTATACTGGAAGCACTTAGGAAGGGGGTATCCAAGTGAAAGAGCCTGAATATAATACAGACCCTTCAGCAAAGGCCAAATAAGGACCCTTCCAAATATTTAGAGAGGATCTATCAGACCTATAGGGAGCACACCGATGCTGATCTAAAGGCACTGGAGAACGTGGGGATGGTGAACATGACTTTTATTGGGCAGAGTGCCCGGATATTAGAAAGAAACACAAGTGTGTGGATGGGGTATTTGGAATGAGTCCCTCTCAGCTGGTGGACATCACATTTAAAGTTTACAATGTCCAGGAAGCAGGGAAGACAAAACAGGCCTTGGTGTTTTTGGAAACAGGCTGGGGAAGCCAAAGAAAAAGGCAGGACCATAAACAAAGATGGAAGGGCCCCACAGGTGTCAACCAATGTGCCCATTGCAAGCAGGAGGAACATGGGAGGAACGAGTGCCTGAAGTCGAAAAGGGAAAATAAAAATGAGAACACTTGCCAATAAATGCTGAAAAGGAGGACAGTGATGAATGATGAGGCCCAGGGGTCCCATTGCACACCTCTTGACCTATTACTATTTCCCCTAAGGAGCTCTGGGTACAGTTGACTGTGGGGAACAAGCCAATTGATTTTCTTGTAGACACAGGAGCTACATACTCAGTGTTGAATACAAAATTAATCAAAAAGTGTTCAAATTAAGTAACAGTTACTGGAATGACTGGATGGTTACAAGAACAGTCATTTGGCAACCCTTGGAATGCCAGCTTGGGTATCAAAAGCTTATGCATCATTTTCTCTACATGCCAGATTGTCCCACTTCATTGCTAGGCCAAGATTTACTTTGTAAATTGCATGCACAAATAACCTTTTCTCCTGAGAAATAGCAGTTATGTGTGGAAGTCCTACTGGAACATGCCCTCCAGCTACAGGTATTCCTTTCTTGCAAGAAGGTCCCAGAGGTGAACCCCTCCTACCTGAGATCTGTGAACAGGTTGATCAAATTATTTAGGCTGATAGAACCCCAAGTAAAGTGGTTAATGTGCAACCCATAAAGGTCAATCTGAAAGAACGGCTGCGGGTCCCATGAAAGAAGTAGAGCTTCCTCAAGAACGAGACTTCAGAGGCGATCCAGCCACTATGGCAACAGTTTTCAAAATCAGAAACATAATTTGGCCATGCCAGTCAGCCTTCAACACTCCCGTTTTTCCAGTCAAAAAGCTGCACTCTGATGAATATTGTTTTGTACAGGATCTTAAGGCCATAAACGACATTGTTCAGGACATTCACCCTACAGTGCCCGATCCCTACTCCCTGTTGACCATGGTGCCTGGAGATAGCAAATGGTTTTCAGTCCTAGACTTGAAGGATGCCTTTTTCTGCATCCCGATAGGTGAACAGGCTCAGCTACTGTTTGCCTTTGGATGGCAGAACCCAGAAACTAAAGCTGGTCTGTGCTGCCGCAAGGGTTTAAGAACTGCCCAGCTATATTCAGAAAAGAGCTGGCAAAAGACTTAAGGGGTGTTCAGTTGAGATCAGGAGCTCTTTTACAATATATAGGTGACTGATTTATAGCCAGCAGCAAGTAGGAGGACTGTTTGCACACCATTACAGTCCTAAACCATGTGGCAAAAGGCGGATGTAAGGTATCACCTCACAAAGCCCAGATTTTCAAAGAGGAAGTGACGTGCCTGGGATTTCAACTGAAACAGGGTACCAGGAGCTTAATGGCAGTTAGAAAGCAAGCAACTGTTACATTAAAAATCCCAGCAAACCAAAGGCAGCTTTGTGGGTTCTTAGGAATTATAGGGATTTGTCGAATTTGGATTCCAAGCCTTGGACTCATAGCAAAATCACTGTCCAATTCCTTGAGAGGACTGGACCCTGAAGGCATCGAATGGACAAGGAACTGTCAGGTAGCATTTGATACCTTGAAGGAAAAACTAGTTTCAGCTTTTGCACTAGGATTGCCCAATTTACAGAAGCCTTTCAATTTTTATGTTCATGAAAGGCAGGGTATTGGACTGAGAGTATTAACTCAGACTCTGGAAAATATACCACAATCCTTAGTCTATCTCTCAAAGAAGTTGGGTCACATGACAAAAGGATGACCACCATGCCTCTGAGCAGTAGCAGGTACTTGTGACATACTACAGGAAGCTTAGAAGTTTACTTTGGGACAGCCTACTGCAGTGTTGGTACCACACCAGGTCCTGACTCTATTGGAAAGAAAAGGAGGGTACTGGCTTACAGCAGGGCATATGGGGAAATACCAGGTCATTCTGCTGGACAATCCAAAGGTCATCTTGCAGACTACCACAACCCTGAACCCAGCCACCCTACTCCCAGATATGAAATGGGACTCAGCCGTTCAGCATGATTGCTTAGAGGCTATGGACCAGTTATTCTAGCAGGCCAGGTCTGCTGGACGAGCAACTGGCATCACCAGACTGGGAGCTGTATACAGACAGAAGCAGCTTCATGGACAATGGCCAGTGACAAGCTGGGTGTGTGGTAGTCACCACAGGCAAGGTGATAGATACACCAAGAATCTCAGCACAAAAGGCTGAATTAATAGCCCTCACTAAAGCCTTAATGCTGTCTCAAAAAAAGTAGGTCAACATATTCACACACTCCATATGTGCCTTCATGGTAGTCCATGTCCATGGAGCTATACGGAGGGAGAGAGGACTTTTAACCACAGGGGACAAGGCTGTTAAACAGGCAGAGGAGATTTCACAATTGCTAGAGGCAATGAATCTACCAGACCAGATTGCCCTAATACACTGTCCAGGACACCAAAGGGATGGTTTCCAAATGAGCCAGGGGAACCAAACTACTGATAAAGCAGCAAGACAGGCAGCCAGAGAGCCACCACATCTAGAGGTTTCTGTCCCCTGTTTGGACTTGTCAGAGTTTAAACCTCACTATACAGAACAGTATGAGGAATAGGCCAAAGCACGGGGATTCACAAACACTGGTCCCAAGCCTATATGGGAGGTCAACACCCATGGTATGATTTTACTTCCCAAGGCTCTAATGTACCCCATCCCCAAACATCCATATGAAGGAACCCATTATGGAAGGGATGCTTTAATGGGCTTCATTAGGCCACACTTGAAAGGCCCTTATTTGCAAAGGACTTCTCAGAGGATGACCAAAGCCTGTCAAATATGTGCCAAGAACAATCTTAAGGCAGAGCACGTCCCCATGGAAAATGGGGTACAATATAAAGGGAAGTGTCCATTTGAGGACTGGCAGGTGGACTTCATAAAAATGCCAAATACCAAGGGGAATTTCAGATATTTGTTGGTCTTTGTAGACACTTTTTCTGGATGGGTAGAGCCACACTCCACTGGAACTGAAAAGGCAACTGAGGTGGTGAAACTGTTACAAAATAATTCTGAAGGAGGAAGATGGTGGCAGGGTAGTTTACAGCCTACTGAGTGTGCTCCTATTGCGGAGGAGACTTGGAGGACAAGCAGAGAGCAGAGTGGGTGAGAGCAGCTTTCAGATGTGGCAAACAGGGTCAGGAGAGTGGGAACAGTGCAGGAGAGAGAAGGAACCCCAGCCCGCATTTTCTGAGGGGAGTTGCCAGGGCCTCTGCCCCAGCCCAGCACCTCATGCTCTACCAGGAAGGGATGCTGGCGGACCAACTCAGTAGCCAGGATCCGAGGGGGTGAAGAGTGAAGGTTGGGGAAGTGCAGAGGCCTGGAGGCTGTGGTCCTGCCATGGGTGTCCTGTCCAGCGATATCTGGGAGGGACTCAATGAAAAGGTGTGCTGGCCTCATCTCGGGTCTGGATTTTTGGCTTAATTGTTGAGAAGTTATTTGTACGACCACTGGCCACTGGCTGAAATTGAGCCTTGTGTCTGTGGGTGGACACAGGAGGCTGCTCTCTAGAGGACTGTCAGTGCAGATTGCGGAAGAGACACCGGTGGGAATCCAGCACTGCTGGCTTGGTACCCGTGGGTGGTAGCTCGGTGTGTGGAGAGATTTTAAAGCACCTGGAAGATTTTCCCTGAGAGGTTTGGGGGCTGAAACTCAGTGTGAAACTCAGGCTGTTCCTGCTGGCAGAGCTGAGAGTAAAGCTCTAAGAGGCATAAAACAATATCCATATATATATATATATATATATATATATATATATATATATATATATATATATATAGTTTGTTTGTTCATTGGTTTTCACTGACCAGGGAGGATTGACTGGAGGCACAGCTAGATTCTTAAAGGGAGCTTGTGCACACTTGCCTTGGGCTCTGGCCAGGGGCGGGGCAGGTGGTAAGGTGGATTGGAGACTAGAGACATTTGAGAGCTGTGGGAGAAATCATTTGGGCATATTTCTCCCCTCCCATTGGCAACAGCTGAGGAGAAGCAGTGGCCCCGCCTGAAGAAAGTACTCGGCCCCCCTCATGGTGCTTAAAGCTGACAGCAGATTTCTGAGTGACCAGAGTAAACAGTGAAGAGAGAGGCCCTGGCAGATCAGCACCGATAGTTGAGATTAGGCTGCCTAGATCCAGACTTGGACACACGCTGAAGTCAACAGGGCGGAGTCAGAAGGAGAATAAAGTGGAAAAATACAGATACTGTGGAGACACATTCCACTGTGACCTCATACATATCCTTTTAATAGTCATTGTTTGTCCTCCCAGTCTATGCATTATAAATAAATAGAGTTTATATTATAGTTTATTTTAAATCTCATATTTTCTCAATCAATTTTACCATTTGATTCCTTCCTTGGTTTTGTTTTAAACTCTATCTTTTCTCTTACTACTGCTCATTTCCAACCTGCGTTTGTTTCTCTCATCTCTCCAGCCTCTCCACCCCATTTTTCTAGGCACTAGTCACCTCACGTTCTTCCCCATCATAAAATACACTTGCTCTATCCCCACCTTGATCAATCTGTGACACTTCTGCAACTTTATTCATATATCCTCACTATTCTGGTATTTCATATCTCAAATCTTATTCTTCCCCTCTCCTAATCCATTTGTACACTTCCTCTAGCCCTTTCCTTATTTCACTTTAAATTTGAAATTTTCCCTGTCTTAGCCTGGTTTTCATTCCTCTCTCTAACTTTCCTTCTCCCTCTATCATCTCAAAATTGCTTCCCTTTCCTGCAGACATCTCTTAAGCTTCTCTTTCTTTCCTTCTTTACCTCTTACTCCGATCCCGACTACATTAATCTTAGCTCATAGGTTACTGTTAGTGTTATGATAAAACTTTTTCTCTAATTTGGTGCCTATTATTTTTTCTCTTCTTATTCATCTTTCCTAGTTTGTGTGTGTTCTCTCTCTCTCTCTCTCTCTCTCTCTCTCTCTCTCTCTCTCTCTCTCTCTCTCTCTCTCTCCCCCACACCCACACTCACACTATATATATATATATATATATATATATATAACAACTTCTCTTTAAACCTAATACTATACATTTCCCCTCTCTTAATTTATTCTGCTTTCTTCCCTACCTTTTTTAATATATAAATTAAATTTTACTTTCTCTCATTGCTTTGTCCCTACTGGCTACTATTACTGCTCCTCCCACTCCCCTCTCAAAAATCATTTTGCTTTCAGTTAATCAACACTTATTTGTTTTTCCTTTCTCCGAACAGTCTCAATCTCATTACATCCTTATTAATACTGGTTCATTAGCAGTTGACATGGTGATTGAGGGTGGGGGATATCTTTGTGGGTGTGGGATTCTTGCCTGGGCAGGTGGCTTTCTTTTAGCAGCAGCTCAACAACTGTTTACAAAGTGAAGTGGGAAGAATGGCTCTCAGTCAGCTACCTGGAGGGAAAGACCCACCAAAGAGCAACACAACAACAAATAAAACCAAAATTCTGACACACAGCTCAAATAAAAGGCATAAAGGGCATTCCAAGAGCATCAAGTTCAGGAGATCAAAAACTGCACCACTGAACCTCAGAAAACTCCTACCACATAAAGTCACAACACAAAAGCAGGAAGTCAAAGCAGATCAATCTAAAAAGATGAGACAAACAAAAGAGCCACATAAAATGGGGAGATGAAGAAACAACACCCCATCAAAAGGAAAGGAGGAATTCCCAGAAGGACAGATAGATGAAATAGAAGCAAGCAAACTATCAGACATGGAATTCAAAACAATGGTAATAAGGAAGCTCAATGAACTCGAAAAACTCAGAGAGAGCTACAATGTACTCCAGAGTGTAGGGGGCCATTCTATGTGGTTTCAAGAATTGGAGCCTAAGCCATGAGTCAGGCTCCTGAGAGTCTTGTAAGACTTGGCTGGAATACCAGGAAAGCAGAGGCAAGCATTACTTGAAGACCACTCAGGAGGTTCCCATGGGAATTGGATTTAAAGAATGCATATTATGCTTTGAGGTTTGCTCTCCTTTTCCTATCTCTTAGTTAACTGTAAACAGTATGTAGCTAAAAATGTATGAAGCCTTGCACCTGAAGTCAGTATATTGCTGGGATGTTTAACAGATCCTGACACAGGCTGGTCACTGTGTTCTTTAAGTTGATACCTGTAATCAGTAACTCTCAACTATAAGCCAAGTGCCTGAAAGCTAGTTGATGATTTATGAATCTTGACCTTGTATCTCCCAAATCTCCTCCTCAATAGAAGGGACCAGAAGAAAATATTCAAGGCTCATCTCTACTAGAGAGAGTTGACACCTTTCTTTCTCCCAGACAAAAGACAGTGTCCTAGGCAATTTTGTTCTCTCATTCATGATCCTGAAACTTCTGCTGTACAGGAAGTTTCCACCAAGCCAGGGCATTGGAGGCAGACAGCCTCACCAGAAGAACTACAAAGAACTCCAGGTAAGCTACAAGAACCTTCCTGAGAACTACACCAGCATTAAAGAGGACATAGAAACTATCAATAAGAGTCAGGAAGAAATGAAGAATACAACTTTTGAACTGAAAAACACATTAGAGAGAATCAAAATCAGGCTAAATGAAACAGAGGATTGAATCACTGAGTTAGAGGACAATGTACAGAAAAATTTCCAGACAATGCAACAAAATGAAAAAAGACTGAAAAAGAATGAAGAGGGTTTAAGAGAGCTGCAGGACAATATGAAATGTAAAAATATCCATATTGTAGGGATACCAGAAGGAGAAGAAGAGGAGCAAGGGATAGAAAACCTGTTTTTAAAACTAATTACAGAAAAGTTCCCAAACATCATAAGAGAAAAAGTCTCACAAGTACAGGAAGCACAGAGGGTCCCAATGAAGATGAACCCAAGGAGGCCCACTCCAAAACACATCATAATTAAATTGGCAACATTTAAAGACAAAGAGAGAATCCTAAAGGCAGCAAGAGAAAAACAACAAATAACATATAAGGGAGATCTGATAGGGCTATCAGCTGATTTCTCAACAGAAACTCTACAAGCCAGAAGCGAATGGCAATAATATTTCAAGCAATGGAAAACAAAGGCCTACAACCAAGATTACTCTACCCAGCAAGGCTCTCTTTCAAAATGGAAGGTGAAATAAGGAGTTTGCCAGACAAAGCAATACTAAAAGAATACATCTCCACCAAACCAGCATTGTAATAGATGCTAAAGGGAATGTTTCAAGAAGAAGAAGAAAAAGAGAGAGAGAGAGAGGAACACAAGTAAAAAGGGAAAAAATCACAATGAATAAGTACATTAATAACCTTAATGAATAATAACCTTAAACGTAAATGGATTAAATGCTGCAATAAAAAAAATAGGGTAGCCAAATGGATAAATAAATATGACCCAAATATACTGTCTACAAGAGACTCACCTCAGAACTGAAAAAAGATCTACATGGACTGAAAGTGAAGAGATGGAAAAAAGTATTTCAAGAAAATGGACATGAATAAAAGCTGGGGAAGCAATACTTATATCGGACAAAATAGATTTCACAACAAAGGCCATAAAAAGAGACAAAGAAGGACGTTTCATAATACTTAAGAGAACAATCTATCAAGAAGATATAACCCTAGTAAACATATATAAACCCAACACAGGAGCACCCAAATATGTAAGGAAGATTTTGAAAGACTTCAGGAAGGATATAGACAGTAACACACTCATCGTAGGGGACTTTAACACCCCGTTGTCAACAATGGACAGGTCTTCGAAGCAAAGAAACACCAAAGATATTGAGTCACTGAACAACACTCTAGATCAAATGGACTTAGTTGATATATATAAAACCTTTCACCCCAAAGACGCAAAATATATATTATTTTCAAGTGCACATAGAACATTTTCAAAGACAGACCATGTGGTAGGACACAAAAGAAACCTCAACGAATTCAGAAAAAATAAAATTATATCAAACATCTTCTCAGATCACAATGGATTGAAACTGGAAACCAACTTCAAGGAAAAAACTCAAAAATTTTCAAATTCATGGAGAATAAATAACATGCTATTAAATAATGAATGGGTTAACAATGACATCAAGGAAGAAACCTAAAGGTTTCTGGAAACAAATGATAATGAACACAGAACAGCCCAAAACCTATGGGATACAGCAAAGGCAGTCCTGAGAGGGAAGTTCATAGCAATACAGGCATATCTGCAATGGATAGAAGAATTGCAAATAAAATGCCTAACCCTACAGCTACAAGAACTGGAAGAACAACAACAAACAAAGCCCAGAGTGAGTAGAAGGAAGGAAATCATCAAGATAAGAGCAGAATTAAATGACATAGAGTCTAAACAAACAATTCAAGAGATCAATAAAACCAGGAGCTGATTATTTGAAAAGATAAACAAAATTAATAAGTCTTTAACCGAGCTCATCAAGAAGAAAAGAGAGAGGACTCAAATAAACAAAAGTCAGAAGTGAAAGAGGAGAAATCACAGCTGATATCACAAAAATAAAGGACTGTAAGAAATTACTACGAACAACTGTATGGCAAGAAATTTGACAGTCTGGATAAAATGGGCAAATTTTGGAAACATAGTCTTCCAAAACTGAATCAACTAGTGAAATTGAAGAAGCAATAAAAAAAAACTCCTGGTACACAAAAGCCCTGGACCAGATGGCTTCGCAGGTGAATTTTACAAAACATTTAGGAAAGAACTAACTCCTGTTCTTCTCAAACTATTCCAAAAAATCCAAGAAGAGGGAAGACTCTCAAATACTTTCTATGAGGCCAGTATTACCCTTATTCCAAAAGCAGGTCAAGACACAACAAAGAAAGAAAACTACAGGACAATATTACTGATGAACATAGATGCCAAAATCCTCAACAAAACATTGGCAAACTGGATCCAGCAACACATTAAAAAGTTCATAGACCACGATTAAGGGAGATTCATCTCAGGGATGCAAAGATGGTTTAATATTTGCAAATAAATAAACAATAGATCACATAAACAAAGTGAAAGACAAAAATCACACGGTCATATCAATAGATGCTGAAAAAGCATTTGATAAAGTACAACACCATTTTTGATTAAAACAATCAGCAAAATGGGAATAGAGGGAGCATACCTCAGTATAATAAAGGCCATATACAAGAAACCTGAAGCCAACACCATATTCAATGGGTGAAAACTGAAAGCATTCCCCCTAAGATCAAGAAAAAGAAAAGGATGTCCACTCTCTCCACTCCTAGTCAACATGGTCTTGGAAGTTCTAGCCACAGCAATCAGACAAGAAAAATAAATAAAAGGCATCCAAATTGGAAAGGAGGAAGCAAAACTGTCATTATTTGCAGACAACATGATAGTGTACATAGAAAATTCTATAGACTCCACTAAAGAACTACTCAACATAGTAAGTGCATTTGACAGAATAGCAGGGTACAAAGTCAATATTCAGAAATAGAAGTCATTTCTGTACACCAACAATAAAATATCAGAGATAGAAACTAGAAAAAAATCCCATTTATGGTAGCAACAAGAAAAATAAAGTACTTAGGAATAAACTTAACCAAGGAGGTAAAAGACCTGTAGTCAGAAAAGCACAGAACACTGAAGAAAGAAATTAGGAAGATACAAATAAATGGAAGTATATACCATGTTCATGGATGGAAAGAATCAACATCATTGAAATGTCCATACTACCCAAAACAATTTATAGAGTCAACACAATCCTTATTAAAATACCAATGACATATTTCACAGACATAGAACAAATATTTCAAAAACTTATATGGAACCAAAAAAGATCCCAAATAGCCTCAGTAATCTTGAGCAAGAAAACACTGTAGGAGGAATCACAATACCTGATATCAAACTATACTACAAGGTCACTGTAATCAAAACATTTTGTTACTGGCATAAGAACATAGATCAATGGAACAGAATAGAGAGCCTCGAAGTAAACCCAGGTCTATATGGACAAAGGAGGGGAGGGTCACAAAATGGTGTGAGAAGAGCCTCTTCAATAAATGGTGTTGGGAGAACAGGACAGGGACATGAAAAAAACAAAAAAAGAAACTAGACCACCAACTTACACCATACACTAGAATAAACTGAAGATGAATCAAAGACTTAAATGTAAGCTGTGACATCATAAAAGTCCTAGAGGAAAATTTATATGTTCCACGTAGCAATACCTTCATTGGTATATCTCCTAGGGCAAGGGAAATAAAGGAAAGAATAAACAAATGGGACTAGATCAAACTAAAGTGTTTCTTTTCAGCAAAAGAAAGCATCAGCAAGATCAAAAGGAACCAACCATATGGGAAAACATATTTACCAATGATATCTCAGATAAGGGTTTAATCTCCAAAATATATAAGGAACTTATATGTCTCAACATCCGGAAGACAGACAATCCAATTAACAAATGGGCAAAGGACCTGAACAGACACTTTTCCAAGGAGGACATGCAGAGGGTCCATAGGCATATGAAAGAATGCTCAACATCACTAGCCATCAGGGAGATGCAAATAAAAACCACAATGAGATACCATTTTACACCAGTCAGAATGGCCATCATCAACAAATCAATAAACAAGTGCTGGTGAGGATGCGGAGAAACGGGAACCCTACTGCACTGTTGGTGGGAATGCAGACTGGTGCAGCCACTGTGGAAAACAGTTTGGAATTTCCTCAAAAAACTAAAAATGGAACTGCCTTTTGATCCAGCAATTCCATTGCTAGGATTATACCCAAGGAATCCTGAAACCCCAATTCAGAAGAACCTATGCACCCCTATGTTCATAGCAACACTATTTACAACAGCCAAGTGCTGGAAACAGCCTAAGTGCCCATCTGTAAGATGAGTGGATCAAAAAAACGTGGTACCTTTATACAATGGAGTACTACGCAGCAGAGAGAAAGAAGGAACTCCTACCATTTACGACAACATGAATGGAACTTGAGAGTATTATGCTTAGTGAACTAAGCCAGGCAGTGAAAGACAAATACCATATGAAATCACCTAATACAGGAAACTAATGAACAACACAAACATACAAGCAACATAGAACCAAAGGAATGTAAACGAGGAGCAGACTGATAGTGACCAGGGGCAGGGGAGATGGAGGGAAAGAAGGGGAAGGGTTTAATCAAGGAACTAGCGTAAATGACCCATAAACATGGACAATGGGGTGGGGATTGACTGTGGGAGAAGGGGTGGGCAGTGTAAGGGAGCAATGGGGGAAAAATTGGGCAAACTCTAATAGAAAAACAATGAATAAATAAAAAAAGAAATAATTCCCAAGTTTGTACTTCCTTGCAGCATTCAAAGCGACAATGAGCCATTGTTCACTTCAGAGATCTCCCAGAATGTTGGACAGGCACTGCAAATACAGTGGAAATTGCATGCATCTTGGAGACCTCAATCGATGGGAAAGACTGAGGAAATGAATCATACAATAAAGAAGACCTTGGCAAAAATATGCCAGAAAACACATTTAAAATGGGACCAGTCACTTCCTATTGCTTTGCACTGAATTAAGGTGGTACCCAGAAGTGAACTTAAATTTAGCCCTTTTGAAATAGTCTGTAAGAGTCCACCCCCCCCAATCTCTGATTTGAGAACACCCCCTCTAGATTTGGAGTATAAGGGAAGAATTAAGCAATATGTACTACATTTAGATGCTGATTTGAAATTTCTCTTCCAAGAAAGCACAGTGAACCCCACCCAGCACAGGGTGACAATGTTTTTTACTTTATTCATGTGCTTGTAAACTAGGGATTTTTGGCTGCCAGATACTGAATTTGAGTATCGTACTTTCCAGTGCAGAAAAGAACAAGAATTGAAAGAGGGTTATGGTTAAATCTGAAAGAGCAAAGGTATTAAGAAAGTTTGTGGATTTTGCAGAAGGTCTGTAGAAAGTTGTAAAAATAAATAGAAAGGTGGTGAAAGGTTTAAACCTGGAGGAGAGCTGCTTGTTTTCTAATTTTGTGGGGACATGGTTTGAACTTTATTATTTTAGGTACACCAGGAATCCTCTGTTCTGTTTTTTGGCCAATGAGACCTAAGAAAATTCATCTGTAAACTGGTTGGGGGATAATGCCTTTGCCATTTGGGACCTAGTAAGGGTCATTTGGTGCCAGTGGAATCCAGCTTGGGGCAAGAGAGCATGTATCTGCCAGGATACCAGGTATTGAGAGGGCATGCCTCTGCCAGGAGACCAGTGGGGGCACTGGTGGGCAAGAGTGTCTGAATAAAACAAGATTCCAGAGCTATTTCTAGTCCTCCTTCTTCTTTTGGAATTTTGTTTTTGCTTTGAATTTTTCTCTCTTTCTTCTCTGGAAGGAAGTTGAGATTCCCTAGGGAGAGTTAAAACTTCACACTATGTGGGAAAGTTTAGCAGTAGAAGGCATAAGTCATGACGATACCATTGTTACAGCTACATAGGCGAGATTGAACACTCTGAAGCGGTGTATAAAGTTAAGCAAAAGATTTTTAATAATGGCCAGGAGTTGGGCAGACCCTGAGCAGGTCTCTAACATGCTCCAACCTCTAATGGAGTCTAAACGCTGGGTTTTTATACTGGTGCAGTCTCTTTGTTTCTTCTTTGGTGAGAAACAGCCTTAGGAAAAGGGGGCTGGGCAGGACTGCAGGAATATCTTGGCAGTAACAGGAACAGAAATTCGCAAGGCTAAAGGTTATCTTTGACAGCAACACAGCTCTTCAGCCAGGGACAAACTCCCTGTGAAGCAATTTATTTTCAAAGTGCTAGACATTCTGCAAAGCACAACCTTCACAAATGTTATAAACCAGACACAAGCAAGCAAATGGGAGGTGATAGAGGCTGAAGTCCTTTTAGCTTGTAAATCACTAATTGCTATAACACTCCTTCTTACATTCCTTTTTCCAAGGCCTTTCAGCAAGTCCTTGCTACTTCTTACAAAGAACATTTAAAGCCCTTACATACTTACATATTGAAACTTTTTACAGGGACTATTTGGTGCCCCTACATAATCCCCCCTCTAGTCCCTGGACTAAACCTATTAGGGACGTCTAGGGACTAAAAGTAGGGTTTTTAAACCCTGGTTTTCAGGAGGGGCTTAGTAGCAAGGATAAGGAGTTGGGTATTTATAATGCTAGCTTTCAGGGGCTGCAAGGAAGAAATTAAGTTTTCAGAAACAAATGATAATGAGTATACAACAGCCTAAAACCAAAAGGGACACAGCAAAAGCAGTTTTGAGAGGAAAGTCCATAGCAATACAGGCCTACCCAAAGAGGATAGAAGAACTTTAAACAAAAATTTAACCCCACAGCTACAAAACTAGAACAACAATAATAAACAAAGCCCAGAGAAAGTGGAAGGAAGGAAATTATCAAGATTAGAGCAGAATTAAATGACACTGAGACTAAACAAACAACTTAAAAGATTAACAAAAGCAGGGGCTGGTTCTAGGCTTATTAAGAAAAAAGAACCCAAATAAACAAAATTAGAAACAAAAGAGGAGATATTATGACTGATAACACAGAAATACAAAGAATTGTAAGAAACTACTATAAACAACTATATGGCAAGAAATTTGACAACCTAGATGAAATGGACAAATTTCTAGAAACACATAATTTTCCAAAACAGAATTAAGACGTAGAAAGTCTTAACAGACCAATAACAAAGAAGGAAATTGAAACAGTAATCAAATATTTCCCGGCACACAAAAGCCCTGGACTGGATGGCTTTACAGGTGAATTTTACAAAATATTTAGGGAAGAACTAACTTCTACCCTTCTTAAACTATTTCAAAAAATTCAAGAAAAGGGAAAAATTCTAAACTTTTTCTATGAAGCCAGTATTACCTTAATTTCAAAACCAGGTCAAGACATAACAAAGAAAGAAAACTACAGGCCAATATCGCTGATGAACATAGATGCTAAAATACTTAACAAAATATTGGCAAACAGGATCCAGCAATACATCAAAAAGATTATACACTACGATCAAGTGGGATTCATCCCAGGGACACAAGGATGGTTTAATATTCGCAAATCAATAAATATAATACATTACTTAAACAAAATGAATGACAAAAATTACATGATCATATTAATAGATGCAGAAAAAGCATTTGATAAAGTACAACACCCATTTATGATGAAAACACTTAGCAAAATGGGAATAGAGGGAGCATACCTTAACATAATTAAGGCTATATATGAGAAACCTGAAGCCAACATTCTACTCAATGGACAAAAACTGAAAACATTCCTTCTGAGATTAGGAACAAGATAAGGATGTCCACTTTTTTCCCTTTTTTAAAAACAGTGTTGGAAGTTCTAACTACAGCAATTAGACAAGAAGAAATTAAAGACATTCAAATTGGTAAGGAAGACAAAACTGTTACCACTTGCAGAAGACACCATAGTATACATAGAAAACCTTACAGACTTTACAAAAAAACTACTTGACCTAATAAGTGAATTTGACAAAACAGCAGGGCACAAAGTTAATATTCAGAAATTAAAAGCATTTCTATATACCAACAAAACATTAGAGGTAGAAACCAGAAAAAAAATTCCATTTACTATAGCAACAAGAAAAACAACAGTATTCAGGGATAAACTTAACCAAAGAGGCAAAAGACCTGCACTCGGAAAGCTACACAACCCTGAAGAAAGAAATTAAGAAAGACACAAATAAATGGAAGCATACACCACATCCACGGATGGGAAGAATTAACATTTCCAAAATGTCTACATTATTTAAAGCAATTCATAGGTTCAATGCAATTTCTATTAAAATACCAGCAACATATTTTACAAACCTAAAGCAAACACTTACAATTTAATTTATCAGACATTTGTTAAGCACTTGCTATGTGCCATGCATTGTAGATTCAATGATTAATAAGAAGAGCAAATGGAATGTCAGCAAGATGATGGAAAACAAATTTCCAGACCCTTATGGAAACATTAAATTAACAACTAGGAACTGACTAAAATAAGTTTTACAGCTTTGAAAACTAGTCAAAGATTAATAGCAATTAAGGAAATGCCCAACTAAGAAAGCGCTACATTCAAAATGATAGAAAATTTTATGGCACTGTACTTATTTTTGCCTTACCCTTTTTTTTTTTTTTCCCAGTGTAGTGCAGTATACTTGGGAGGAATTAGCCTAATTCCCAGTTTGTTTTTTTTTCTTTTCTTATGAGGAATGGCTGAAGCCCCTATATAATTCCCCTCCTTAGACTTAAGACCTTTTATTTTATAAGAGGACAATGGGCGAAGGTCTCGTGCTCTTCTAGCTGCTTCAAGCTGAACATGGTCGTCGTCCTACCTACCCTTGGGTCTAGGAATTTCTAATAAGAGTGGAGGTGGAGGGGAGTGCGGCCCTCCTTTATGGGGAAGGATTTTGCAGAGTCCAGGTCAGTTGGCTGTCCCCGGGCAGCGGCGTGCTCGGTTTCCAAGGGCTGGCACTGTTGGACAAGTTGGCATCCTTGTCATATTCTGGAGGCAACAGATTTGGCAACAGGGTTAAAAGGCATAATTTAACCCACAACCACTAGATGACAAAAGACAGAGATTAATTTTTCAATGTCCTACATTAGGAAAAGAAATGGCTTATTTGGAGGAAGGTGTGCAGGGCATGTCACACCTGTCCAAAATTCTTTTGCTCACTATACTTAGCTAGGGCTGAGGGAAATATTTTAGGTTTCCCCCCCTCAGACCTTTAGGCCCTTTTTGTCCAAGTCATTAGGATAGAAAAGAGAAATAAGTTTTTAAAGTGAAGCTCACAGACTACCCCATACTTTACCGACCCAACCACTTAGTTCAGCCAAACCGTCGAGTCTTAGGAGGCGGCACTGCAGAGAGGATTAAGTGAGGCCTATAAGTACAGACAATTACTCAGGTAATGAGATCATAAGCTTATGCCCTATGAAAACAGAAAGAACACACATGTTAATTCACACAACATAATTTACAAACTAGTCTTTAAATTGGAGAGACTGCCTTATTGGGAAGACATTCAGTTGCAAGGCACTTGACATTCTTCTTGCCTGTAAATTAAGCATCCTTGATAATGTGACAGACCTGGTTTAACTTTTAAGTGAAGACAAACTTTATAGACAGTTAGCTGCACTGAGCATTGTGATTTTCCTTGAGTCATGATTTTTCTCCTTAAGATTACCCTCCTTGTTATTAAAGGAACTGCATTAAATACAGTTTTAATTTAGCCTGTTCATTTGCATAAACACAACAAGAGCAGTGATTGACCACATATGATTTTTAAGTCTTTCCTGGAACTTATACAAGGAACCTTCATGCTGACTATTAGTCTGCCCATTAGGGCACAGGAGCTAAGCCACACACCTGCCATTCAGCCTTGCCTGTAAACACCTGCTTTTTCCAAGTCCTTTGGATTTTTCATTGTGCCTTGAGGTTTCTTCTAGCCATTTTTCAGGAAAGCAACCTTCGTTCCTTCCCTGGAAAGACTGCCATGAACTGCACAACCAACCAAGGTGTCAGGCCTTTTTTCTCATGGGCTTTTCTTAGCTTCAAAAGTTAAATCCAGTTCCTTAGGGCTTCCTGGTAACAACCAGAGCCTAAGCATGCCTCTTTCAGGCATATTATTCCAGTCAAAGTCTTGGTTAACAATACCTTTATTAACAACTGGTCTTTTTAGTTTTATGCAAAGAAACCTAATGTCATTTCTTACTCCTTTAAATTGCCAAATTCTGGAGGGATCAGGTAGGGAGAAAAATATACAGTGTGAAGGAAAATCCTTGTCCTAATATTTACTAAAACTGCATTTCCATGCCTTATACTTTCTTTTGTTCACTTTCCTACATGTGAAGTTTTTTTTTTTTTTTTTTTTTTTTTTTTTCTTTTTAACTCTCTCTGGGAAACCTCAATTTTCCTTTCAGATTATATGGCTAATACCAATACAGAGAATTCTAGACCTTTTCTATGTCCCCAATGGCTAATGCCAATTCCAACACAGGGTATTCCAAATGACTTTTCATAGGTCCCAAGGCTAAATGCCAATACAGAGGTACAGTAACCATACAATTAGACCACAAGTAGTTGAGGTTTCCTTTCCCCAGGTTTAAAAACTTTCACAGCCTTTCTATACATTTTTATGACTTTCCACAGACCTTCTGCAACATTCACAAACTTTCCATATATTTACCTATTCAGATTTAACCATAATCCATTTCCAATTCTTGTTCTTTTCCACACTGTAAAGGACTCTACTCAAACTCAGTATTTAGCAGCTAATATTTCCCTAGATTTGTAGATATTCTGCAGTTTTCTGAAGCTTCCTGCTTCTTCTTTTTCTTCTTTTTTTTCTAACACACTTTTGAGCTTTCCTGAGAAGTTTTTCAATTGTTTTATTTGGCCTATTACTATTCTATTTAGGATTTTATTGGGAACCTTTTGTTTGGCCAAGACAATTCCCTGACCAGGAGGATGCTTGCATTTTTTATATTCTTATAGCAGCCCACCTGATTATTCCTCTTTCTTTCCTATTGAAGAGGATGTCTAGAATGGACATTAGTTTTATTCATGTGTAACAACACTTTTCCTTAAGATACAGGCACATTCCCCCTGCTGAAGCAGTGAGGAGATTGAGGGCCCTTTAGTTACAGCTTTAGAGGTGTTGCTGATTGGCACCCAAGCAGCTTGCACCAGTTTGAAGAGCGGCCTGAGTTTTAAAAGTGTCACTTGTTTTTTTTCCTCCTTGTTGGAGAGACAGACATCCTGCTGTTTCTGTAACCTGTAGCAAGGGGATTAGACGGCCGCTTCGCTAGCAAACTTAACATTGTCCCTCCTTGCAGCTCCAGCAGGGAGTATTCAGATGCAAACTGAATTGCTAGAAGTTACCTGGGGTGGGAAGGAATGCTGCACGCAATTTCTCTGGGGAAAATTTTAAGGAGCCTCATCCCTCTGGCCAGGGCTACAAGGCAGCGGGAGACAGCACAGAGGGTCCTAGGCTTTTTTTCTGTGACACTGCCCATATTGATAGCCTTGGTTTTCCTGTTGCCCACCCCCCTCTCCCACGCCTGCAGCTGTTTGAGAGATAGCGATTTGATCTGGGAACCAGGGGCCTTCCCAGATTACAGAATATGTTAAACTAACCCACGTTTGTTTGGCCTTGACTAGCCATCTGCAAGATAATACCCTTTTTTTTCCTTCTTCTTAAAAAAAACACTTTTCCCTTAGAAGTGCAGAGCAGGAGCCACTCTTTCAAGGCACAGCTCCCTCCTGCCTTGCTACTTCCCCCAATAACACTCTCCCTTCTGCTTGTTGCATTTTTGCTCCCGGAGAGATACCATTTTACACTTATAATATTTAGATTTAAAGTACTCCCAAGGGGGGGGGGCTATCCGACCCCAAAAGCAGGCCACTCTGACCTACAGAATGTTTCCAGGGTGCCAGAGTTTATGAAGGGATTTTGTCCCCGGAACTTGGGGAAATTCTGGAGCACACAGTCAAGAACTGAGGGTGCAGGCTTAGACTGGCATCCCCTTATGTTGGCTAAGGTGACTGCTACAAACATGCACTTAATTTGGATTACAATTAGGAGCTGGAACACAAGGCACAGGAGCAATTCCCCCCTCACAGCGCAGACAAACACGGGCTGGGAGCTCCCAAAGGAAGCCAAACAAATGCCCGCTTGGCCTCTCCTCCTGCGAGGCTAGAGCCCACTCAGACTCCATAGACCGAAGTTTGTGGAGGCACACAAAAAGGAGGAAATAACTTTTTTACTTTAACCTTAACATTCACTCACACATTCACTCAGAGGTTAAACAATCCCACCCAAACCCCGCCTAGGCTTCTGAGATTAGACGAACAGCGTCGGCTACAGGCAGCAGAACCCCAAAATCAAAAGAGCTCTATACAATCCAAATGAAGCTAGCCAAGCCGGCTTCAACAAATTCCCTGTTTGGGAATATGTACCTCTGCGTCCAGAGGACAAAAGAGACCAAGTCTTAGTGGCAGTGGCCCAAGTCCGCTGCCCAAACGGGTTGCCACTCACCTGTCGCCGAGGCTGTCCTCTGTCCTTTGCTTACTCTAAACTGGGCCGTCAGGGCTTCTAGCAGCTCCCGAGTGTCTCCTGAAGGCGCAGGGAATTGCTCCCAACCGGAGCTTGTGGCCGCTGTCCTGCCACACGTCAGCTAGACACACGGGACCGCACGAAGCCCTGGGGGCTCACCGAAGGCGGCACTGCTTTGCAGAGGCATCTCGCTGGGGCCTCCAAAATGTTACGGCTACATAGGCGAGACTGAACACTCTGAAGTGGTGTATAAAGTTAAGCAAAGGATTTTAATAATGGCCAGGAGTTGGGCAGACCCTGAGCAGGTCTCTAACATGCTCCAACCTCCAATGGAGTCTAAACGCTGGGTTTTTATACTGATGAGGTCCCCTTTGCTGCTTCTTTGGCGGGAAACGGCCTTAGGAAGAGGGGGCTGGGCAGGACTGCAGGAATGTCTTGGCAGTAACAGGAACAGAAATTCGCAAGGCTAAAGGTTATCTCTGGTGGCAGCATAGCTCCTCAGCCAGGGATGAACTCCCTGTGAAGCAATTTATTTTCAAAGGGCTAGACATTCTGCAAAGCGCAACCTTCACAAATGTTATAAACCAGACACGAGCAAGCAAATGGGAGGTGATAGAGGCTGAAGTCCTTTTAGCTTGTAAATCACTAATTGCTATAACACTCCTTCTTACATTCCTTTTTCCAAGGCCTTTTAGCAAGTCCTTGCTACTCCTTACAAAGAACATTTAAAGCCCTTACTTACCTATTGAAACTTTTTACAGGGACTATTTGGTGCCCCTACACCATTTTAGTGAATATTAGGACAAGGATTTCCCTTCATGCTTTACATTTTTCCCTACCCAGTCCCTCCAGAATTTGACATTCTGAAGGAATAAGTGATGACATAGGTTTCTTTGCATAAAACGAATAAGGCCAGTTGCTAACGGTGGTTTTGTCCACCACGACTGTGACTGCAATGTCCTGCCTGAAGGAGGCATGCCTGGGCTCTGGTTGTTACCAGGAAGCCCCGAGGAACTGGAATTGACTTGAAGTTAGTGGAAGCCCACAAGAAAAAAGCCTGGTACCTTACTTGGTTGTGCAGTTCATGGCAACCTTTCCAGGGAAGGAACGAAGGTTGCTTTCCCGAAAGATGCCTGAAAATAATCTTATGACACAACTGAAACCTCAAGAACTTGAGAGAAGCAGGTGGTACAGGTGAGGCCAGATGGCAGGTGTCTGGCTTAGCTTCTGTGTCCTTAAAGGTGGACTAAAAAGTCAATCTAAATGTTCTTCATGTGAGTTCCAGCAAAGCAGACTTAAAGATCATATGTGATCAATCATTGCTCTTGTTGTGTTTATGCAAACAAACAGGAAAAATTAAAACTAGGCTGAATGCAGTCCCTTAAATGATAATGAGGGTGATCTTAAGGAGAGAAGTCCTGATTCAAGGAAAATCACAATGCTCAGTGTGGACTAGAGTCTAGTGCAGCTAACTGTCTTCAAAGTTTGTTTTCATTTGGAAGTTGAACTGTATTTGTAACATCATCAGAGATGCTTAATTTATAGGCAAGAAGGATCTGTCAAATTGCCACTCTTCCAGCAAAGGCCTTGCAACTGGATGTCTTCCCCAATAAACAGTCTTGCAGACTCAGAGACTGGTTTGTGGATTGCTATGTGAATTAACATGCACATTCTTCCTTCTGATTCACAGGACATGAGCCTATGATCTCACTACATGAGTGACTGGTTACAATATAGGTCCCACTTAAGAAGTCCACATGTATTATCTCCTGAGACTCAGCAGTCTGACTGAACTAAGTGGCTGGGTTGGTGAAGAATGGGGCAGTCTGCGGGCTTCACTTTAAACTGGCTCCCTTTTCTGTCCTAATGGCTTGGACAGAAAGGGCCCAGAGAGCTAAAAGGGGGGAATCAAAAAATATTCCACTCAGTCCAAAGCTAAGTGTAGTGAGCAAAAGGGCTTTGGACAGGTGTGACACCTTTCACACCTTCCTCCAGAGAAGCCACTCTTTTCCTAATGTGGGGCATTGAATAATCAGTCCCGGCCTTTGTCATTTAATGGTTATGGTTTTAACTGTGCCTTCTAACTGTTAGGGCTAAACACCAACATTTTCCCCACCCCATAACCTGCCACCTGATGTTCCAGGACTTGGAGGACCTGAGCCACCTCCTGTGCTGAAACAGAGAGGGTACGCATCACCAGCCATTCACCTGATCACGAGGTTCCCTATTATCAGAGGCAACTGAGGCACAGCTGCCAGCATCTTGCTAAAAACCAGTTGCAATCCCGTTGCTCCTTCCCCTCTCCCTTGAGCACTTCCCAGAAACAAGGGCCATGAATATCCTGGCAGCCCTCACTAATCAGAGGACACTGTTGTTTCACAAACACCTACCCCCTGGACATCTGGAACCAAGCAGCTGAGTGACTCACCCTCCCCTGGGGGTCTACTCCAAGCCCTTACAAATTCTTCTATCCATTCCCTTGGGGCTGCAGTCTGCTTGGACTCGGCCCACCTGCTAGAACACCCTTCAGTAAAGGCTTTGAACTGGTCTACCCAACTCCTCCCTTCTGGGCACAAATCAAATGTTTGGTGCCAAGAACTGGGACATTTTCTTTAGCCTCCTGAGACTTGTGACTAGGGTAGCAGTGGGCAGTGGAAGCTTGACCTGGGCTAACCCATAGCCCTGTCTCTGTGAGGTTTGGAGGCCCAGAAGCCAGACCAGAGCAGGCCCAGGGACACCCATTTGCCTGGCCCTCTGCATCCACACCAGCCAATCTCTACCAGGGTAAGAGTTTGCCTTCTCCCCATAATTCCAGCCCTCTCTCTGCTCCTGTTGTCACTGGGCAACATTCCAGAAACCCCAGTGCTGGGTGAGAGGTGCTACTGGGGCCTGGGCCCCTGGGGCGTGAGAGGACGAAGGGAGGCCTCTCTCCTCTCCCCTCTCCCCCTGTGGTGGCTCTGATGGCTCACAGGGTGAAACAGCCCCTGAGAAGCACTCTAGCTATGAGATGGCTCTTACTCTTCACCTCTCCCATGTTTGCCAGTATGGGTTCAGGCCAATCCAAGTCCCCGTGGAACAGCCCCCTGGGTGACTCCTGATAAGCCTCAAGGACTGAGGCCTTGAAATGGACCACAGAACTACAAGACTGATATTTCTCTGTAATACTGCTTGGCCTCAGTGCAAATTAGACAACGAGTCTGTTTGGCCCAAGAAGGGGACACTGACCCCTAACACTAACTGATCTCAGTAACTATTGTAACCGTCTGGGCAAGTGGAGGGAAATTCTCTATGTTCAAGCCTTTTTTGACCTACACAGGCACCATCCCCCCATCTATATTGTTCCACTTACCAAATCCACCTCCTTCACTCCCCCGCTGCCAGCCGTTCTGATCCCACTGACCCCCCTATTCCCTCTCTGACTCCCGTCCTCCCTACGCTTCTCTACCACCTAATCCCCCAGGGGGCAGCCAGCCTGATGCATCAGTTTCCCCAGACTCTACTTCACAAGATGATTCCTTACTTCCTCTGTCACCCTCCAGAACTAGGTCTTCTGGCCCCAGACCCCCTCTCAGCCTTACCCTGTTCTTCCTTTTCGACAGGTTGCTGGGCCCCAGGAACCCATTCAGGTTCATGTTGCCTTTCCCTCTCTGACCTCTCCCAGGTAGAGCAACACCTTGGTTCCTACTCTACCGACCCATCCCATTTCATTAAGAAATTTCAGCATCTCACTGTCTCCTATGACCTCTCCCGGTATGACTCTATGTCATTTTCTCTACCTACCTAACTCCTGAGGAGAGGGAACAAATTTGGCTACCAGCCGAGGCTCATACTGACACTCTGAACAGACAGGACCCTAATAATTGTCTTATCAGGCTACTGAAGTCCCCCACAAAGACCCTGATAAGGACTATCTGGAGGGAAATCCTGGCTGACTAGTCCACAGTCATAGGATAACCCGCCTAAGTGTGGGACCCCAGGCAGCTGCCCGTAAGGTGGTCAACTATGACAAACTGAAAGAAATCTCACAAGGGGATGAAAACCTGCTGCCTTCCTTGCCTGGTTGTGGGAAGCCCTCCAGCTTTTTACCAACCTGAACCCCGATTCCCTGGAGTGATCCATACTATTACATATGCACATTAGCTCCCAGCCAGCTCCCAACATATGCCACAAACTCCAAAAATTAGAGGCAGGCTCTCAAGCCAGTCAGACCGAATTTGTTGATCTGGCCTTCAAGATCTTCAACAATCGAGATGAGGAGCATGCTCAATTGCAAACTCAGGTTTTCCAATTACTGATTTCTACTCTAAAAAGAGTCCCACAAACCTAACCCATCAAAAGGTAAAAGTCAGACCCCTCTGGGGGCTGCTTCAAATGCAGCAAGCCTGGACGTTGGGCTAAGCGATGCCTAAACCCTTGACTTCCACAAAGCCCTGTCCCCTGTGTGAACAGCGGGGCTTTGGCAATCTGACTGCCCCCAGGCCTCTCAAGTCACAGGATTATCAGTTACCCACCCAGAATAGACCCCCTTGCTTTGACCTCCCAGAGCTTCTGGGACTAGCAGCTGAGGATCGAACCTGCCCAGGGACTGCACGAGCCCCATGCATATCTCTAGGATGGAACATTGGGTAACTATCACTAGCAGGTAAGCCAATATCTTTTCTTATTGATATGCTGGGCCCTTACCAGTTCCTCAGTTTCAATGGTTGGGGTTGATGGCACAGTCTTGCAGCTGCCTGCTCCTCCTCTCCTTCCATGTTCCATAGAAGAACATGTTTTTGCCCACTGATTTCTAGCTCCTCCCTCACTGTCCAATGCCAATACTTGGGTGAGACATTCCAGTCAAGTTTTAGCTCAGATTCTCCTTCCCTCTCCTCATAGCTTGCATGACGTCTTCCCCCTTTCTCTGACCACTCCATTTACATCTCTACTACCCCCATTTCTATCTCTCTAAAGAGCAAGGTATTAATCAGATGCCTAGCTAACTTTCAAAGACAATCCATCTGTCCTATTTTGGAGAGCCGGGTTTTGCGCAAAGCACTATGTAAGCCGTAAACGGACTGTGCAAGTTGAAAAAAGTGAAGGAGAGGAAGCAGAAAGAAGGGTTAAGGAAGTGAACTAGAGCAGGGAAAGAAAGAATATGGGGATAAGTCTTTGAAACAATAACATCTAGACCTAGAAGCTACTGGGTCCTGGGAACAACAGGGTAATTAACTCGCTACACAAACTCATTACTGGTTGTGGAGACAGTGGGTGCCTGGCTCTCCAACCCAGAAAACAAAGTGACGCTTAAACTCAAGCCATTTTTGCCTGAGGCCTGAGCCTGCAATCAGCTGCTCTTCTCCAGCCCCTTCCCCCAGAGCAGGGCAGGATTGGGGGTGTCATTCTAGGGCGGGACAGCCTACTTCCAAGCCCACCACTCCCTGCTGGTGTTTTTACAGAGAGAGCCTTGCCTCTTCTCCTTAGCTGATGAGGCGGGCCTGACTTCTGCTCGGTTATACAAGATGTGCTGATTTTGTGTCAACCTTACTGGGCAGGTTGTAGAAAATTTAAAAGTTTTAAAATAAAACATTGACATCATAAGACATGCAGAAATAAATGCTGACCGCGCCTGGCTGGAGACGTTCTCCTATTTCTCCTCTCTCCTCTGAGCCATTCTAGTACCCTTAGTAACCCCAGTAATAATAATGTCCATTTTTTCTCTTAATAGGCCCTTGGCTCCTACACCTCCTAATAAGTTTTGGCTGCAGGACAGCGTAGGCTGCCACAAATCAAACTGTTGGTCTCAGGCTCCTACTCTGTCTCTCTCCATATGAACTTGGATCCCAAAGAGAAATATAGGAACAGCTCTACATCCTAATCTCAGCTTGAAGAAGTTTCAGAAAATGAACCTTCAACCCAACTCCCCGGAACCAATGAAACAAAGGCAGGAATCTTAGACACAGGACCTGGGTTCCAGGAACTCAGGTCTGATTTCAGCAAGTCCCAAGTGAATCTACTGCCCCCAGTAACTGCTGACACTGGCGACTGCCTCTGCCCTGCAGCTATCCTGTGTAACAAAGGGATCTTTTTCTGCTGGCAAGCGTTTAGCAACCTCCCTGTTCTCAGAGCCTAATTCCCTATCAATTACTAGCTCCATCTGGACTTTTTAAAGTCCTGCCAACTCTTCCACCCCTTAAAAAAACGCCTCTGTTTCTGCTCAGGGCTGCAGTCTACTCAGACTCAGCCCACCTGCTTGAACATCCTTCAATATAGGCTTTGAACTGGTCTACCCAATGGCTCCTCCCTTCTTTTGGGAACACTAATATTCTTCTGCAAGACCGCCAGGGCCCCCATGCCCACCTCTCAGATGGAACTCCAGGTAACTCTGTCAGTAGCAGGTAAACCAATATCCTTTCTCATCGACATGGGGGCCACTCATCCTGCCCTCCCTGCATACCGGACCTGCGGTCAGTTCCTCAGTCTCGTCACTGGGGTTGATGGGATCATACCACAGCCTGCCACCACCTCATTGCTGGCTTGCCTGTTAGAGGGCCCCCTTCCTACCCACTCATTTCTCATCCTCCCTTTTGCTGTCCCACGCCAATTCTGGGTCCCAGGCTTCAGTCTCAAACACTCATTCCCTCCCCTCGGGATTCACAGGGCATTTTTCTCCTCTCATTGGCTTATCCCTTTCTAAACCCTGATTCTCCCTTTTCCTTTCCATTTTCCCCCACCATCATCAACCCAGAAGTCTGGAACACAGACACCCCAGTACTGATGAACCATCATCAGCCCATTTCCATCACACTCAAGGACCCACCCACTATCTGGCTAAACCCCAGTACCCAATTCCTACTAAGGTCCTTAGGAGCATCAAACCTACTACCTCTTATCTCCTGCAGGTGGGACTTTTAAAACCAACCAACTCCTCTTACAACACTCCCATTCTACCCATCCTACTGCCTAGTCCAGGATTTGCAAGTAATTATTTAGGCAATAATTCTTGTGCACCCTATTGCCCCCAATCCCTATACTATCCTCTCCCTCACTCCACCTACCACTACCTACTATTCTGTTTTAGACTTAAAAGACATCTTCTTACTATCCCTCTATACCTTTGCCTTTACCTGAACTGACCCTGAGAAATGTCTCTCTCAAGAGTTAACCTGGACAGTCCTCCTTCAAGGTTTCAGACAGCCCTCACTTGTTTGGACAGGAACTCACATGGGACTTATGGAGAATAGACCTCTCTCCCTCTACTCTTCTGCAGTATGATGATGACCTACTTCTTATGAAGCCCTTCCCTAGCAGACTCCTAACAGCAGACAGCCAAATTCTTAAACTACTTGGGAACATTAGGGTGCCAGGTACCTCTGCAAAAGGCTCAGCTCTCTCAAACCTCAGACACTTATCTGGGCTTCACTCTGACACCCACTCAAAAGGGAATGACATCAGATAGGCACACACTGATTACCTCAATGTCAGCCCCCACCATTAAATAGGAACCTCCTTTCCTTTTTAGGGCTGGCTGGATATTTTAGAAACTGGATTCCCAATTTTGGCATTTTAGCCAAACTACTTTATGAGGTGGTGAAAGGGCACTTACAGGAATCTCGACCACCAGGTAAGCCCATAGAAAGGCCCTTCCAGGTCCTAAAGGAGGCCCCTACTAGGGCACCCACCCTCATGCTGCCAAACCTGAATAAACCATTCCTCTTATATACCGACAAAAGGCAGGGCATTGCCCTGGGACTTGTAGGCCAAAAATCCAGCCCGGACATTAAAATCACTGCATATTTATCCAAACAGCTAGATACCATAGCCAGAGGATGGCCTCCTGACTCCAAGCACTTACAATGGCCACCACCCTCTTACGCAAAAAGCAAACACTCACCTATTCTCAACCCATTTCCACCTATTCTCCCCATGCTATTGCTGACCTTGTCTCCAACTAGGCCAGAAAACTCCTACGCCCCTCTTAACTCCAACAGACATTTCTCATCCTCTTACAAGCCCCCCATGCAACTGTCGCACACTGTACCACCAGCATCCCTGCCACCCTTTTACCTGTGCCTAACCCTTAATAAGACCTTCACTCAGGTGCTGAGGTTCTTTCTAACTTGCTCTCCCCATTTCCCCAAATCTCTGAAACTCCCCTGCCCAATGCAGGAGATACTCGGTTCATTGATGGCTACTTCTTTGTCAAATGGCAAATGAAGGACAGGATATGCAATAGTATCCCATTCACAAATTATAGAATCAAGCCCACTGCCACCAGGGACATCTTCCAGTGTGCAGAATTAATTGTCTTAGTCCAAGCCCTAGTCCTAGCACAGAACAAGATCATCAACATTTATACTGACTCCCACTACACTCCCTGTGGCTATCTGGGCAGAAGGAGGTTTCCTCACAACAAAAGGATTGTCCATCACCAATGCCAACTTAATTTCTAAACTCTTACAAAGAGCCTGTAACACCTCTCCAGAAGTTGTCATTCACTTCGGGGGCCACCAAGGTACCTCCTCAGAGGTACCATTGCCCTGAGGAATGAAAAAGCAGAGTCTGTCTGTTTTGCCTGTCTAGGCAGAAAGAGCTTGTGTAATAGAAATCCCTGAGTGCCAACTCCTCACCATCCCCTCCCTCACTCCTCAATACACCCCAGAAGAAACTGAAGCACTAACACAAAATGGAGCTGTCTAAAAGGGGCAGTAGCATACATCTGGAGGCTGGCTAATACTCCCCTTAAAACAAAGGGAGGAAATTCTTACTCACTTTCACAAGGCCCTGCATGTAGGGCTTAAACCTTTACTTCAATTCCTCACCCCTTTAATTGTCCGCCCCCAACTAGCCACCGCTTTACAAGCCATCACCTGATGCTGTAATATTTGCAGCCAGACCTCCCCCATGCGGGGCTTAGAACCCTCTCCTTTACTACACACCTGGATAGGGGACACGTTCCTGGACAGGACTGGCAGATTGACTTTACTTACACATCTCCCATCAAAAAATATAAATACCTCCTAACCTTAATTGATACCTTTTCAGGTTCAATCGAGACAGTCCCCACTATGTCAGAAAAGTCATCATAAGTGACCTATTCTCTCTTAGAAGAAATTACCTTGCACTTTGAGGTTCCCACCACCTTACATTCTGACAACAGCCCTGCTTTTATATCCCACATTACTCAAGAGACATCCAAGGCACTTAATATTCAGTGAAGACTCCACATTCCCTATCATCCCCAATTTTCAAGCAAGACAAAAAGTGAAAGCCGTCCTGAAAACACACCAACCAACCTCTCCTTAGAACTAAAGGTGGAGTGGGTCTCCCTCCTCCCACGGGCGTTTATCAGGGTTCAGCCACCTCCAAAGCATCCACCTTCCTCAGCCCTTTTGAACTACTGTGCAGTTGGCCATTTCTGTTTAGTAATCTCCCCGGCGGCCCCACCCTGCTCAGGGATTATCTCCCGACACTAATCCTGATGAGACGGCTTCTAAGAGAAGATGCTGACAAAGTTCTCCCCAAACCAGTTGAAGGCTCTCTGGCCCCAACCTCCTTAGAGCCTGGGGACTGGGTCTTCCTCAGAACACCCTCGGAAATGCAGAGAACATTAGCCCCCCAATGGGCAGGGTCCCACTAGGTCTTACTCACTACCCTTCCAGCTGCAAAGTTTCTGGGACTCTCCCAATGGGTCCCCTCTTCTAGGCTCAAGAAGGCATTTGGCCCCCAGTAGGTGACCCTGCACCAAGGACACTTCCGTCTTGCTCGCTCTCCCAGGTCTGGCTGCCCACCTTCCCCGGCTCACCAGAGCGCCGGAGGACAGGGACAACAGCAGCTGAACATCGGAGGACAGGGACAACAGCAGCTGAACGTCGGAGGACAGGGACAACAGCAGCTGAACGTCGGAGGACAGGGACAACAGCAGCTGAACGCCGGAGGACAGGGACAACAGCAGCTGAACATCGGAGGACAGGGACAACAGCAGCTGAACGTCGGAGGACAGGGACAACAGCAGCTGAACGTCGGAGGACAGGGACAACAGCAGCTGAACGCCGGAGGACAGGGACAACAGCAGCTGAGCACCTGCGTGTGAGCCTCTTTGCTCCTGACGCCAACCTCTGGTGGACCTTCTACTCCCCTGTCCTCGATCCCCTTGCTCCGCTCCCACTCCCATCACAATGGAGGAGCACCTCCTCTCCTTTCTGTGGCCTGCTTTTCTTCAAGTGGGTTTCCAGGGTTGCTCTCAGAAACAGATGACAACGTGGCTCAAGCTCAACGAGCCCTGGTTGGCACTTTCCTTCTGTCCCTTTCCCCACCTGCCCGCCTGAATCGGCCTAAAGCCCTCTTTGATCTTATGGTTTGCTTTGCCCAATCTCTTTAATGAAACTACTCTTGCTGGCTTTGCCTTTCTACCCCCAGTTAGGGATCTGTATAAACCCTGCCACCACCCCAGTGGGGAAATATTTCCTGTAATCGCAGACTCACCAACAAGCACACACATGCTTGAGGCCCCTCGATTCTTAATAGTTACAAAACAACATGTGGCCAGGACTCCCCATCTCCAAGTGGCAAGCTGCCCAGGGACCACTGTTTTCTGTATCATTGATCACCTGAAAGCCTCCTGTCCCTTCTGCATCACGAGTCTAAGGAGCACAGGAACCCCAGTTGGCTTCATTCACCCCCAGCAGTGTCAGTATAACTTCTACATTCCTTCAGATGTCCCCTTCAGAAGTACCACCCTCTCCTACTAGATGATGAACAGACCCAGGCCTACCTCTACATCTGACTCACACAACCTGCTGTTCCTACTAATGCACCCCCAAATGCTAGCTTGCTTATCGTATAAGTAGGCCCATCAAAGCTACTTCAGAAATGGGCCCCCTCCTCACCGGAGTAGAATCCCAGAACTACTCCACTCTACCAAAACCAAAACATAGCTCTCCACTTTGGAAAATAGCAGGGCTCCATTTCAACCGCCTACATAAAAAAATCTGGCCACAGGAGACCCTACTGCCTTCCTATACCCTCTACTTACAGCATCTTTAGTAGCTCAAGGGTTAGAATGGTGGGGAACTAGGAATGCACACAACACTTCAAGAGAAGGCACATGCCTATTCACAACTCCACACATGTTTGCAGAATTATACCCGCCCTAAGGAATATACTGGATCTGTGAAGCACATGCTCACTGGACCTTACCCCTGAACCGGATAGAGCGATGCTCTTTTGGATACCTACTCCAAGAAGCAACCCTTGCTTGGAAAAATGCCTCACTTCCCTTTCCTCTTAGGGGAAATGACACCTTTTTAAAAGAGGGGGACTCCTACTAATCCCCTTAATAGCACTAATCAGTGCCACCACTGGGATTGCCACAGGGCACACCTCCCTCGTCATACAGCACCAACTTTCCCAAGATATGGCTACAGCACTACGATGGGGGAAGTGAGCTGCACCCCAGGGACAGCTTGAATCCCTAGCAGGGGGGCTCTACAGAACTGGAGGGCCCCTGACCTCCTCTCTGCCTTAGTAAGAGGGACTTGACTATATCTTAAGGAGGAATGTTGCTTTTATGTAAACAAACAGATCAAGTTCAATAAAAATTCAAAGCATACTAGAATCAGCAACCAAAATTAAAAACTTAAGCCCCTCAATAGATTTTACTTCCTGGTTCCCTAAAAAGACATGGTTTTTACCCTTCTTAGGGCCTCTTTTCATAATACGTCTGCTTTTTATGTTGATCCATGTATCTTTAACTTCCTTATGATGTTTATATCTTCCAGAATGGAACAATTCCAAAAGCAAATAGGAACAATTTTCATCTCATGACAATACCAACCTAAGCAGGCACAACTCCAGGTCCAAGTCATGGTCATAGCTTAGGGACAGCTCTACCTCTGCTATCAGCTCAAAGCAGCTTCAGAAACCAGACCATCATCCCCTCTCCCCAGTGAAAGCAATAAAAACAGCCTGGAATGTTAGGGCTAAAGACCAACAATTTGCCTGTCCCATGACCTGCTACCTGATGCAGTGGGACTTAGAGGACATGAGCCACTGCCTGTGATGAAACAAAGATGGTATGCATCACTGGCCATGCACCTGACCATGAAATTACCTATTATCAGAGGCAACTGAGGCACAGCTCCCAGCATTTAGCTGAAAACCAGTTATGACCCCATTGCTCCTTCCCTTCTTTTTTGACCACTTCCCAGAAACAAGGACCATAAATCTCCTGGAAGCCATCACTAATCAGCGGACATTGTTGTTTCACAAACACCTGTGCCCTGGACATCTGTAACTAACCATCAGGGTGACTCACCCTCCCCTGGGTGTCTACTCCACTCCCTTAAAAATCCTTCTAGGACTTCTGGTCAAGATGGAGGCCTAGAGAGACACACTAAGTCTCCCTCCACAACTAAGAAGACATACAACTACCTCAAAACTAGAGACAACCAGAAGTTCCAGAAAACTTAGCTGCATGGAAGCCCAACAAACAAAGATATAAAGAAGAAATACTCATCTAGACGGGTAGGAGGGGTGGAGCTGGGACAGAGAGGACTTGGTGTGGTGGTGGAAGCAGTGGCAGCAGAGGCAGGCTGGTAAAAAGCACATTCACACATTTTAAAAAGTTGGGAGGGACACCTGGGGAGCCCTCCCAACCTCAGACCAGACTGCGAAGCTCACGTTCCCAGCACCAGGGAAAATAAAGCCTCATTGCCTCAGACCAGTGGGGGTTGGGGTGGAGGACGAAACTGCCAGTCTTTCAGCAGAGTCTACTTGTTTAAAGGGTCCCCATGGTCCTAGAGCATCCACAGACCCACCCACTCTGGGAATGACAGCCAGAGCAACAGCTATAGAGGCTCCAGTCCCATACGGAGGTGGGAGAGGTGCCTGGAAAAGGGGCAAGTGCTGAGCAAGCAGCATCGCCCCCTCTCAGACCCCTCCCCCACATACCCACATACAGCACCACAACGTGGTGGAACAGGTCGCCTCGTACAGATGAATACCTAACGACATAACAGGAGCAACAGCTCTACCTAAGACACAGAGGCAAACAAACACAGGAGCCTGTCAAGGTGAGGAGACAGAGAAGTATGGCCCAAAAGAGGGAACCGATCAAGGTTTCAGTGGGAGAACTAAGCGATAAGGAGATAGTCAACCTAACAGACAAGGAGATAGCCAACTTTATAGATGTAGAGTTCAAAACACTGGTGATAAAGATGCTCACAGGCTTGACAGATATGCTTGAGTACGGCAAACACATAAGGGAAGAAGTGAAGACTATGCTAAATGGAATGAAGGAAAACCCACACAAAACCAGTGGTGAAGGGAAGAAAACTGGGTTCAAATCAATGAATTGGAACATAAGGAAGAAAAAAAAGTCAACCAGTAAAGAATGAGGAAACA
This sequence comes from Furipterus horrens, assembly GCF_987537825.1. Taxonomy (NCBI): domain Eukaryota; kingdom Metazoa; phylum Chordata; class Mammalia; order Chiroptera; family Furipteridae; genus Furipterus; species Furipterus horrens. The sequence goes on from NW_028327185.1 coordinate 25,381,628, forward strand.
ATAATTAAAAAAAAATAATAAGGAGAGGCTTAGCAACCTCTGGGACAACTTTAAATGTGCCAACATCCAAATCATAGGGGTGACAGAGAAAAAGAAGAGCAAGAAATTGAAAGCTTATGTGAAAAAATAATAAAGGAAATACTTCCCAAATTTGGTGAAGGAAATAGACATACAAGTCCAGGAAGCACAGAAAGTTCCAAACAAGCTAGACTCAGAAAGGACCACACCAAGACATATTCATAATTAAAGTGCCAAAGGTTCTAGATAAAAAGAGAATAATAAAAACAGCAAGAGAAAAGCAGAGAGTTGCCTACAAAGGGGTGCCTGTAAGACTATCAGCTGATTTCTCAAAAGAAACTTTGCTGGCAAGAAGGGACCTGCAAGAAGTATTCTATGTGATGAAAAGCAAGAACCTGCAACCTAGACTACTCTATCCAGCAAAGCTATCATTTAGAATGGAAGGGCAGATAAAGTGCTTCCCAGACAAGGTAAAGCTAGAGGAGTTCATCATCACCAAGCCATCATTATATAAAATGTTAAAGGGACTTATTTATGAAAAAGAAGATCAAAACTATGAACACTAAAATGACAACAAACTCACAACTATCAACAACAGAATATAAAAAATAAAAACAAAGTCCAACTAAGCAAACCAGAATAGGAACAGAATCATAGGTATGGGCATCATTTGGAGGGTTATCAGCTGGGAGGGGGGAGGGGAAGAAATGGGGATATGGTGCAGGGATTAAGAAGCATAATTGGTTGGTACAAAATAGACAAGGGGGAAGTTAAGAATGATGTAGGAAAAGGTGAAGCCAAAGAACTTATATGCACGACCCATGGCCATGAACTAAGGGGGGTGGGGTTGCTGGAGGGAAGCGGGGTACTGGGCAAAGGGGAGAAAAGGAAAAAACATTGGGACTACTGTCACAACATAATCAATAAAATATACTTATAAAAATAAAGGAAAAACATCCTTTTACCCCTTCCCTTGGAGCTGCAGTATGCTCAGACTCAGTCTGCCTGCTTGAACATCATTCAGTCAAGGCTTTGAACTGATCTACCTGATTCCCTTCTTCCAGGCACAAATCTAATACTAACCCTCTTGCCAAATCTGTTGCCGCCAGTATATAGCAAGGATGCCAGTTTGTCCAGCAGTGCTGGCCTTTGGACACTGAGTGTGCTGCCCCCAAGGACAGCCAAATGACCTGGACTCTGGAATGTCCTTTCCTGAATGGAAGACCAGCCTCTGCTTCACACCCCCACTGTGTTAAGAATCCCCAAACCCACGGATAGGTAGGATGACAACCATGACCAGCGGGAAGTAGCTCCAGAAGATCAAAAGAACTTCATCCATTGTCCTTTATAAGATTATAAAGTGTCCAAAGTCTAAAAGGGGGGATTGTAACAGAGTGGGGGAGGAGTCCCCAAAGTTCCCACAGTTCATGGTTTTGGGGATGGGGAAAGGAGATAACACAGCTTTTAAGTTACTTTGCATACCTATGGCAAGCTGATAGCTAGAAAATAGATGTTCTGCACCCCATGGCAAAAGGGAAGGTGATAGGCTTAAGATACTTTTCATAACAATTCAAGGTAATAGATGAGACTTTTCTGAAGGGAAATTATGCTGCCCCCAGATAAAAAGGGCAGATGATAGGCTTAAGATACTTTTTATGACAATAATGTATAGTGCTCAGGGTCAGCATTTAAAATTAGGGGGAGCCATGAGAATAAGGGGAGAGAAGCCACACAGTCTGAACGGGTGCAGATGAGAGTCAGCTAGAAGGCCTGGTGTGTAAGGGGGGAGCCACATGGTTTGGAGTCTGCCATGAGTTCTGGAGTGAAAAAGAGGACCCACTGGGAACCTACCTGGAGAACATGGCAGCACAGCTGATGTGGCTGAAATTGTGGGGACTTTCCTAACCAAGGATGGATTAGTGGAAGATGTATGAAATGCCGAATTGGGACCAGGAATACTGAGCTGTGGACTTCTACTTTCCTGGAAGACAGTACCTCTGACTGGGCTATTCCAAAAATGGCCTCCTTTGACAAGGGCAGGCAATACAAAGTGTTTTGGGGTGTTTCAAAGGGAGTAGGACATAACAGTAAAAACCTGCCATTATTGCAAATCTGCAAAACTTTTAAATAAATCCCCTTTCTTTTCCCACCAAACTTTTGTATTGGGAGTCATGCTTTTTGGTGGTGGGCAATTGGACCCCACAGCTGTTTCAGACCAGATAGCCTGGGGTTCTGTAACAGTATCATGATTTATATTTAAGTCTTTTATCCATTTTGAGTTTTTAAATAATTTTTATTATTCTATTACAGTTGTCCCAATTTTCCTCCTTTGCCTTCCTCCACCCATCCCATCCCCCGCTTCCACATTTAATTCCCACACTGTTGTGCTGCAACTTGCACAGCTTGATGTCAAAACCTAAGGTACCAGAGAGGGAGGTGATGTGGAGATTAAAAGAAAAACACAGACACAAGATTAATGCAAAGTGGGGGTCAGGTGGTCCATTGCCCTCGAATGGAGAAACAATGACACTGGCCTGAGTCCACCAAGTTTATTTATAATGTTACATTCCATCAGCTACTGACATCACCAGTCAAGAGGGAAAACTAACAAGTGAAACTCCTAAGAAACGAAACTTATGAGAAACCCCTGAGAAAGCTGTAGGCAGAGTGTTCTCAGATATCTTGCAAGCAGCCTCTGCTCTAATCTAATAAGTAGGACGTTCCCTGCTCCTGCCTTGTTTCCGTCCCCCACGGGTCCAGCTTTCCTTATCAAAAGGCTGCATGTTGCAGACGTATTCAGTCAAGCAAGATCTTGCAAATACCTGGTCCTGGACAAGAGAGTTGGACTTCCTTTTGTAACTTCATCTTTCACCATCCCTACACTGTTGTCCATGTCTGTGGGTCATTTGTACATGTCCTTTGTCTAGTCCCTCCCCTTTATTTTTACTATTATCCCCCTCCCACCTCCCCTTTGGTCACTTTCAGTCCGTTCCATGTTTCCATGCCTGTGGTTCTATTTTGTTGGTTATTTTATTTTATTCATTAGATTCCTCTTATAGGTGAGATCATGTGGTATTTGTCTTTCATGGATTGGCTTATTTCACTTAGCATAATATTCCCCAGTTCCATCCGTGCTGTTGCAAAAGATAGGAGTTCCTTCTTTCTTTATGCTGCATAATATTTAATTGTGTAAATGTACTTATGATCCCTCCAATTTTGTTCTTTTTTCTCAATATTGCTGAGGCTATTTGGGGTCTCTTTTTGGTTCCATATAATGTTTTAAAATATTTGTTCTAGATCTGTGAAATATGCCACTGGTATTTTAATAGAAATTGCATTAAATCTATAGATTGTTTTGGGTAGTGTGGACATTTTAAAGATATTAATTCTTACAATCCATGAACATGGCATATGTTTGCATTTATTTGTACCTTCTTCAATTTCTTTCTTCAGTAGTCTGTTGGTTTTTTTTTTTTTGAGTACAGGTCTTTTACCTCCTTGGTTAGGTTTATTCCTAGGTATATTCTTTTTCTTTTTGCTATAGTAAATGTGATTTTTCCCCTAGTTTATATTTCTGATAGTTCATTATTGGTGTACACGAATGCCAGTGATTTATAAGTATAGACCTTGTGTCTTGCTACTTTGCTAAATTCACTTATTAGGTTGAGTAGTCTTTTGGTGAAGTCTATAAGGTTTTCTATATACACAATCATGTCATCTGCATAAACTGAGTTTACTTCCTTGTTCCCAGTTTGGATGCCTTTTATTTCTTCTTCTTGTCTGATCACTGTGATGAGAACTTCCAGTACTATGTAGAATAAGAGTGGCAAAATCAGACACACTTGTCTTGTTCTTGATCTTAAGGGAAATGCTTTTAGTTTATGTCCATCTAGTATGATGTTGGCAGTAAGTTCTTTTATATATGGCCTTTATTAAGTTGAGATACACTTGCTCTATTCCCACTTTGCTGAGTGTTTTTATCATAAACTGGTGCTGGATTTTATCAAATGCTTTTTCAGCATCTATTGATATGATCATGTAATTTTTGTCTTCCATTTTGTTTATGTGATGTATTATGTTTATCGGTTTGCAAGTACTGTACTATCCTTGCATCCCTGGGATGAATATCTCTTGATCATAGTGCATGATATTTTTAATGTATTGTTGAGTCCAGTTTGCTAGTATTTTCTTGAGGAGTTTAGCATCTATGTTTATCAGTGATATTGACCAGTAATTTTCTTTCTTTGTTGTCTTTGCTTTGTTTTGGAATTAGAATACAGTAGTCCCTCTCTATATTGCAGTTCACTTATCATGGTATCGCTGTATTGTGGGATTTAAAAAAAATTATACTTAATTATTTATTGTGGATTTTTTGCTATATCATGGGATTTTGCGGTACTGTATATGTATGTAAAGTTACGTAAGTTTAAGAGCGTAGAATATGTTTAAGAACATAAGTAGTGTTTATAAAAGTGTGGGAAAGGTTAAAAAGGGACTTGGAACAGTTTATAAGTGTGTGGGAAGGGTTTATAAAGCCTTGAAATATGTATAAATACTAAAATAAATGTAAGGTTCCTACTTCGCGGATTTTCACCTGTCACGGGGGGATCTAGAACGTAATACCCGCAATAAGTGAGGGAATACTGTAATACTGGTCTGGTAAAGAGTTTGGGAGTCTTCCCTCTTCTTGAGTTTTATGGAATATTTTTTTGAAGGGTAGGTATTAGCTCTTCTTTCAATGTTTGGTAAAATTCACCTGTGAAGCCATCTGGTCCAGGGGTTTTGTGTGCCAGGAGTTTTAAATAAAATTTTATCACCTCTTCAGTTTTACTAGTTGTTATTGGCTATTCAGATTTTCTGCTTCTTCCTGATTCAGATTTAGAAGATTGTATGTTTCTAGAAATTCATATATTTCACCCATTGTCCAATTTCTTGGCATATAGTTGTTCCTAATATATTACTTTTGTAGCTTTTTAAATACATTTTAGAGTATATTTTATTGATTATGTTGTTACAGTTGTCTCAAATTTGTTTTCTTTTGCTCCCCTCTGCCCAGTACCTACCTTCCTTCCAGCAATCCCACCCCCCATAGTTCATGTTCATGTGTTGGGAATGTGAGTTCTTTGGCTTTGCCCTTTGCTATATTATTTTTAACATCCCCCTCTCTATTTTACACCTATGAATCATGCTTCTTAGTCCGTGCGCTACTTCCACATTTACCCGCCTCCTTCTTCCAGCTGATAACCCTCCAAATGATCCCCATGCCTATGTTCCTGTTTCTATTCTGGTTGTTTACTTACTTTGTTTTTGTTTTAATTTTTAGATTCTATTGTTGATAGTTCTGAGTTTGTTGTCATTTTAATGTTCATACTTTTGATCTTATTTTTCTTAAATAAGTCTCTTTAACATTTCATATAATAATGACTTGGTGATGATGAACTCCTTTAGCATTGCCTTGTCTGGGAAGCACTTTACCTGCCCTTCCATTATAAATGATAGCTTTGTTGGATAGCACGATCTTGGTTGTAGGTGCTTACTTTTCATCACTTTGAATGCCTCTTGCAGGTCCCTTCTTGCCAGCAAAGTTTATTTTGAAAAATCAGCTGATTGTCTTACAGGAACCCTTTCATAGTTAACTCTCTTCTTTTCTATTGCTGCTTTTATGATTCTCTCTTTATCTTGAACCTCTGGCATTTTAATTATGTTGTGTCTTGGTGAGGTTCTCTTTTGGTCTCTAGCTTGTACTTCCTGGACTTGTATGTCTATTTCCTTTTCCAAATTTGAGAAGTTTTTCTTCTTTATTTTTTCACATAAGTTTTCAATGTCCTGCTCTTACTCTTCTCCTTCTGGAACCCTTATTTGGATGTTGGTACATTCAATGTTGTCCCAGAGGTTCCTAAGCCTCTCCTCATTTTTTTAAAATTCTTCTTTCTTCATTCTGTAAAGATTGATTGTTTATTTTTTTCCTTATGTTCCAAATCATTGATTTGAACACTGGTTCTCTTCCCTTCACCATTGGTTTTGTGTGGATTTTCCTTAATTTCATTTAGTATAGCCTTCACTTCTTCCCTTATGTGTTTTCCATACTCAATCATGTCTGTCAAGTCTGTGAGCATAATTATCATCAGTATTTTGAACTCTGCATCTGCTAGGTTGGCCATCTCCTCATTGTTTAGTTCTCCCAGTGGAACCTTGATCTGCTTCCTCCTTTGTGCCATATCTCTGTGTCTCCTCAACTTGACAATCTCCTGTGCTTGCTTCTGTGTCTTAGTTAGAGCTGTTTCACCTGTCTGGATGAGTAGATGAGTATTACTTTTTTATATCTTTGTTTGTTGGGCTTCCCTGCAGTTCAGTTTTCTGAAAGTTCTGGTTGTTTTCAGTCTTGAGATCATCGTATTCCTTTTTATGATTGTGAAGGGAGGTAAAGAGTGTCTACTTATGCCAGCAGTCCCAGTATATTATTTCTTACAATGCTTTGTATTTCTGTTGTATCAGTTTTTTCTTCTCTTTTTTTTTCATTTCTGATTTTATTCATTTGGGCCCTCTCCTTTTTTTTTATTGTCAAATATAGTTAAAGATTTGTCAATTTTGTTTGTTTTTATAAAAAACCAACTCCTGAATTTATTGACCCTTTGCATTTTCTTTTGTCTCTATGTCATTTAATGCTGCTCAGATCTTGACTATTTCCTTCCTTCTACTTGCCCTGATATTTGTTTGAGGTTGTTTCTATAGTTCTTTTAGATGTAGGGTTAGGCTGTTGATTTGAGATTTTAAAATATCCTTTAGGTAGGTCTGTATTGCTATGAACTTCCCTCTCAGGACTGCCTTCACAGTGTCCCATAGGTCTTGAGTTGTTATGTGTTGAGTTTTATAGTCTTAATCATGGAATTTAATTAATAATAATGTTATAAAAATTGTTATAAATATTGATGCAAGATATTGAAAATAAAGAAAGATGTGGCTTTTTGAAGGGAGCTGAAGTATATGGAAATTCTCTGTACTGTCTGCTTAGTTTATCTGTAAACATAAAGCTATTCTAAAAAATTAAGTTTAATTGTTACACAAATAAAAGAAAAAGAAAAGAAAAGAAAAGGAAGGAAAAGAAAAGAAAAGGAACATAAACTTCATGGCATACGGACAAACACGAGCAGCACCATGGACGGCAGCACCATGGACGGTCGCCCCAAGGCTGGGGAAGCATGTGGCACAGCCACTGCCCCATGTGGAAAAGGCAGCAGCATGGACAGCAGGATAGCTTTAAAGAGGAACTTTGCATATTATAAAAGCATTCTGACCCATTGTGCCATGACCTCATGTACCTTAAGGTCACAGGCTACGCCCATTTTTGGGTTTAGGGAGAAGCCTGCACTGAACTTCCTGCTTGCACTGGTTTCTACTGCCTGAGTATCCCTTATAAAGGAGTTCCTGGAATCCTATTTCAACCACTAGAACTGAGGCTTTCCCCATCCAGTTGAGCCTGCCCAGCTCTGGCCAACGAATGTGGCTCTATTCTGACTAATCAGGACAGTGTCTTTTGGACCAATCAAACTTTGAGGATTTAGAGTCCTGCATGAGGATAGACCAGTCAAGGACCAGGAGTGGGGACTTCTGTCCACATAGGTCAGCTTCCCTCTACCTCAGAGAGTGAACTTTTCCTTTCCATCAAAGACTAAAGGTTGCATCTCCATGGCTGAGCTAAAACACCAAAGATGTCTCACAGATGCAGAGTGGAGCAGACCATGGCAGAGCAGAGTGGAGCAGAGCAGAGCTGCCTGGCCCCAAGGCCACCTCACAGCTGTGCTGTATCACAGTTGAGCTGTTTTGCACCACACACCAAATTGGGTGTTCCAGTTCACATTGAACTGATACCAATAACCATTGGTTGATGAAATAATTTATTGATAAATTTATCAATATTACTATTAAGAGTGGTTAAGAGACACCATTAACAAGGTTAAAAAGGCAACCCAAAGAATTGGAGAAAATTTATGTGAGTCTCTAATGTGGGATTAACACCCAGAATACAGAGAGCTCTTAAAGCTCAAGAATAAAAAACAAACGAACAAACAACTCATGGTGCAAACATGGGCAAAGGACCTGAGTAGACATTTCTCCAGAGAAGACATACAAATGGCCAACCAGCAAATGGAAAGGTGCCCTTCGTCACTGATCATTAGGGAAATGCAAATCAAGGCAACACTGAGATATTACCTCATACCGATTAGGAAGGTTACTATAAAAAACAAGTGTTTCTGAGTGTGGAAGACTTTGAACCTTTGAACATTGTTGGTGGGAATGTAACATGCTACAGCCACTATGAAAAAGAGTATGCAAGTTCCTCAAAGTTTTTAAATAGGACCGCCTTGTCACCCAGAAATCCCACTCCTGAGTATGTATCCAAAAGAATGGAAAGCAGAGTCTTGAAGAGATATTTGTACACCCGTGTTCATAGCAGCATCAGTAACTGTAGCTAAAATGGGAAATCAGCCTAAGTGTTCATCGATGGGTGAATGAGTAGTGAAATATAGTCTATCATACAATAACATCATTCCACCTTAGAAAGGAAGGAAATTCTGCCCTGGCCAGGCGGCTCAGCTGGTTGGAACATCATTCCATGCACCAAAAGGTTGTGGATTTGATCTCCAGACAGGACACATATGGGAGGCAACAGATTGATCTCTCTCTCTCTCTTCTTCTCTCTTCCCCTCTCTCCCTCCTCCCTCCCTCTTTTCTCTCTCCCTCTTGCTCCACACTTCCTCTCTCTCTAAAATATATAAAAATATCCTCAGGTGAGAATTTTTTTAAAAGTAAGGACATTCTGACATATGTTAAGACATGGATGGACCTTGAGGACATTATGCTGAGTAATATAAGCCAGTGAGAGGAGGACAAATGCTGTGTGATGCACTTACATGAAGCACTTAGAGTAGCTGGATTCACAGACACAGAAAGTGGGTTGAGGGGGAGAGGCAGGAATGGGGCACTGCTGTTTAATGAGGACAGAGGTTTAGTTTTATGATGTAAAAGAAGTTATGGAGGTGGGTGGTGGTGAGGTTTGGACCACATTAATGTCGCTGAACTGCAGTGTTGAGAAGGTTTAAGATGGTAAGTTTTGTTGTGTCTTTGACCACAATAAAAAAAATTAAGAAGGGGAAAGCAAGAGAAAACTGTAACCCAAAAAGAAAACAAGCTTTTCACCTGTGTCTCTCACCTGTGAAAAAAACTAAGGGCCCTCAGGATGGAGTTGCACACCTGCCAGGCCCAGGACCCAGACGACCTGACGGGCGGAAGGTGGACATGCAGGTCAGAGGCAGCAAGCACAAGCCTCAGCCCTGCCCAGGGTCCTGCATCGAGCCTTCCAGACCTCAGAACCACTGCTGCACTTTTGCTTTCCAAACATCCCGTGACCTGCTGTTATGGGCAGCCCTCCTCTGGAGCTTCACAGGGAAGGGAATTCTAAGAAATTTAGTTAAGGCACAGCTAAGTTGTCAGAGACCAAACCCACTACAATTCAATTTGTCCAACACACATGCCTCTTTAGGCCACTTTTAGCAAATAAAAAATAATAGTGAAATTGTCTTTTTCCTAACATAATGAAATTATCCCACAGGCAACTTAAAACGTGTCAACACTCCTCCCAAAAGAAGAGGCAAAGTCTGGTATGTGTCTTTAAATAAGCTTGAACGATGCTTACTTCTGCCCTGCGGAATAACGCTCAGCCCTGGACAGCCTGCGACTTAAATGCTGAGATTCACCACTGATGCCTTTTATGTTAGATAGTAGCAGGATGGGAGGATGAAGAGAATTGGTTAATATATGTGTGTATTATATATATTTGATATAAGACAAATTTTATATCAAAATGAGAGCCCATCTTAGAATTCCACCTACCACACTCTGGATCCATGCCGTTCTCTGCAGAGTGCTCATGGGTGGGAGGCTTCTGTACAGAAATGGCTGCTAGACTCTGTTTTTAATATTTTAAATTTGTTTTAATCTTCACATGAGGTTATATGGTTATGTTAATTGATTTGGGAGAGAAGGGGAGAGAGAGAGAGAGAGAGAGAGAGAGAGAGACTGAACATCAGTCAGTACCCTCTCTGACTGGAGCTTGAACCCATAACCTAGGTATGTACCCTGACCAGGAATCGAACCTGCAACCTTTTGGTGTACAGGTGACATTCCAACTAACTGAGCCACCCAACCAGGCCTAGACCGAGATTTGGGCTTAGGGGTAAAAGCAGTCCTACTGTTACCTGACCTGGTTTACTGCACTTAATCTCATGAGCGTGTTTGTAAATAAACCCTCTTGAATGATCCTCCTGGGACACGGGTAAGGGTGTTGCAGCTTTTGAACTACCTGTAGCCCCTGAGAGACAAAGGAGCAATAGTAATGGTAAGACTGGTGGCGTAGTGTGACTGGTGGTAAGTGAAATTTAATTACTGAAGACAGAAGATGACAGGCTTCTGTCCTTTCCTGTCAACTCATGGAACAGTGTAAAACCAGAAACCTCTGTGATAACATTTAAAGAGTCCCAATCTCCTGCAGCCAGAGGTTAACAGTTCGGAAATCTGATGGCCCAGGACCTGAGTTTACTGGTAGGATTCCAAAGAAGGGTGAACTCAGAAGCTCAGGGGGAGGGGCCTTGTATGGAGAAGGGGCCCCAAGACCTGGATCCAGGACATTTGGACTGGGGTCTGAGGCCACCTCACCAGATACAGATTGAGGGACAGTCTTGAGCAACACCGAAAAGGGAGAGGACAAAAATCAGGTAAGGCTGCATCGCACCATTGTGCGGTGAGATGGGTTAGTCTTGGAAATGTTTTCAGTGTTTCATTATTCTATACATTAGTGTGTGTGAGTGTCTCACAGACCTGAAATGAGTGTGCTCTCTGTGGTCTGCAGATACTCGGCAGGTCGAATTTATTGATTACTTTGTTCAAATTAAATTAATCTTTATAATTATTTTATCTGCTTGCTCTGTAGTTACTGAGAAGCTGCTGTTAACATCCCTCACTGTAACTGTGGATTTACGCCATGTTTCCCGTCCCGTCGCTTTTTTTACATTTTAAATCTGTCTTGTAGGTTCGTGTGACCTAGACTGCATCATCATCTTTGTCTCCACTGATGCTTTCTCCTCACATCCTGTTTCATCTGCGCTTCCCTTTGCTAGTGTTTGCAGAGTGTCTCTGCTCTGAACTCTCAACCGTCCTGTGCCCTCATGTTTGATATTTTGGTTTCCGTTAGGAGTCAGCAGGTTTATAATGTGTGAAGAGATGTGATTCTCTATATATCTTACTCTGTTTGAGTCATGGGGTGGCACCTTTCCTTAGCTTTGGAAAGATTTCTGCAACCATGTCTTTAAAAACATCTTCCTTCTCCCTCACTCCCCCCTCCCACCGTGTCAGACTTGTCAGGGAATTGCCCCCCTCCCCACCCTTTGAGGCCAGGTTGAAATTTCAGAGCATTGATGTCTTTTTGTTGCTGCGCCTGTAATTATTCACCACTTTGTTAAGTCTCCAGTGACTTCAGGAAGACTTTTGGAAGATTTCTTCCAGAATTTCCAGTCCTCCTCGGGAGGAAGGTAGGTCTCGGTTACCTGTATGCTCCTAAGAGAAGCGGACATCTGACATCCTTACAAAAATACCATTTCTCGTTTGCTGCTAGACTCTAGCACCAACCCTGATTTCCATGTGTTGGTTTGCAGCCAGTTACCTGTTATTTTAAACAATAAGTACTTTTGTAGTTTCTTCTGGTTCTTTGTACTTAGAAAATTGTCATGCTTTAATTTTTTTTGTCTTAATTAGTACACCAGAACCACCAGTACAGTGTTGTTTCCAACAACTTCCCATGTAGAAAAGTTTTTAAAAGTTTTTCATAAACTTTGTCAGGTCAAAGACATTCCATTGTATTTTCAGTTTACAAAAAATATTTCATGTCTTAAAAGTGTTCAGTTCTTTCAAGATTTTTTCTGTAGCCTTGAGATGATCCTAAGATTTTGCTCCTTTGATATGTTAATGCTTCGAAGGACATTTATACATTTTCCAATGTAAAACTATTCTTGTATTTTGGGGATAAATCCTACATGGGCATAGCAAATTACCTATTTTTTATATACAGGAAAATTATTTGCTAATATTTTCTTCAGAATACTTGTATCTATTTCATGAGTAAGATTGTTCCATGATTTTCCTAGTCCGGTTCCTGATGAAGCTTATACTGACTTTATAGGATGAGGGTGGGGTTATTCTCTCTTCTTCACATTTTGAAAGCATTTGGATAAAACTTGAACAACTTATCTCTTGAAAATCTGATGAAACATAGCCCTGGTATTTTAAACTACAGCTTCAATTTGTTTAATATGTGTGGTTTTCTCTTCCGGGGTCATTTTTGATACGAAACTTTTCTAGGGTTAAAATTTTTTCTCTATTAGTGAAGTACACTTATTATTTACTCTTATTATTTTCACCAATGAGTAATTATACAGAACTATAACTTTATATATATGTGTATATGTGTATATATATGTGGCTGTCTTTCTTTGTTTTTTTGACTAGTCTCCTAAGAGCTATTCCTGTTTTGTATCTCTGTTGCTTCTTTTCTTATGTTCTATTAATTTTTTGCATATAAATTATTATCTTCTTTCTTCTGTCTTTATATATATATTTTTTGTTGTTGTTTTTTACCAACTCTCAAATTTGGACTCTTTTTTGGGAAGTAATCAGTATTTTTATTTTTAATTTTTTTCTTCCCTCCCTCTGCTTTAATTTTCTTTTTTCAGATATGTTTGGGTCTTTTTTTTTTTTTAATTTTTATTTTTATTGTTTTTCTGTTACAATTATCCCACTTTTTCCTCATTGCTACCCCCACCCAGCCCACCCCTTCTCCCACGGTCCATCCCGACCCCATTGTCCATGTTCATGGGTTATTTATACTAGTTCCTTTGCTAAACCCTTCCCCTACTTATCCCCTCCCCCCTCCTCCTTCCTCCCCTGATAACTGTTACTCTGCTTCTTGTTCAATTTTGTTCCTTTATTTGTGTTGTTCATTAGTCTCCTGTATTGGGTGATAGCATATGGTATTTTGCTTTCTTTGCCTGGCTTATTTCGCTAAGCATAGTTCTCTCTAGTTCCATCCATGTTGTCGCAAATGGCAGGAGTTCCTTCTTTCTCTCTGCTGCATAGTATTCCATTGTGTAAATGTACCACAGTTTTTTGATCCAGTCATGTACAGATGGGCACTTGGGCTGTTTCCAGCACTTGGCTATTGTAAACAGGGCTGCTATGAACATAGGGGTGCATAGGTTCTTTTGAATCAGGGTTTCAGGATTCTTCGGGTATAATCCTAGCAGTGGAATCGCTGGTTCAAAAGGCATTTCTGTATTTAGTTTCTTGAGGAAATTCCACACTGTTTTCCACAGTGGCTGCACCAGTCTGCATTGCATTCCCACCAACAGTGCACTAGGGTTCCCGTTTCTCCGCATCCTCGCCAGCACTTGTTTGTTGATTTGTTGATGATGGCCATTCTGACTGGTGTAAAGTGGTATCTCATTGTCCTCTCTAATTTTTTTAGTGACTTTTATTGTTCTATTACAGTTGATTAATTCAGTGTTTTGTCCTTATCAAACCTTTCATGCCACCAGCTTCCCTTTTGACTTGACCACAAGGTGTGTACAGCAGTTCATTTGTCATCTATGTGTGTTGACAGTTATTGCATTGTGACCCAGTGTACAGCCAATGGTTGGTCCCCACTGGTGTGTGGTGTGGTGGGCTGAGCATGGGCTCCTTGGACTTTGGGGCAGAATCCTGTGGTCCCTGCTGGACATACTTGTGGGTCTGACCCAGAGTGCTTGGCCTCTCCATCCTCTTCTGAGCCTACTCCGGTCAGGTCTTGACCCCACCTTCCATCAAGACTGCTCTTGGGAGGTCACCATGAGCTGTGTTTTGCCATACCTGTGACCAGACCTACCAGAAACACTGGACACAGCTGGAACCCTTTCTGCCCTTGGCTCTGCTGCTGCATGCCTCTGCTCTGCCTGGTTCCTCTCTGGCTCCTGCTCTTTTTCCTTGGTGGCCGAATCCTCCCCTTCTCCTGGCCTCTCACTTCTGGCTTCTCTTATTTCCTCTCTCCCTCTTTGGTCATCCCAAGCCATCCTGGGAGTACAGATGCCATCCATGTGCTGATGACTCCCAGATCTGATCTTCTTCTCTGACTTCTTCCTGAGACCACAGTCAGGACTCAGAGCTGCATTCCATCCCAGTGACTCACACCCACCATGCTGAAATGGGAATTCTTGAGTTCCCAAGCTCAGTCAGTGGCCACTCTATTTGTGCCATGACATGTCACTCTGCACACCTGTTAGCCCTGCCTTTCGGGGATGTACATAATCTGAACACCTGTCCCACCCCATCCCCTCAACCTGTCTTCCACCTGCACTTCTGCACCCATTCCTGCCAAAGCATTTCAGGGCTTACCATCACCTGGGGTGAAGCCCAAAGCTCAAGTCAGGTGCACCCCACAAGGCCGCCTCTGCTCTGCCTGCCCCACTGGTCTTCCCAATGCTCCTTGAACTTGTGAAGCACATTTCTGCCCCAGGACCTTCTCACCTGATTCTTCTGCCTAAAATATGCCTCCTCTCACCCCATGCTGGCCCCAAAGGTCAAAGTCACCTGCTCAATGAAGGGTCCTGGACATCCATCTGCTAAGCACATCTAATGTTGCTGCTCCTGTTCTTGTCTGGTTTCGTACACCTCACAGGCCATTTGTTTTCATTTGGGTTGTGCCTCCACCAGCTGGATGCTAGTGCCACAGTGCAGGCACACTGTGTGTCTGTCCACTGGGACACCTGCTCGGCAAACAGTGGGCCATCAGTGAATGAAACAATTTCATGTGCTTCTTTGGTCATTGGTATTTACAACCCACTGGAAATGACCTTCTGCCCATCTGGCTCTGAAAGCTTCTCCTTGAAGACCAGGTTTGTCCCACTCATTGCATGTGTCCAATGCTCATTCCCTAAGACTCTGTGGCTGATTTTATGGATAACTTGGCTAGGCCACAGAACCCAGACATTTGGTCAGGCACTAATCCGGAGAGTGGAGGTTTTCTAAAGATGTGGTTAAGACTTAAGTCAGTAGATGCTAAGTGAAGCAGATTGCCCTCTATACTCTGGGTGGGCCTCTTCTGATCAGTTGAAGGTCTAAAGAGGAAAAAGGCTGAGGATCCCTGAGCAAGAGGGAATTCTGCCTCCCTATGACCTCAGTGCCGCATTAACTCTTCCCTTGGTCTCTGTGCTGCTTGTCTGCCTTACAGATTTTTTACTCACACAGACTTCACAATCACATGAGCCAATTCCTTAAAATCAATCAATCCCCCCACTCCTGTATATATGCATCTATCTATCATTGATCTAGCTGTCATCTACAATTGACACATCTTTGACCTCATGTATCTTCTCATCTCTGAACAATCCTGCCTAATACAGATTCCTTTCAATGTCAGACTGGCCACTTTTCCTCCCACAGCATTTTACTTTGCTTTTGGTAACTTTTTTTTTGTAGGCAAATTTGTCGATTTTATTTTTAAAGTTCCTGGCCTTAGTATCATTCTGACAAAGCACTTCTTTACCCAGAAGGCACATATTTTCCTGAGACTTCCTTGGTCTGGTGACTGGCTTATCCTGACAGCAAGGGCCGGGTCCTGGGTCTGCTATTCTGATCTCCGACTCTCCTCTGAGGTCTTGTCCCAGCCCCTTGTCTTCCAGAAAAAACTCAGCAAACATGGGCCCTGGGGGTCAGGAGTGGGCAACAGGGCCTTGGACAGAGAACACAGCCTGATTTCTGCCCAAATCCTGGAGGCCTCAGCACACAAGCTTACGGGGCTCAGACTGGCACCAACACCGAGAGAGAGGGGTCCATGGGCCCCAGACAGGTGCTGGGCAGTGAATTCCTCACTGTGGACCAGGCTTGTCAGGCCTTGATTTAGGGGTGTGGGGAGGGGTTGTTCTGTTTATCATGACCACTGGAAACAGATGTTTCTCCCTAAGCGGTGGCATAGGTGGGGCAGCCGCGGCGTGTATAGGGGAGACCACCCTCACCTGCATGTCACAGCACTGAGTTAGGGCCCGTGGCCACATGTGGGGAGCACTCCACACAGTTCTGTGAAGGGAAGTGGAGCCCCTATGCTCTCATATGTGTCTGGCAGATTTATGTTTCCAGTCCGGCAGAGGCCAACTGGTGTTTACTGGAGACAAAAAAAGGGAAGTTATGTTGGAAGGCAGCCCCCAGCTTTTCCTGTTGAGAAAACAGGGGAAGGGCATGAAACCACCTGCCAGCTTTGAGGCGCTGGTTAGGCAGGTGCTTCAGGCAGGGCCTGGTCCAGGCTGGTGGTGCTTCAGCCCCAGAAAGGTGTGCAAGTCAGGTGTACGTTGATGACAATGTGCTTCTGGCCAGACGTTTTATAAGTGTGTTTCCGGGACAGAATAAAGTTCCAGCACAGCCCCACTCGGCCCACCCAAGCACCCAGAGGAACCACGGGCCATGGGCTTTGGTGCCTGGCCTCCCTCCTGGCCTCCCAGGGCCTGTGAATGGGGTCGCATGGTGCAAATCCATGCGTGAAAAGCCAGGAGCAGCTCCCTTGGGAACAGCTCAGTGACAGCTGTGATCCCATGGGGGCTCTTCTGTGGGGGCGGGGGGCTTAGGGAAGAAGGTCCCAGGCCCACTGCCTTTGAGACTCTGAGACCTCTCAGCCCCCAGCCTGACCCCCTCCTCCCTCCCTCCTTCCATCCCTTCCTTCACTCACTCAGTGGGTGTGGGGACTGCACACACAGCCTCCTCGCTTTCACGGAGCTCAGCGTGGAGACCGGCAGGCAGGCAGGGCCATGGGGACACGCAGATCAGGATGCGCTGTGACGGAGAGGAGCAGGCGTGGGACCGCAGGGAGGGGCATTGACAGGCTTGGCTCCAGCCCTCAAAGGCCATCGGTTGGCCGAACATGCCTTGATTTTGCTCTGGGGTGACAGGACCCCACGGGCAGGTTTGAGTTGTGGCTGCCAGGACAGTTCAGGTTTCAAAAGGCCACACTGGCAATGAGTGGGGGGCACCGCCTGGAGACCGCAGGGCAGACTGTGTCATGGCCCTGGTGCAAGACGTCGGCTGGGCACAGAGGCGGGTTGAGGGCCATGGGTGCACTTGGCGGACGGTCACTTACTGGAATGGCAGAGTGTGCGTGGTGGGTTTCAAGAGGTAACTTACGGTGAGAATACAACAGTGGGCGCGTCTATGACAGGCGAGGTGAACGTGGCAGGGAAGGCGGACACGAGGCTATGACTGAGCTTCAGGCAGCAGTGACTCACTTGTGCGTGTTTGCTGAGCGCCTTCTGCCCGCTGGTGCCATCCAACCTGCTGGCTGGGTCCCACCTGCCATCTCTGCCCCTCCTGCTGGCTCCGCCCTGCCTCATGGGCCATCAGAGAGCAACACAGCCCTGTGCTTATGGAGGCAGCTCTCCTGGTGAAGACAGAGAGTAGGTGGCAGGCAAAATACGTGAGCCATAGAATGCGCTGGAAGGGCAGAGAAGGAAGCTCAGCAACGTGGAACTGAGGACTGGGGCTTTCATCCAGGCAGTTAGGGCTTCACACAGACTTGAAGTTGATCAGGGAGGGAGCCTCAAAGCCTGGGACAGCCTGCTGAGAGGATAGCTGTGGAGTGGAGGGACAGGAGGCCAGGGTCGGTGGTGCCCCCACAAGGACCCCCAGGGGTGAGTGGGAGGGTAGACCCTGAGGACATGACCCTGGGCACAGAGATGGCTCGACCAGGCTGAGGAGAACCAGGGTGGGAATTGGCTTCCTGGGGAGATGGCCTGAGTCGGGTAGGATGAGCCCCAAGGGCAGGGGCCAGGGACGGTACTGGACGGGACAGGACAGTGGGGAGGGACAGTGGTCGGCTCGTTTTCCGTGGCTGCTGGAGCAAATGAACACCAGTGTGTCCTCCCACAGCTGGGCTTGGTCATGTTCCAGGGCAGGGGCTGTGCCACCCGCACGCTCCGTGGAGAGCCCAGTTGGTCTTTTCTGGTTTCTGGGGCACCACCCCCCTTGGCTCGCGGCTGTTCCTGCGGCAGCTGGCAGCGCAGCGTGAACTGCTCACTTCTCTGTGATGACCCTGTCCCTGGGACAGGCAGGACACCTCTCAGCTCAACATCCTGAACTAGCAGGTTCCAGGGACAAGCAAGTTGTGTGTGAAGCACGTGTGTTGACTTCAGGCTGGCACATGTGTGCCTTGTGTGTGCACATGTGTGCGTTTGCACCTGTGCTGAGTCTGCCTGCCATGTGAGGGTGTGCATGTGTGCTCTGTGTGAGCTGTGCACATGTTTGGAGTGGGGCAGGGCCTCCCAGCCCATTCCCACCACGTGCTCAGGTGCTCACACAGCAGCCCCCGCTGTGTGCGACTCTCAGCCCCTGGTGCTGTGACTGGAAGCAGATCCTGACAGCTGGGACAGAAACAGGAGGCGGGTGCTAGGAGCCAAAGCTGCTTATGGAGCTGGCGAGTGGGCAGGAGGCAGGAGGTGCCTGAGTCAGGGCCACGCTCTGTGGGGCCAGGTGGGTGGTGGTGTCTCTGTCTAGGCAGACTCAGGGTGGCCCCTGCCCTCCGACTGCGGATAGCTCAGAGCCGAGCTCGGCTCCTCTGTGGGGATGGCATCTGCTCTCAGGGACACTTCACCTGAGCAGGGCCCTGGGGTCAGGGGGGCTGGCAGCCACGGGGGGCACAGAGCAGAGGACTCAAGAGTAGGAGATGGGAGGACATGACTCAGTCAGGGGCCTTGCTTCTCTGGAAGGGCCCAGGGTCCCACGCCTGGGTTCCATGTGCCCAGTGACTCAGGGACTCTTCCCCCGTCCCTGTGTCCCTGTGTGAGTGGCCATCCAGTGGCTGTCTTCCAGGAGGGCTGTGGCTGAGCAGACAGGGCAGTCCTCTCTAAGGGCCCTGGCGGCTCCCTCAGGTGGGCCGGTGTCCACTCCAACACTCTCCTGCAGGGTTTTTCTGGCTCTGCTCAGTCCCTGTCTGACACCAGTGAGTGTCACATCTCATCCACACAGCCCAGCTGTGGTCATGCTCAGGCCACCAGCAGGCTTTGGAGAATGCATGTCCTCATGGAGGGAGGTGGCCAGAGGGGGTTGCTGACAGAGGGCATGTGAGGCCCCTGACCCCCCAGTCTGTGCCCAAGGGACTGAGCTCTGAGGAACGTGTCCACTGGGCTCCCCAGCACCTCAGCTTCTGGCTCGGTGTGGCTGGGGCGCTGTTGGGGAAGTGGGTGGGTGGGGCTGGGGCTGAGGCCTTCCCACGCCCCCAGCCTGTGGCGGTGCAGCTCTGTCTCCCCGTGTCCTGAGGGCCAGGCTGTCCCCCCGTCAGTGTTCCCCAAGTATGCCTTCTGGTTGTGGCGCTGTTGTTGGGACTGTCTGTTAAGTGCTCAAGGCCCATCGCGCAGTGACCATTTCGATGGTTTAGAGTGTGAATGCCAGCAAGTTCCTGGGCCACGGGTCTGCGACAGGCCAGGGGCAGGTGTTGCTGGACAGGGACACATGGGCAATGTGCCCCCGCCCATTAGACACGGGAGGGACCATTTCACAGGGCACCGCTGGGGCCCAGCGGGGGTGCCGCCGTGGGCCAGGGCCCTGGGTGCATTCCGCACACCTCTCCCAATGCTCTCTGAGGGCAGTGAGTTTCCTCATCCTGCGTGGCAGACACTGGGTGCACTGCCAGACCCCCAGGCTTTGGGAGGCACCACGGGATTCTGTGAGGGTCAGGGAACAACATGTCCCCACAAAAGCCTTCAGGGTAGGTGCGTCCTGGTGCTGGCCTAGGGGCCCTCCTCGTGCACTGTGCTTCCTGCCGTCTGACCTAGGTGGGTCCCCGGCACACAAGGAGCCCGTATGGCCCCCTGCCCGGGGCGTGGCACACAATAGGTGCTCAGTAGCCATAAGTTCAGGACCCTGCCCTTCCTTACCAGGGTGTGACTTGAAGATTCCAAGGAGACGTCACAGAGCTGCCTGCAGGGGCAGCCTGAGGCATGGGCAGGCAGTGGGGCTATGCTGGCATGGGGGCTCCTCACCGGGGTATATGGCAGCGGTGGGGGCTGGAGTGGAGGCCTTTGGTAGGGGTGGCACACTGGTCACCGAGGGGGCCTGATTTCCCGACATGCTGAAATAAGAGGCGCAGTGGGCAGAGCATTGTGGATACAGGTGGGAAGAGTGGAGTCAGGGCTGGGCCTGGGTAGAGTCACGCTCAGCTGCTGCCTCCTGCACTCTGGAGACAGAGGCCAAAGGACTAGATTTGAAAGCTGGAGATAGAGCAGCTGAGGGTGGAGGAGGGAGAGGGAGCTGCTTTGAGGGTTTGCTGGGTACCTGTTTGGGACCCAGTGTCTGCTTTGGTTCTTGGGGTCAGGCCTGGGCGTCAGGTGCTGGGACAAGCGGCAGGGGGGACCCACCTGGCCACTGGAAAGTCTGGGGCATGTGACTGACACTGCAGCTGTGTGGGCCAGGCTTCCCGACAATGCACAGGAGGCAGAGGGGGGTGGCCCCTGCTTCTTCTGCATGGTCAGGGAGAGGTTCGTGAGCAGTTTCTGTGTCCCTGAGTGCCAGGTGACAAGTTGGACCCTGTCACCAAGCAGGCCAAGGGCACGAGGTTGCCTTCATTTGGGGCTTTGCACCCCAGGACCACGGGGAACATGGCTACATCTGGAAGACAGACAGAGTGAGGGTCCTGAGGACTGGATGCTGCTGAGGGCACAGGGCGGTGGGAGGGAGAGGCCCTGGGGGCCCTGGAGTGCACTGGGGGGCCCTCTGTCCCATCCCTTGGACCCCCGGTCCTTCTGCTCTATGCAGCTCCTGTTCTAACCCCCCTCCCTGGAGCTGCCAAGGGATGCCATAGTCCAGGGTGTGCTCTGGGCGAGGACCTGGGGCACCAGCTGCCTGGCAGGGGAGGCACAGTGTGGCTGGGCTTGCGTGTGACCTCCCGAGCAGCAGTGGGATCAGACCCTCCTGTCCCCAACTCCTGCTTCCAGGGGCTCTGCTGCTTGAGGACCAGCCTCTGGGTAGCTTTGGCCTCAGAGGGGCAGTTCAGCACTCTCCTGCAATGGGGTGAGGTGGGCAGCACCCCCAGCTCACGTCAGCAGGCCAGGGTCACAGGGTTGCCTTCATTTGGGGCTTTGCACCCCAGGACCATGGGGAACATGGCTGTACCTGGAAGACAGACAGAGCGGGGCTCCAGAAGGCTGGGTGCCTCTGAGGCTACAGGGCGGTGGCCTGGGCCTGGACCCTTGTAAGACTGTCACTCACGGACACTGGATCCTGGGGCTGGCAGGTCCCAGCATGGGCAGCTCCCTAATGGGTTGGCTTGCAGCTGCTTCATCCTTGCTGTGGGCTCCTGGGTGACCAAGGTGGCCGAGCTGACGTGGGGTCCCTGCCTGGGTCCCTGAGGGCATGGCTCTCTCCCAGTATCATGGGCACCTTTGCTCTCGGTCCCTCCTCCTGCCATGTCCCCAGCCCCCATGCTGCCTGTCAGTGCTGGGATGCAACTCATGCCCCCGTGACTCAGCTGTTGCGCAGGCTGTGGGCTGGGTGGAGGCACCGTGCCCTCTGCTCAGGGCCCCTGGGGGTAGAGCCCACCTCACTGCTCTCGAGTGCCTGGCGACCCTGCCCTCATCTTTTCCTGGGCTTTCTCAGCAGGACTATCTCCCTCTCTGTAAGGTAATGAGGTCCTGCTGGAGTGGGGTGGCTCCAGATCCCAGAGGACTTTGTCCTTACGGGAGGGGGACTTGGATGCACAGGCACGCACGGAGAGGCCCCGTGGAGAGAAAGCTCCTCCAGCGGAGGACGCCAGCAGCACCGCAGCAGGGGTGGGAGACCCTGGTGTCCCCTTGCAGCCTCCAGGCACCAGCCCTGGGACCTCGGGCCTCGACTCCCAGCCTCCAGGAATTTCTGTTGTTTAAGCTGCCTGGTCTGCGGGACTTGGGCACAGCCGCCCATAGGAAACGCCCGTAGGAAACGCCCGTAGGAAACAAATGCAGACTTTGGTGCAGAGCAGAGTGTGGATGTGGCTCTAGAACCGAATGGTGGGGGGAGGCCGGGAGAGTCTGGGGTGCACGTTAGAGAAACCCAACCGGGCCCAGAGAGGTCAGCAGAAATGCGGGCATTGAAGCCGAGTTTGTGTAGGTCTCCGAGGGAGCGGGAGCTGGCGAGAAGGCCCGTCCCATCTCAGAAAACACGCACATCATCATGATTGCCTGAGGTCCAGGTGCCTGTGGCCTCTGATGGGAACCAGGACCTGGGACCTTTAGACTGGAGGGCGGGAGACCCTCATTGGAAAGTGGCCGTGGATGTGGCTGGATTCTGGGCTACTGTTTTGTGTGAAGTAGGGCTCATGGGCAACGTGCTGAAGGTGCGGCCCGGCCTCTCCTCGCTGCCCATCGAGATGGGAAGATCCGAGACGTGAAGGAGTAGGGTGGCCAGTGGGCCAGTGAGGAGTGACCGGGACGGGCAGGTCTGGGAGGTTCCCAGCCTGTCCCAAGAGCATGCTCCCCAAACAGTGCCGAGGTGCGGCTGAGGGGCCATGCACGTGCCTCCTGGGTGCCACCAGCTGCCTCAGCAGCAGCCAGGAAGAGCAGGGGCAGGCGCTCTGGGACTGTAGACTCATGAGAGGAGGTGGGTGAAGGTCGGCGTGGAGGCAGCACACGGAGCTGCGGTCGCGGCGCAGAGGCTGGGCGGCCACAGGGGCCTGAGGACAGAGCATGGAGCCCAGGGTCTTCTGGGGCCTCAAAATCTAATGGGGTTTTCCCCGCAGGCTTTGAACTTGCTTGGAGCATGTGGCCTCTCCTCCCTCCCTCCCTTCCTTCCTTCCATCCGGTTCCTCCCTCTGGAGTGGGAGTCCTGGCCCTGTGGCCGGGCCACCAGCCACCATCGGGGAGCGCTCAGCCCCAGGATCATTCACTCACTCGCGACTGACTTAAATGAGATTTTGGGTTTAGTTGATCCTGGCACAGGTTCAGACCTGCAGGGATGTAGGGGTAGGATATTTTACATGTGAGAAGTCTATCCCCCTGGCACCACAGAAGGTAACCTCATCAGGAGGACTGAGGATGTGATGAGTGAGTGAAAGTGAGGTTGCACTGGGTGGGCTGGACCCCAGCCCAGTAGGACTGTGACTTTATGAGAAGGGGAGTTTGGGGACAGACAGACACAGATGACAAGACCACGTGCAGATGGAGGCAATGAGTGAGCTAAAGGATGCAGATGCTGGGACAGTGGGGAAAGGACGTGGCACTTCAGGGGAACCAACCGGCTGCACCTGGATCTGACTCCAGAATCTGACAGAATAAATTCCTGTTGTTGAAGCTGCCTGGTGTGTGGTTCTTTGTCATGACAGCCTCAGACACAATCCCAGGTGCTGTTCTGAGTGGCCAGCCCACGCCAGCATAAAAGCCCCCAACCATGCTGCACTGCCTGGCACTATGAGGGGCCCCACCTGAGTCCCTGAGCCTGCGAGGATGGGCCAAGTGGAATCCATTTAACTGAAGCTATGCCAGAGCCTGGAAGCTGTCCACCTGGAGTCCATAGCTGGGGACGGATTCCTCTTGGGATCCACGTCCTTTTCCAGTTCTGTCCTGGACAGTCACCCCTTCAGGGCCAGGCCAACGCTCAGGCCATGGACCCTCCAGCTCTGTGGGCTCCATGTGGCTCCTCTGCACATGAAATGGCCTCCTCCCAGACCCTGGCCCACAAGGCACCCACCAACTCCTGCCTGGTCACCTCCAGGGACCCTGGCTCTTCTGGGTCCCCTCTGCCTTCTCCTGAGCTGCCTCTGCCCAGACCCTTGCCACCACGGCTCTCCTGGACTCTGCGTGGCCTGCAGCCACTGGCTGTCCACCCCTCGCCCACTGAGCCCCACCTCACACCTCCACATCCACGTCCCCTTCACATGGCTCCTGCCTCCTGGCACCTCACGCCCTGCCATTGCTTCTGAGCCCAGCTACCACCTGCCTTTCTTTTGGTGAGATGGTGGATGGAGTCTTACCCTGCCGGCCTGCCTCCCTGTCATTCATGTTCCTGGCTGGTCGCCAGACACTGTCTGCCCCCTGGGTCCCACTGGCACGCTGCACACATGCTGTGAGGGGTGGAACAAGCCCTCAAGATGTCCAGGCTTGTGAGGAACAGCAACGCACAGTCGCAGTGCGTCTTGCTGGTGTCCTGAGCACAGGTCCTGGTAATGATGTGGAGGCCAGAACCCAGCCGCACGGAGGTCACGTTGGGGAAACCGGGCCCGCATTCCCACAGCACGGCCATCTTCCTTCACCAGGCTGACAGCCCGTGCCCCTGGCCTGTGCGAAGGGGGCCTCCCTTTCCCACGTGCCCGTTAGAATTGGAGTCACCTGTTGAAAGGCTCACAGAACACACAGGAGTGTGGTTTGGCAAAAAAAAAACCTCCATGAGGAATCATTTTCACAAGATAAAATGTGCATATTTATTTCAAAGAGACAAGCACATACATTGCAAAGCTGCTCCTGGTCCCCACGCTCCCTCCACATGGGGCTGTGTCCAGAGAAGCCGCTTTGTAGCACTGGAATCTGGGGGGTGGCACAGGCAGATTTAGGGCCCTGGCCTCAAGGCAGCGGGCATTCCCTTGGTTCCGGCTCCTTGGTGTCCATGCTCCTGTCCAGAGGGTCACTTCACCTGCAGGTGACAGGGGCAGGGTGAGGTGCTCCTCCGTGGGCCTCCATGCCTTTGGGCTGCCCTCCAGCCCACCGCCCATCTACCTTGAACAGGGTGACTGTCGTGCTGTAGAAGAGGCTGAGCAGGAACAGGACGATGAAGGTGGAGGCCATGGTGTTGAGGTTCTCGAAGCCTTCCTCCTCAGCGCTCACCTCCTCTGCTGGAGACACAGCAGGGGCCTCAGGCTCTGCCTGCACCCAAGCAGCCCACCCTCCTGCTGCCCCCAGCCCCCGGCTGTGCTGCCCCCTGAAGGGCTGGGTAGGGTGGGGGGCAGAAGCAGAAGACATAAGGGAGGGCCTTCTGACAGCCTGACGGGGGGCTGAGCAGAAGCCCTTGTTCTAGGAGCCCTAGGGTGCAGGGACAGTGACAGAGCAGCTCATGGACGCAGGAGTAGGTGCAGAAGGACAGAGGCAGGGGTGACCCCAGTGGGCTCTCCTAGAGGTGGGCTCCGCCAGGCTCCTGGACTCTCCTAGAGGCGGCAGTGGGACAGCCAAAGCCATTTGGGGTGGGGAGGCTGGGAGGGGGGCCTCCTGTCCCCTGTGGTTGGGGGTGGCAGTGGAGGCAGACAGATGTGTGGGCCCAGGGGATCCCCTCCTTGCTTCCTGAGTGGGACTCTCACTCTCTCCTTCTTGGACTGGAAGGTGTGTCTCAGAGGCTGCATGGGGTCCTGGCTTGTCTGTCCCACCTGGATTCACGGCTCTGGGACCGAGGGTTCAGAGAGATGCCTGAGGCCTGGGGGAGAGTGACACTGGGATGGACAGGCTGACACATACAGTGGGGTCTGAAACCCCAATGCAGATGGGACTTTTGAGGTGCCTGGAACCCAGGCCCCCAAAGGGCCAGAAACGTGAGGTGTCTAAGAGGTGGGCCAAAAGGGGCAGGGTCATCTTCTGGGAATGGAGGCTTTCTCGGGCCCCTGCGTCGCTCCATCCTGGCTGCAGACTGTCTATTCCCAGTGTTTCCAGAGCCAAGTGTTTACAGGGGCAGAGCCACAAGATCAGCCTCCCTCCCTGCTCAACTCTTTCTGTTCACAGATGGGTGTGGGTCCCGCTTTCAACAGCCTGGGTGGGGCTGGGTTGTCCCTGAGGACCTGCAGCCAGCCAACCAGGTTGGTTCATTGAGCCTTTTGCCCTGGGCCTGGGATGGTGGCCCTGGTCAGAGTCCTGGCTGGGTGGCCAGATGCACCTCAAAGCTGAGACAGAGGATAAGCAGGCCTTGGGCAGGAATCCCTGCAGCAGGCATCATGCAGAGAGGCAGAAGTATCTGCAAAGGCATTATGTGACCAGGGTGCACAGCATGGACATACATGCGCATCTGGGTCTGTGCGTGCACATGTATGTGTTCATGTGTGCAAACATCTGTGTTTGTGTACCATTGTACATTTGTGTGTCCATGACTATGTGTGTGAGTACCTGTGTTTGTGACTGTATTATGTGTATGAGTGTGTCTATATCTGTATACACGTGTCTATGCCTTTCCACACACCTGTGCATGTATATACGTTTCTGTGTGCCCATGTCCATTGCATGTGTGTCTCTGCATCCATGTGCATTTGTGCTGATCTGTGTATGTGTCCACTTATGTGCATATGTTTGTGTACATGCACAAATGCATCTCTATGGGTATGTGGCTGTGCATATATGTACTTGTGTGCATATACCAGTCTGTATGTGTGCATGTAACTGTATGTTTGTGTTCATGTGCTTTGTGTACTCATATCCATAGCATGTGTCTCTGTGTTCATGTCCATGTGTGTGTATGCTGGTGCCCATGTGTAAGCATGTTTCTGCGTGTACATGTTCATATCTGTACATGCATCTCTGTGCATACATGCATATCCCTGTGTGAGCACTCTGCATGAGTGTCTGTATATATGTGCATGTATGTCTCTCTTGTACATGTCTATGTGTGTATGCATGACTGTGTACCTGTGTGCCAGTGTATCCATATCCTTGCATGTGTGTTTGTGTGCCCATGTCCACTTCATGTGTGCCTGTGTTTATGTCCAAGTTATGCACACCTGCGCATGTGTGCCTGTATCCATGTGCATGTGCCTTCGTGTGTATTCATATATATGCATGTATCTGGGCGCATCCATGTATGTGTCTGTGTGTACACACTGCATGTGTCTGTGTGCTCATGTCCACTATATGTGTCTGTGTCCATGTCCATGTATGTCCACATGTGTGCATGTGTCTGTGCGTGCGAGCATGTGTCTCTGTGTGTGCGTGTGTGTGTGTGTTGCATATCCATGTCCCTGTGTGCTCATAGCATCAGTAGAGGAGTGGTGAGCATTGGCTCTGTCTGCTGTGAGCACCCTGCAGGGGCTCAGCACTTTCAGAGGCAGGTGGAAGGCCAGTGGGTGAGGCAGAGGTAGGCACGGCAGTGGAGGGTGGTCTGTGAGGTGGGGGCAACACAGCTGTGAACCCAGCAGGCGAGAGCATTGCTCACTCAGGACCAGCATCTTTTGAATGGAAATTTTTATTTCTAATTTTTATAGAATGCGGCATCCCACCTCATCGGCACAGTCAGTCTGCATGCATGCACACACACAGCACAGTGACAGGTCAGCCAGAGGCTCTGGTACTACCCTCGAGGGGCAGCCTGGGGGTCAGTGGCAGGTGCTGGCCACGTCAGACATGACGAGGGACACGTTGTACAGGGTGGGTTTACCAGTGGACTTGTCCACGGTCCTCTCGGTCACGGAGTGGGGCAGGGCCTCATGGGCCACGACGCAGGTGTAGGTGTCCCCAGCACTCCAGTCCTCCTCACTCACAGTCAGGATGCTGTGGACAAAGTATAAGCCAGGGCCCTGGGGCTCAGGCAGTGGGGAGCTGGTCACATACATGTCAGGGGACACAGGCTGCCCTCTCTGCATCCACTGCACAAACACGTCTGGGGGCGAGAAGCCCTTCACTAGGCAGATGACCGAGGCCGACTCCCGCAGGTTCAGCTGTTCCCTGACAGGCGGCAGCACATACACAGAGGGTGCGTGTTTGACAGCTTCTGTGGGAGGAGAGGCAGTGGTGAGCTCATGGGGCAATGGGGTTTGTCCCTGACAATAAGGGAGCCCTGCCTGTGGCTGTGGGGGCCTAGGGCAGCGAGAAGGGCAGGGAAGAACATACCCTTGGGCCTGGAGATGGTGTGCTTCAGTGGTGAGGGCAGGTCCCTGTGGTCCACTGTGCATGTGAACTCTTCTGACTCCCATTCCTCCACGCACACAGTGGCCTCTCCTCTGACACTGAAGGTGGCATTGCTGTGGCTCTCAGGTGCGCTGAGGTGAGTTTCTAGATACTTGCCACTCTGGCTGGTCCAGGAGATGTTCAGGCCCTCATAGGTGGCCATGTCTGTGACCAGGCAGGACAGCTTGGCCACCTTGGTGAGGAAGATGCTGGCGAAGGAGGGGGGAATGGTGAAGATTTTGATGCTGGTGGATGTACCTGTGGGAAGAGAGTGGGTTTGAGTGACTGGCTTTGCTGAACCTGTCCTGAACCCTAGGGTCCTGCTGGAGAGGGTGCTGGGTCTCCTCCTGACAAGTGGCCCTAAGCTGCCCTGCACAGCCTCTGCCCTGTCCTTGGCCTCTCCAGGGAGCCAAGGCTCGGGGACCAGCTAGTCTTTGTCTGAAGCAGTGTCTGCAGACCTGCGTGGACACCTATGTGTTGAGGGGGGGTGATCTTTGCCCTCGCAGGCCACCCTCGGGGGCAGGACAACTCACCAGAGTTACACACAGATGACACGTTCTTCTGGAAGGTCAACCCGCTGTGCTTCACTTGGCAGGTGAACACACTCTGGCTGAGCCAGTCATTCTCAGCGATGGTCAGCATACTGCTGACCCTGTAGGTCACAGGTCTGGACCCTTCGGACTCGACCTGCACCTTGTCCGTGGTGAAGTCAGAGTCTAGCAGCTTTCCCTCCCGCAGCCAGGACACAGAGACCTTCTTGGGGCTGAAGCCTGTGGCCTGGCAGATGAGCCTGGACTTGCGGGGGCTGGTGCCATAGAAGGCATCGCGGGGCGGGATGAAGACGGTCACGTTGGGGGGCAGGATCTCGGTCTCTGTGGCAAAAGGGGACACACGTCAGGCTGGCCTGGCCTGGCCCCACCTCGGCCGCCTGTCTGAGGAGAAGAGGCCCTGTCTCACCTTTTCTGATGGCCACTTGGACACTTTTTTCACCAGTGGAGTGTCTGACATTGCACTTTATGAACTCGTCTGTGCCCTGGATGACGTCGACAGAGGGCAGGAACACCTGGGAGCTGACTGAGTACTTGCCCTGTCTCAGGACCTCTGGAAACTTCTGGATGGCCTGGCTGCTGAGGCCAGTGTTGTTCATATAGCTCCAGGAGAAGGTGGCAGAGCTGGGCAGGAAGTCCTTGGCCAGGCAGCCCATGGTCACCAGGCCCGCATCAGACAGGGAGTTCTCACAGGAGACGAGGGGAAGAAGGAATGGGGAAGACTGGCTCTCTGATGACCAAGAGGGGAAAAGAGAGAAAGCGGGTGAGAAGGTGACTTTCCAGGCTCTCCCAGGCATGGATCAGGCCCATTTCCCTGCAGCTGCCCCTCCAGACCAAGCTTATGGCAGGCCTCCAAGACCCTGCCACCTGTGTGGGGGGCAGTTGTGGCAAGACTGTAGTCTTAGCACAGGCTTCAGCGTGCGTGGAGGCTGCTGAAGCCCCCACACTGCCCCAGGAACTTTCTCTAAGCATGGGTGTGAAGAATGATTCTGGTAAGAGCTGGCAGATCTGTCCCTTCTTCCCTCAGCAACATTGTTCCTGCACTCAGGACACTCACACCCTGGCTCCTGGCTTGGGACGGCCCAGGCCCCAGCCAACTCTGTCATTCCCCTGAACACTGGAGCTAGCATGCTCTGCCTCAGCACAGGGAGTGCCCCGGGCAGCTGCCAGGAGGAAAGGAGCCCCTGCGAACTCAGCCCTCACTACCCTGGCTCAGCCACACTACTGTCCAGCCTTGTGTGTCTGAAGAATGGTATGTGTATGGTGGATGAGACCAATACAGACTCAACTCAATACATCCTGAGCACCACCGGGCCACAGAGGCCAGCCCAGTGTCAGCCAGGGTGGTCGTGGATGGCCAGCTCAACCAAACAAGACCCACATGGCCCAGCCAGGTTAATGCGGCCCCAAAACATGGCCCAGCCAGGTTAATGCAGCCCAAAGCAATCATCAAAGTCATCCAAGTTAGGCAGCTACCAGGTCCATTTTTGCTGGATCAAGCTCATTTCACTTTGGTAACCACCCAGACAGCTCAGGCCAACTCACCCCAGTTCAGATCCACTCAGCCTAGCCCAGCTAGCCCAGCTCACCTAGCTTAGCTCAGCTCAGCTCAGCTCACCTGACCCAGCTCGCCCAGCTCACCCAGCTCATCTCACCCAGCTCTGCCCAGCTCACCCAGCTCACCCAGCTCACCCGGCTCAGTTCAGCTCAGCCCAGCTCAACCCAGCTCAGCCCAACCCAGCTCAGCCCAATTCAGCTCAGCCCAGCTCACCCAGCTCAGCCCAGCTCACCCAGCTCAACCCAGCTCAGCTCAGCCCAACTCACCCAGCTCAGCTCGGCTCACCCAGCACAATTCAGTTCAGCCCAGCTCAGTTCAGCTCACCCAGCTCAGCTCGGCTCACCCAGTTCAGCTCACCCAGCTCACCCAGCTCAGGCTAAGCCCAGCTCACCCAGCTCAGCTCGGCTCACCCAGCTCAGCTCACCCAGCTCAGCCAGCTCAGCCCAGGTCAGCCCAGCTCAGCCAGCTCAGCTCAGCTCACCCAGCTCAGCCCAGCTCAGCCCAGCTCAGTTCGGCTCACCCAGCTCAACCCAGCTCACCCAGTTCAGCTCACCCAGCTCAGTTCGGCTCACCCAGCTCAGCTCGGCTCACCCAGCTCAGGCTCAGCCCAGCTCACCCAGCTCAGCTCAGCTCAGCCCAGCTCAGCTCAGCTCAGCTCACCCAGCTCAGCTCAGCTCAGCCCAGCTCAGTCTAGCTCAGCTCAGCTCACCCAGCTCAGCCCAGCTCAGCCCACCTCAGTTCGGCTCACCCAGCTCAGCTCGGCTCACCCAGTTCAGCTCACCCAGCTCAGCCCAACTCACCCAGCTCAACTCGGCTCACCCAGCTCAGCTCAGCTCACCCAGCTCAGCTCAGCTTAGTCCAGCTCAGCCAGCCCAGGTCAGCTCAGCCCAGCTCAGCTCGGCTCACCCAGTTCAGCTCACCCAGCTCAGGCTCAGCCCAGCTCACCCAGCTCAGCTCAGCCCAGCTCACCCAGCTCAGCTCAGCCCAGCTCACCCAGCTCAGCTCAGCTCACCTCACCCAGTTCAGCCCAGCTCACCCAGCTAAGCCAGCTCAGCTCAGCTCAGCCCAGCTCAGCCCAGCTCACCCAGCTAAGCCAGCTCAGCTCAGCTCAGCCCAGCTCAGTCCAGCTCAGCTCAGCTCAGCCCAGCTCAGCTTGGCTCACCCAGCTCAGCTCACCCAGCTCAGGCTCAGCCCAGCTCACCCAGCTCAGCCCAGCTCACCCAGTTCAGCCGAGTTCACCCAGCTCAGCTCAGCCCAGCTCACCCAGCTCAGCTCAGCCCAGCTCACCGAGCTCAGCCCACCTCAGCTCAGCTCACCCAGCTCAGCTCAGCCCAGCTCGCCCAGCTCAGCTCAGCTCAGCCCAGCTCAGCCCAGCTCAGCCCAGCTCACCCTAGCTCACCCAGCTCAGCTCGGCTCACCCAGTTCAGCTCAGCTCAGCTCAGCCAGCTCAGCTAAGCTCAGCCCAGCTCACCCAGCTCAGCCCAGCTCCGCTTGGCTCACCCAGTTCAGCTCAGCTCAGCTCAGCCAGCTCAGCTAAGCTCAGCCCAGCTCACCCCGGCTCAGCCCAGCTCAGCTCAGCTCACCCAGCTCAGCTCAGCCCAGCTCACCCAGCTCAGCTCAGCCCAGCTCACCCAGCTCAGGCTCAGCCCAGCTCACCCAGCTCAGCTCAGCCCAGCTCGCCCAGCTCAGCTCAGCTCAGCCCAGCTCAGCCCAGCTCAGGCTCAGCCCAGCTCGCCCAGCTCACCTAGGCTCACCCAGCTTAGCTCACCCAGCTCAGCCCAGCTCAGCCCAGCTCACCCAGCTCAGCCCAGCTCAGCTCGGCTCACCCAGTTCAGCTCAGCTCAGCTCAGCCAGCTCAGCTCAGCTCAGCCCAGCTCACCCAGCTCAGCCCAGCTCAGCTCGGCTCACCCAGCTCAGCTCAGCCCAGCTCACCCAGCTGAGGCTCAGCCCAGCTCACCCAGCTCAGCTCAGCTCAGCTCAGCCCAGCTCGCCCAGCTCAGCTCAGCTCAGCCCAGCTCAGCCCAGCTCAGGCTCAGCCCAGCTCGCCCAGCTCACCTAGGCTCACCCAGCTCAGCTCAGCCTAGCTCACCCAGCTCAGCTCGGCTCACCCAGTTCAGCTCAGCTCAGCTCAGCCAGCTCAGCTCAGCTCAGCCCAGCTCACCCAGCTCAGCCCAGCTCACCCAGCTCAGCCCAGCCCAGCTCAGCCTAGTTCACCCAGCTCAGTTCAGCTCAACTCACCCAGCCCAGCCCAGCTCAGCCTAGTTCACCCGGCTCAGTTCAGCTCAGCTTACCCAGCTCACCCAGCTCAGCCCACCTCAGCCCAGCTCAGCCCAGCTCAGCCCAGCTCAGCCCAGCTCAG
This sequence comes from Furipterus horrens, assembly GCF_987537825.1. Lineage (NCBI taxonomy): Eukaryota > Metazoa > Chordata > Mammalia > Chiroptera > Furipteridae > Furipterus > Furipterus horrens. The sequence continues at coordinate 25,414,046 of NW_028327185.1, forward strand.
CCCAGCCCGGCTCAGCCCAGGTCAGCTCACCCAGCCTGGCTCAACTTGGCCCTGCTCAGCTCAGCTCAGAAAGCTCAGTTCAAACTGGTTTAGTTCAGCTCACTCAGCTCAAAGCTGCCCCGGACAATCTGGAAAGCCCAGTGTTTCTGGCCAGAAAGGATCAGGCCTGCAGCCATGCCCACCTCCGCTGCAGCCATCTCAACCACACGTGCTGCACAGCTGGGCCCAGGGTCAGTTCCTTCCTGGGGTCTCTCCCTGCCTTTTGTCCCTGGGTAGCTCATTTCCTGGTCCCTGGCCCCAGCCCCAGCTGGCTTTCGGCTCCCAAGCAGTATCAATCACTAGCCTCCCCCAACAACCTGGTTAAAATACTTCCTGACAACTTTAAGTCATTAAAACATCCGCAGGAATTGGAAGAGCATTGCTCCTGTGCGGAGAGTTTGGGGTAGATCCCGTGGTGCCTCTCCTCCAGGCACATGCCCTACAATGAGCGCCGGACTTTAACTGTGTTCCCTCTAGAGAAAAATCATCACTAGAAATGGCCAGGAAATGCATTTTTCTGAGTTCTCCACTTAGAATTCTGCTCTTTAGAACAAAGCTCTTTTGAAGGCATGGGCTAATTTCTAATGTGTGATCATGACCTAAAGACCAAAGATATGTTCACAGCTTACGAAAAGACAACAGAAGTGTGGCCTTGTCTGAGTCACACCATCGGTAGTTGGTGGCAATGGGGCAACACTTGCCCCCTTTCCCTGGAATGTTCCTTAGGGAAAGTAAAATGTGAGTGACCCAGACAGGGGGTCACACAAACAAGCCTCTCTGCCTTCACTGAGCATCCATCACCCAAGATCCCCCTCCAGGGAGAAGCAAAACCATCAGACCATCATGTGTCCCCAGCAGGCTGGCAGCAGGCTGCCACTCTCTTACCATGTCTGCCTGGTCACTGGAAAGCCCCTTGTGCTCTTTGTCCTGCAACAGTTTCTCCAAATCCACCACTCACAGGAATCACAATTGAGACAGCGCTGGGCTGGCGGCAGAAGCCAGGGCCACGCGTCCCCAGCCTGGCATGCAGGGCCGCTCTCAGACCCACAACCTGCGCAAGTTCAAGCCAGAAAATGTCCTTGCAATGCACCTGGCTCCTTTCTGACTCAGCTCTTGACTGGCTTCCTCTTGATCCACCGACTAACATGCTTAACCAAAATAATTTCGGACAAAGACAATTACACACATTTCACTTAAATGTGTACTCAAAGCAACTTGAACAGTGCTCTTAAAAAATACTGAAACAAAGGCAACTTTTTCAGAATATCAAAGTGTTTCCTCATCATAAAGATAAAATCGCTTAACTTAAAGAACTGCAAATAGTCTTTGTAAAAACAGTGCTTTGGGGACAAGAACCGGTGTCAGATTAATTACCATTTGAAGGAATAACTAATTTTAAAAAGTAATATGAATGCACTGATAAATGGCCCCTAAGGCTGTTTAATTTCTTAAACATCTTAATTTCAAAATGAATGTAAATGAGAAGTTGGTAAGCTAAGGCTGAAGAAATTGAACCCAAATAGTTAAAAAAGGAACCTCCTAGTTTCTGTCCAGCATCTCTGTCTTATTTTAGAACTCAGGCCACCCAGGTGTTGTTTTGCTCAGAGGAACACTTTTAGATTTGTGGGCAAAACCATCCGAAACCACTTCTTCATAACCATAAACTGAATTTGCCCATTGCGTTTTCTTGCTTCCCAAAATAGACCGTGGCCGGCCCGCTTCCGGCCCCCTGCTGCAGGTGCACGGCCTCAGTGGCCAACATCAATTGTCACTAGCTCGGCTCCATCCACTCGGAACATCCCTTAATTAATCTAAAAAATAAGTTTAATTTTATATTGTTAAAACTCAGCCCTGAATTGAGGCTCACAATTCCGAATTACCATTTCTTGGCCAAATTTTCATCACTATCAACTCCAGAAAGATGTGACTAATTAAATAATAAGATATAGAAATGTAACATACTTGAAAACTCTCACATTTTAAAGTCACAATTTTCTTAACCACTTTCCAAAGGAGCTACTTCCAATATTCAGTAAGGCTCTTAAGAGAGCAAACCATTTTCCCTTAGACGCTGCCTTCTGAGGCTGAGCTCTCTGGCCTCGGCCGCTTCTCGCTTCAGAGGCCGGTCACCCACTGTCCCTGAGATCAGGGTCACACGTCCCTTCTCACCGGACAGTGCTCTTCCTAACCAATAAACAAGTCTCAACACAATCTAGCAATTTTAAATTAAATTTAAATTACATAAAGGTAATGAACTTGGGAAAACTTCCTGTCTAGTGCAGAACTTCACTCCTGAGTCAGGACAATGCCTCCCTGAGCATTGTTCCTTTGCCGGTTCACAAACACTGGTGCCAGGCACCCTCCTCACCGACACCCGACTCTGATGGTGAGACTGTCCTGCTGCAGCCCACCTACCCTAGGCCAGGGCTCCGGGCCTCTCACCTCAGTGTGGCCCCACAAGCCGGCAGTCCCTCTTTCAGGGGTTCAGTGATCCCCTGGACACACCAGCATCATTCCAGTTTTCGAAAGGCATCAGAAAATCAAGAGGCTCTGAAGTCCCTGAGCCCTGGCCCCTGACCCCTCCAGCCAGCCTGCCCAGGCCCCCGGGTGCACACGTCCCAAGGAATAGCCACTGATGCCCAGGAAAACCCACAGAGAGGAGCAGAAAATGAAGGCCCGAGAAGGCCATTCTTACCTGAGGAGACAGTGACCAGGGTCCCCTGGCCCCAGTACTCCATACCATAGTAATCACAGCGGTGCAAACTCCATCCTCACCCCACAAAAACCAGGGGGCTGGCCCGGCATCACCCGAGGCCACCAGAGACCTGTTTCTGCCTCCAAGTGCCACATGGAAGTTGACCATTCAAGTCACTGTGACCTGGAGGGTCCTGGGCCCCTCCGCCAGCCGCTCCCCCAAGCTGACCACAGAAGCCAGACCACTGGCTGACAGTGAACAGACAGTCCCCACTGGAACTCAGAAGTCCAAGCAACACAGAGGGCCACCCAACCCGCACGGTAGGTGCGACAGAGCCCATAGAGCCGGGGACAGGGCAGCCACACCGCCCTGTCGGTCCCCATGCCAAAGTGTCCTTGGGGAGGGGAGGTTAATCTCCAGTCCCCGCTTAGCGGGTCCTCTCCCTGGCTCCCTTTCCTGATCTCCAAAATGCCTCATTTTCTCTGATATTCAGACTCTGACCCCCAATCTCCCCCAGTGCCATTCCAGGGGTGTGGGTGAGGACTCACCTGAGGAGACGGTGACCAGGGTCCCCTGGCCCCAGTAGTCCATAGCATCATAATCACAGCAGTGCAAACTCCATCCTCACCTCACAAAAACCAGGGAGCTGGCCCGGCATCACCCGAGGCCACCTGGAGACTTGTGCCGTCTCCTGGCACCACATTGAAGTTGACCAAGTCACTGTGACCTGGAAGGTCCTGGGCCCTCTGCCATCCACTCCCCCAAGCTGACCCACAGCGACCGTGAACAGACAGTCCCCACTGGAACTCAGAAGTCCAAGCAACACAGAGGGCCCCCCAACCCGCACGGTGGGTGCGACAGAGCCCATGGAGCCGGGGACAGGGCAGCCACATCGCCCTGTCGGTCCCCATGCCAAAGTGTCCTTGGGGAGGGGAGGTTAATCTTCAGCTCCTGCTTAGCGGACCCTCTCCCTGGCTCCCTTTCCTGATCTCCAAAATGCCTCATTTTCTCTGATATCCAGACTCCGACCCCCAATCTCCCCCAGTGCCGTTCTAGGGGTGTGGGTGAGGACTCACCTGAGGAGACGGTGACCAGGGTCCCCTGGCCCCAGTACTCCATAGCATTGTAGTCACAGCAGTGCAAACTCCATCCTCACCCCACAAAAACCAGGGGGCTGGCCCGGCATCACCCGAGGCCACCAGAGACCTGTTTCTGTCTCCAGGTGCCACATGGAAGTTGACCATTCAAGTCACTGTGACCTGGAGGGTCCTGGGCCCCTCCGCCAGCCGCTCTCCCAAGCTGACCACAGAAGCCAGACCACTGGCTGACAGTGAACAGACAGTCCCCACTGGAACTCAGAAGTCCAAGCAACACAGAGGGCCACCCAACCCGCACGGTAGGTGCGACAGAGCCCATAGAGCCGGGGACAGGGCAGCCACACCGCCCTATCGGTCCCCATGCCAAAGTGTCCTTGGGGAGGGGAGGTTAATCTCCAGTCCCCAGTTAGCGGGCCCTCTCCCTGGCTCCCTTTCCTGATCTCCAAAACGCCTCATTTTCTCTGATATTCAGACTCTGACCCCCAATCTCCCCCAGTGCCGTTTCAGGGGTGTGGGTGAGGACTCACCTGAGGAGACGGTGACCAGGGTCCCCTGACCCCAATATACAAGCCACATTGTGACAACTATGTCAGAATCCTGGGCAAAAACTGGTGCCCGGCTAAGGCCTCAGGTCCACCTCAGAAAATGCCCAGTGAGGGCAGAGGGGACTACGGGGCCTGGAGGCCAAGGGTGACTGAGACCCCAGAGAGGCCCTGGCTGCAGAGCCCAGGAGCAGGAGGATCTGGGTGGTCTTCTCTGCATCCATGGGAGCCGTGTCCCCTCCTGGCCCCCTTCCTGAGCCCTGGGCTGGCCCCAGTCCTTCTAGACCTGGGACCCAGACACCTAATTTTCCCCCAAATGCATCAAAAACCCTCCGAGAGACAGAGGAGAGAGGGACTGTGAGGACTCACCTGAGGAGACGGTGACCAGGGTCCCCTGGCCCCAGTAGTCGAAGTAATCACATTGCCATGGGCGCCCTCAGCCAGCGTACAAAAACCCGCCCCCCCCCCCCCCCCCGTGCCACAGAAAGCCTGTCCCCTCAGGGCTCCGCGCTCTGCCATGCAGCCCCTCAGCGCCTCTGCCTTCCAGAGCAAAGGCCCCTGGCTGCACCCAGCAATGAGTCTCTGGGAATTTCTTTCCCAGCCCCAAGGCAGAGGAGGAGAGGAACCCTTCTTACCTGAGGAGACAGAGCGTGTCCCCTCCTGGCCCCCTTCCTGAGCCCTGGGCTGGCCCCAGTCCTTCTAGACCTGAGACCCAGACACCCTAATTTTCCCCCAAATGCATCAAAAACCATCCGAGAGACAGAGGAGAGAGGGACTGTGAGGACTCACCTGAGGAGACGGTGACCAGGGTCCCCTGGCCCCAGTCATACAAGTCATCACATTGCCATGGGCGCCCTCAGCCAGCGTACAAAAACCCGCCCCCCCACCCCCCGGTGCCACAGAAAGCCTGTCCCCTCAGGGCTCCGTGTCCTGCCACACAGCCCCTCTGCCTTCCAGAGCAAAAGCCCCCTGACCCCAACGAAAGGCCTTCTGCAGAGGAGAGACCCCGGTGGCCTCAGGACAGAGGAGGAGAGAGGAAGCCATCTTGTCTTGGGAGAGGGTGACGGGGGTCCAGGGCCCGAAGTCACCAGCAGCACAGCCTCCTCCTGCCGCTTCCCCCCACAAACGCACCCCCCTCCTGTCCCCGTTTGAGAGCAAACACTGCACCTGGCTTGGCACACCTGAGACCCCCTGGCCCGGGTCGGACACCAGAGGCCAGACTCACCTGAGGAGACGTGACAGGGATGCCCTGGCCCCAGTGCCCAAAGCAAGCATGGGCACAGTGAGTAGCCCCATGCCGAAGCCTCGGACACCCCCCAGCCAGGTCCCCGGGGAGCCCAGGGAGCTGCAACGTGTGCTCTTGCCTTGAAGACACAACAGCCCACTCCGTCCCTGGCAGGCTCCCTCCTGCCCTTGGTCCCAGGTCTGGCTTTGCACATCCTTCCTGACACCTGGGCTTTGCTTCCACAGCTCACATCTCCCCGCTCACCCTGCACCTGCGCCACCCCGCCCCCATCTGTTGGCCTGTAAAGCGTCCCCATTGTGGGCTTCTGCCCAACCCCTCACGCATCTGGCACTGAGCTCTGGAGGACGCCCCGGCCGCCCTGGGGGCGCTGGCCAGGTTTTTGTAGAGTTGTCAGTCACCGTGGTCCCAGCTACCACTGTGCTTCCTGGCCCAGCCGAAACCTGCAGGCTGGAGCGGGGCCAGGTGGGCGGAGGCCGGTCTCCTGCGGACAGCAGACAGCCGGGCCGCAGAGCAAAGAGGCCCAACGCGAAGGGCTGCTTTTCGCTCTTCTTTAGAAGTAAGAGCAGACTCAGGGCTGCGCCCGAGGCCTTCTGTGCCCCCTTGCATCTGAGCTTCTCTCAGCTGGAGAAAGCCCTTGAGCCGGGTGTGGGTGTCAACCTTCGGAGGTCCCAGCCTGAAAGACTGATTCTTCTCTAGCCATAGCTTGTTAATTCTACCTTTTCATTGTCCCCCCAGGTGCAGGCTCCCGGGGGTGACTGCTGGGCCGCTGGGTTTCCACAAGGGTGGGTTCCCTCCAGCTCCCCTGGGGCTGCTGGTCCTTGGGAAGGGTCTCAGGAAGGCAGTGCAGAGGGCGGGGTAACACTAAGGGAGAGGGTGTCCCCCCGCCCCAACACCTGATGGGCTGCTCTCCTCAACCCCTGACTCGGGGCGGGGCATGGAGATGGGGTGCCAGGACTCAGAGGGGCATCAGGTGTGGGCCCTTGGGTAGGTAGACGCACACAGGCTCTCTAGGGTCAGGTGTCAGCCGGGCAGCTGTGCTCAGGGGTGGGCCGCTGCTGGGGTGACAGCAAAGCCTCAAGGACTGGCAGGACGTGAGGGTGTCCTGAACACCAGCTGGGGCAGGGTGAGTGCCTGGCGTGTGAGCACGTGAGTGTATGTGTGTGAACCTGTGTGTGTGCATGTGTGTGTAACTTCAGGCAGAGGAACAGCCGAGCAAAGACCCAGAGGCTGGGCCATGCACCTGGAGCACTCAGGTGGATTGAGGTGCTACCCTTCAAGGGGACCTAAGTGCCCAGTGAAGAGGCTGAGCATGTGGGGGGCTTGCTCTAGAAGATTCCACCTGGTGCAGTGTGGATAGATTGGGGTGTGAAGGGCAGGGGACCTGAGTGCTGACAGAGGGTGAGGGAGCTCATGGGAATGGTGGGCAGGATCGTAGGGGCTCCCCCAGGGGCAGAAAGAATGGGGTCTCTGGAAGCACTCCCAGGACTTGAGACGAAGTGTGCAGTCCCAGGTTGCTGCTCCTGGGTCTTGGAGAGATGGGGAGATGCCCCTGGGGTGGGGTCACAGAGACACAGCGAGGCCACAGCCAGAGGTGGGGGAGAGAGGGTTGAGATGTGTGTTATGGCCTCATGGCCGCTCCCCTCTTTAGACCTGGGTGGTGATGGGGACGGTCCTGCTCTCTGGGGCCGGTTGGTGTCCTGGTCTGCCCTCTGCGGCTTATGTGGTGGTGCTGGTGGGAGGGCGGGGTTTGCTCACAGCTCACAGCAGGGCTTCCTCAAACCCCAAGCCCCTCTCTGGAGGTTCTTCTTGCTGCAGCCTCTGGTCTGGGGCCTCCTGTCTCTCTTTCAGAGAACAGGGGTAGGAGAGCCCCAGCCCCTTCAGGAAGCACCTGCTCCAGCTCTCCAGGTCTCTGGTTCCTGACTGGGGGAGGGGAGATGCCCACTGTGCCTTGCCAGCCCCTTTCCTCGAGCTCATCCCCAGGCCCCAGTCTTAGCCTCCATCTCCCAGCCCCCATCTCCAGCCCCAGCCCCAGCCCCACCCCCAGCCCCAGCCCCAGCCCCAGCCCCACCCCCAGCCCCAGCCCCCAGCCCCATCTCCAGTCCCAGCCCCAGCCCCACCCCCAGCCCCAGCCCCAGCCCCAGCCCCACCCCCAGCCCCAGCCCCCAGCCCCATCTCCAGTCCCAGCCCCAGCCCCACCCCCAGCCCCAGCCCCAGCCCCCAGCCCCATCTCCAGTCCCAGCCCCAGCCCCCAGCCCCAGCCCCCAGCCCCATCTCCAGTCCCAGCCCCAGTCCCCAACCCCAGCCCCAGCCCCAACCCCAGCCCCAGCCCCAGCCCCAGCCCCAGCCCTCAGCCCCAGTCCCCAACCCCAGTCCCAGCCCCAGTCCCCAACCCCAGCCCCAGCCCCACCCCCAGCCCCAGCCCCAGCCCCAGCCCTCAGCCCCATCTCCAGTCCCAGCCCCAGTCCCCAACCCCAGCCCCAGCCCCAGCCCCAGCCCCAGTCCCCAACCCCAGCCCCACCCCCAGCCCCATCTCCAGTCCCAGCCCCAGTCCCCAACCCCAGCCCCAGCCCCAGCCCTCAGCCCCCAGCCCCATCTCCAGTCCCAGGCTGCCTTTCCCCCCACCAAGGGGCAGCTGTAATTGATTTTTACTGTGACAAAATATCTACAACACAAATTTGCCATTAGTGATGTTCACAATGTTGTGCAACCATTACCGCTATTTAGCTCCAGAACATTTTTATCACCCCAGAGGAAAGCCCATACCCATTAAGTAGCTACTCCCCATCTCCCCGCCTCTCCCCAGCCCCTGTCAACCACTAATCTACTTTCTGTCTCCAAGGATTTGCCTGTTCTAGATAGTTCATTTAGATGGAATCATACAATTCGTGTCTGGCTTCTTTAGCACGGTATGCCGTTTTCGAGGTTCATCTGTGTTGTAACATGGATTGGTGCTTCATTCCTTCCCATGGCCCAATAGTGTCCCAGTGAATGGATATACCATGACTTGTTTATCCACTCGAGGGTTGCTCTTTATTGTCGTTGAAACATTCAGCCCTGGTTAAATTGCTGTTCTCTCCTGTAAAACCGCTGTGGCCTGAGATTAAGCAGTGGTGTTCCTCCTGTGTGGGTCTCAGAAGATAAGCTGTGACTAGAGCTGGCATGAAGGAAGCCAGAGGAAAGAAAACCTGGTTCCTTGGAAATAAGAGTCTGGGGGTCAATGAGGCTCTAGTGTACGACAAGCTCCTTGGAAAAGGGAAATCTTCAAATAATAATGATAAGAAAGCATGTTCCATACAAGGTGATGTAGCCCTGCTCTCTGACACAGAAAGGAACTTGGCGGGACAGCACATGATGCAACACACACGTGGGCAGAGGGTGCCTTGTGACAGGTCCCTTTCCTGACAAAGAGAAGATTTGAGATTGTCACAGGGGCTTTTAATGGGTGGCAAAGCCGTCAAGAAACCCTTCTCTCCCCATCCACTCAGCCTTGTTCCAAGTACGAGGTCGGCTGTGGGCATGGAGCCATGGCTTGATCTGGCAGTTAGTATGTCAGGGGTGGTCCTGGGGATCTGAGTTGAATGTGGCCCTGTACAAATTATTTAGCTGTGGGCTTTTGCTACCTATTTACTACGATGAAAAGCTCCCCTTTCTCCACTGATTTGTCACCTCTTCGCAGCCAGGCATCTAAACAAGAACCATCTACACTGCTCACTGTTGTATCGGAGTTCACTACCTGGGCCTCTGATCACCTGGCCCACACTCCACTGAAGTCAAACGATTCTTCAGTTCTCATTTTTCTTGCAGACCTTGACTGAGGTACCTCCCCACTCCCACCTCATTTTTGAAACCTCTCCCAGTTTCTGGGGACATGGCTTTGTCTGAGTTGCTCTGCCATTTCTTCTGCCCCTTCTAAGCTCCCTTTAATAACCTCCCCTTAATGTCACCTATCTCTGAGGGTTTCTTTTTTATTGCATTTCCATTCTTTATATTCTCATTTTTTCCCCACTAAAAGTCTTTCTTTGTTTGTTTTTCTATTACAGTTGTCCCACATTTTTCCCTATTGCTTCCCCACACCTTGCCCCCCCCTTCTCCCACAGTCAGTCCCCACCCCATTGCCCATGTCCGTGGGTCATTTGTACATGTTCTTTGACTAGACCCTTCCCCTTCTTACCCCCTTCCCTCCCTCCCCCCTCCCCCCTTGTTACTGTTAGTCTGCTCGTTGTTTACATGTCTCTGGTTCAATTTTGCTCATTTGTTTGTTGTTCATTAGTCTCCTGTAATAGGTGACAGCATAAGGTATTTTTCCTTCGTTGCCTGGCTTATTTCGCTAAGCATAATACTCTCAAATTCTGTCCATGTTGTCGCAAAAGGCAGGAGTTCCTTCTTTCTCTCTGCTACATAGTATTCCATTGTGTAAATGTACCACAATTTTTTGATCCACTCATCTACAGATGGGCACTTAGGCTGTTTCCAGCACTTGTCTATTATAAATAATGCTGCTATGAACATAGGGGTGCATAGGTTCTTTTAAAAAAAAATAAGTTATTATTTTATTTGTTTGTTTGTTTGTTTTATTTTTAGAGAGAGGGGAAAGGAGAAAGAGGGAGAGAAACACCACTGTGTGGTTGCCTCTCACTTGCGCCCCCAACTGGGGACCTGACGTGCAACCTAGTAATGTGCCCTGACTGGGAAGTGAACCAGCGACACTTGGCTCGCAGGCCGACGCTCAATCCACTGAACCACAGCAGCCAGGGCCATAGGTTCTTTTGAATTGGTGTTTCAGGATTCTTTTGATATAATCCTAGCAATGGAATTTGTGGTTCAAAAGGCAGTTCCATTTTTAGTTTTTTGAGGTAATTCCATACTGTTTTCCATAGTGGCTGCACGAGTCTGCATTCCCACCAACAGTGCAGTAGGGTTCCCGTTTCTCCGCATCCTCGCCAGCACTTGTTTGTTGATTTGTTGATGATGACCATTCTGACTGGTGTGAGGTGGTATCTCATTGTGGTTTTTATTTGCATCTCCCTGATGGCTAGTGATGTTGAGCATTCTTTCATATGCCTACAGACCCTCTGTATGTCCTCTGCAAAGAAGTGTTTGTTCAGGTCCTTTGCCCATTTTTTAATTGGGTTGTCTGTTTTCTTGGTGTTGAGTCGTATAAGTTCTTTATGTATTTTGGAGATCAATCCTTTGTCTGAGGTATCATTGGAAAATATCTTTTCCCATATGGTAGTTGCCATTTTCATCTTGCTGATGTTTTCTTTTGCTGAGCAGAAACTCTTTAGTTTTATGTAGTCCCATTTGTTTATTTTTTTCCTGTATTTCTCTTGCCTTAGGAGATATATCAGTGAAAATGTTGCTACAAAGGATATCTGAAATTTTCCTGCCTATGTTTTCCTCTAGGACTTTTATGGCGTCACGGCTTACATTTAACTCTTTGATCCATCTTGAGTTTATTCTGGTGTGTGGTGTAAGTTGGTGGTCTAGTTTCATTTTTTTGCACGTCCCTGTCCAGTTCTCCCAGCACCATTTGTTGAAGAGGCTCTTCTCACTCCATTTTATGTTCCTTCCCACTTTGTCAAATATTAGCTGACCATATAACCCAGGGTTTATTTCTGGGCTCTCTATTCTGTTCCATTGATCTATATGTCTGTTCTTATGCCAGTACCAGACTGTTTTGATCACAGTGGCTTTGTAGTATAGTTTGATATCAGGTACTGTGATTCCTCCTACTGTGTTCTCCTTCCTCAAGATTGCTTTTGCTATTTGGGGTCTTTTTTGGTTCCATATGAATTTTTGGAGGATTTGTTCTAGGTCTGTGAAATATGTCATTGGTATTTTACTAGGGATTGCATTGAATCTATAAATTGTTTTGGGTAGTATGGACGTTTTAATTATGTTGATTCTTCCCATCCATAAACATGGTATATGCTTCCATTTAGTTGTATCTTCCTTAATTTCTTTCTTCAGTGTTATGTAGTTTACTGAGTACAGGTCTTTTACCTCCTTGGTTGTTTATTACTAGGTAATTTATTTTTCTTGTTGCTATGGTAAATGGGATTTTTTTTCCTAGTTTCTATCTCTGATATTTTATTGTTGGTGTACAGAAATGCCTTCAATCTCTAAATATTGACTTTGTACCCTGCTATTCTGCCAAATTCACTTATTAGATCAAGTAGTTTTTTCATGGAGTCTGTAGGATTTTCTATGTACACTATCATGTCATCTGCAAATAATGAAAGTTTTACTTCCTGTTTTCCAATTTGGATGCCTTTTATTTCTCTTTCTTGTCTGATTGCTGTGACTAGAACTTCCAAGACTATTTTCAATAAGAGTGGAGAGAATGGACATCCTTGTCTTGTTACTGACTTCAGGGGGAATGCTTTCAGTTTTTGCCCATTAAGTATGATGTTGGCTTCAGGTTTCTAATATATGGCCTTTATTATGTTGAGGTACGCTCCCTATATTCCCATTTTGCTGAGTGTTTTCATCATAAATGGGTGTTGTACTTTATCAAATGCTTTTTCTGCATCTATTGATATTACCATGTGGTTTTTTTCTATCATTTTGTTCATGTGGTGTATTACATTTATTGATTTGCGAATATTAAACTATCCTTGCATCCCTGGGATGAATCCTACTTGATTGTGGTGTATGATCTTTCTAATGTGTTGCTGGATCCGGTTTGCCAATTTTTTTTGAGGATTTTAGCATCTATGTTCATCAGTGATATGGGCCATAGTTTTCTTTCTTTGTTGTATCTTGACCTGGACTTGGAATTAGGGTAATACTGGCTTCATAGAACGAGTTTGGGAGTCTTCCCTCTTGTTGGGTTTTTTGGAATAGTCTGAGAAGAATAGGAGTTAGTTCTTTCCTATATGTTTTGTAAAATTCACCTGTGAAGCCATCCGGTCCAGGGCTTTTGTGTGCTGGAAGTTTTTTTTACTACTGCTTCAGTTTCACTAGTTGTTATTGGTCTGTTCAGGCTTTCTACTTCTTCTTGATTCAGTTTTGGAAGGTTATATGTTTCCAGAAATTTGTCCATTTCATCTAGGTTGTCAAATTTCTTGTGATACAGTTGTTCATAATAATTTTTTACAATCCTTTGTATTTCTGTGGCATCGGTTGTGATTTCTCCTCTTTCATCTCTGATTTTCTTTATTTGGGTCCTCTCTCTTATTTTCTTGATGAGCCTGGTCAGAGGCTTGTCGATTTTTAAAATCTTATCAAAGAACCAGCTCCTACTTTTGTTGATCTCTTGAATTGTTTGTTTAGTCTCTATGTCATTTAATTCTGCTCTAATCTTGATGATTTCCTTCCTTCTACTTGCTCTGGGTTTTGTTTGTTCTTGTTGTTCTAGTTCTTGTAGCTGTAGGGTTATATTTTTTATTTGAGATTTTTGTATCCTTTTTAGGTAGGCCTGTATTGCTCTGACCTTTCCTCTCAGAACTGTTTTTGCTGTATTCTATAGGTTATGGGTTGTTGTGCATTCATTACCATTTGTTTCCAGAAACTTTTTGATTTCTTCCTTGATGTCATTGTTAACCCATTTATTATTTAAAAGCATGTTATTCATTCTCCATGAGTTTGAATGTTTGAGTTTTTTTTCTTCAGGTTGATTTCCAGTTTTAAGCCATTGTGATCTGAGAAGATGCTTGATATAATTCCAATTTTTTTGAATTTGTTGAGGCTTGTTTTATGCCCTACCATGTGGTCTATTGTTGAAAATGTCCCATGTGCACTTGAAAAGAATGTATATTTTGCTTCTTTGGGGTGAAAACTTCTATATATATCGACTAAGTCCATTTGATCTAGAGTGTTGTTCAGTGCCTCAATATCTTTGGTGTTTCTTTGCTTTGAAGATCTGTCCATTGTTGACAACGGGGTGTTAAAGTCCCCTACGATGAGTGTGCTGCTGTCTATATCCTTCCTGAAGTCTTTCAAAATTTTCCTTACATATTTTGGTGCTCCTATGTTGGATGCATATATGTTTACTAGGGTTATATCTTCTTGATGGATTTTTCCCTTAAGTATTATGAAATGTCCTTCTTTGTCTCTTTTTATGGCCTTTGCTGTGAAATCTGTTCTGTCTGATATAAGTATTGCTACCCCGGCTTTTTTTTCATGCCCATTTGCTTGAACTACTTTTTTCCATCCCTTCACTTTCAGTCTGTGTAGATCGTTTGTTCTAAGGTGTGTCTCTTGTAGACAGCATATATGTGGGTCACTCTTTCTATTCCATTCAGCTACCCTATGTCTTTTGATTGGAGCATTTAATGCATTTTCATTTAAGGTTATTATCATACGCACTTATTCATTGTCATTTTCCCTTATTGTACTTGTGTTCTTCTCTGTCTCTCTCTGTTTCTTCATCTCCATAAAGCAGACCCTTTAACATCTCTTGCATTGCTGGTTTGGTGGAGATGTATTCTTTTAGCCTTCTTTTGTCTTGGAAACTCCTTATTTCACCTTCCATTTTGAATGAGAGCCTTGCTGGGTAGAGTATTCTTGGTTGTAGTCCTTTGTTTTTCATTGCTTGGAATATATTTTGCCTTTCCCTTCTGGCTTGTAATGTTTCTGTTGAGAAATCTGATGATAGCCTTATTGGAACTCCCTTGTATGTTATTAGCTGTTTATCTCTTTGTCTTTGAATGTTGCCATTTTAATAATGATGTGTCTTGAAGTGGGCCTGTTGGGGTTCATCTTCATTGGGACCCTCTGTGCTTCCTGGAATTGTGTGACCCTTTCTCTCCTCATGTTAAGGAAGTTTTCTGTCATTAGTTTTTCAAACAGGTTTTCTATCACTTGCTCCTCCTCCTCTCCTTCTGGAATTCTTATGATATGGAAATTATTATGTCTCATGTTGTCCTGCAGCTGTCTTAAAATCTTTTCATTCTGTTTTTAGTCTTTTTTCATTTGTTTGCACTGCCTGGGAATTCTTTCTACGTTGTCCTCCAGCTCGCTGATCCGATCTTCTGCTTCCTCTCGTCGGCAGCCGTCCGTCTCGAGAGACGATGGCGTAGCTTCCTGAGAGTCTATCTGCACCGCCGAGAATGGCTGTGCAGTCCGATTTGGGAGTGACAATTCCTGCCGCACTTGGTACAGGTGAAGGCAGATGGCTGTTGTTGCTGCTGCTGACGCTGCTTCCGCCTCGATCTTTTCTGGACCGCCTCCCCGTTGCGCGCAGCCTCCGCGCGTGACGTACCTTGCCTGACCGCGAGCCTCCAGGCTAGGCGGTCGTCTGCTTGAACTTCCCATGTGTTGAGATTGATGGAGCATTGTGTCATGTCCTTTTTGCAGATGTCTTTGAACCGCAGTTTTGGGCGCCCTGTCATCCTCTTGCCTTCTGCTAGCTCGCCGTAGAGGAGGTCTTTGGGGATACGGCCTGCATCCATTCTTTTGACATGGCCGAGCCACCTGAGGCGTCTCTCGCTAAGAACTGCATGCAAACTGCTCATATTGGCTCGCTTCAGCACCTCGGTGTTGGGGACCTTATCCTGCCAGGCGACATGCAGGACGCGTCGCAGGCACCTCATGTGGAAGCTGTTGAGTTTCCTTTCGTGCCTTGCGTAGGTGGTCCACGTCTCGCTGCCATAGAGGAGAGTGCTGAGTACGCAGGCTTGGTAGATGCGCAGTCTGGTTTTCTCAGTGAGGCTGGAATTGTTCCACGCTCGCCGGTTCAGTCTGGCCATAACTGTGGCTGCCCTGGCGATTCTCCGGTTGACCTCCAAGTCGACTGACAGAGAGCTCGAGATGGTGGACCCGAGGTAAGTGAAGTCGTTGACAACCTCCAGGGTGTATCCGTCGATGGTGATGCATGGGGGAGTCCCCGTGCCTTGAGCCATAACATTCGTCTTCGTCAGGCTGATGGCTAGTCCGAACTCCTTGCATGCGTGGGAAAGGCAAGTGACTAGCTGCTGGAGTCCCTCTTCGGAGTGTGATGTCAAAGCTGCGTCGTCGGCGAAGAGCATCTCACGGATGAGCACCTCTTTGACTTTGGTCTTGGCTCGTAGACGGGCCAGGTTGTAGAGCTTGCCATCGGATCTGGTGTGAATGAAGACACCCTCGCTGCAGTCCTTAAAGGCGTATTGAAGGAGCATGGAGAAGAAGATTCCGAACAGCGTAGGCGCGAGGACGCAGCCCTGCTTTACTCCGCTGCTGACTGGGAAGGCCTCAGAGGTTGCGCCGTTGTAGGACACCGTGCTGTGCTGTAGCTGCTTCCTCTAGCCCACTTTTAATTCCTACTACTGTGTTCTTCAATTCAGACATTGTATTTTTTATTTCCTCCTGGCTCTTGTTGATAGCTTCTATTTCCTTTTTCATGCTGGTGTAATTCTCAGTAATTTCCTTGTAGTTTCCCTGGAGTTCTTTGTAGTTTTCTTTGAGCTCACTGAGCTCATTGAGCTTCCCTATAATCCATCTTTTGAATTCCATGTCTGATAGTTTGCTTCCCTCTATTTCATTTAGCACTCTTTCTGGGGATTCTTCCTTTCCTTTTGATGGGAGGTTCTTTCTCTGTCTCCCCATTTTTGTGACTCTTATTGTTTGTTGCTGCTTTTTAGATTGATCTTCACTTCCTGGGTCTGCCCCTGGTGGCATCAGATCGTGTACCAGTCTTGTCCTAAGCAGCCTGTTGGAGACTACCAGAGATCTACTGCCTTTGTCTCTCTCTTTTAGTTGTTAATCTATTCAATCTGTGATCAGCCATCAGGCTTAAGGACCGAGGGTGCAGCAGGTTAATTCCTGTAGGTGGGGCTTTTGATTCCCCTCAGGCTGATGTCACTTGAGAGGAATGGTCTGCCAGGCTGCATGGCACAGGACAGTAGGCTGTAGAGGACCCAGTTCAGCTCTTGTAGACCATGAACCCACTTGGTCTCCACATGTGACAGGAGCTGGCTTTGTCTGAGCTCTTGGAGTATTTCAGAGGATGTTTCTGCCTGCCCTCCCTGCCTAGCAGTGCAGTGCAGGTGGAGAGGGTGCCCTGGTCACTCATTCCCTTGTTAGTCAGGACACCTTCTCTCAGTTACTTGTGAAAACAGTCAGCAAGCTGGGAGTGGCCCTCTGGCTGGCCTGACGCCTTGATATCCAAGCCAGAGCAGAAGGCCATAAGGTCAGCAAAGATGGAAGATGGGTGGGGGCAACTCTCTGCTCCTTTAACTTCAGATAGTGAAGCTCAGCAGATGGAACCATCAGAATCGGGACCCATCTGCCTGGGTGACTGGGACAGTGGATCTTGCTGAAGAACAGGAGGTGCTGCTGGTGACCCCAGTGGTTCCCGTGGCTTCCCAGGCCAACGATGTCGCTGTGCCTTGTGAGCTAATTGCAACCCAGGGCCATGCTGCCCTAGAATCTAGCCAGTGGCAGGCAGGTGGCCAGAGTGCAGGGCAGCTTCAGCAGGTGAACATTCCTCATGACTTCTGACGTCCTCCAGCACTGGGGGTGGCCTCTCAGCGCTTTATCAGGGAAGGGCAAACACACAAGAAGAAGAAGTCTGTCACTTTCTTCCTCAGATCGGAAGCAGCTCAAGAGCATATGGGTGCTGCGGTGGATAAATCAACGTGTTACTGCGCAAAGCAGGGCTCGTTCACATGGCACCTGGGTGTAAGACTCGACAATTACTGTTGAGAAAAAATAGGTGTTTATTTACAATACTCCAACCTTGGGGGTTGGGAGCACTCCTGTTCAGAGCCCTGTTCTCCCACGAGACCCAGCACTTACTTCCCTTGCTCCCCAAAAGGTTACAAGCCAAAGCCAAGCCCAATAGTTCCCCATTCCTTCTCTATCAGCTCTCTCCTTCAGGATCTGGGGTGCATTGTTCTCAGCCTCCATGTAATAGTCCAGAAGAGCTTGTGCCATGTTACACTGGATCATGCTGAAATTCAGGAAAGGCACAAGTCCTAAGACTATCCTCTCCATATGTCCCGAGTTCCAAGAGTCCAGATAGAGTCTGGGTCTGCAAGGCAGAGTCCTTGGTGGCTCTGGAACCAGCTAGAGCAGCAGCATGCCTGCTTTCCTACTAGCCCAGGCCAGGTGGCTGGATCCTGACTACAAACTGCATAGCTGCTCACTGCTTCTCACATGGTTGCTACAATGTTCTCCTACATCATGGTGTAAGAGAGCAGACAGAAGCCTCAGATATTTGGGGGATGGTACCAGTGGAGCACAGCCATTTTCCTGAGAGGTACCTAGTTTCTTATTTATGTGAATGACTATGGTCACTCCATGAGCCAAGGAGATGAGAGGGGCTTTGACCACAGGATGGTGATGAAAAAGCTGATGGGGCCTGTGCGAGGTTCTGCAAGTGGCCAGGGCCAGTCACCACACTGACCACATTACAGGCCACAGTCAGGGGTTTAAAAACAAGACAGTGGCCATTAAGCAAGAGAGAGCCAAGGAGTTTGAAAGAGAGCAGAAGCACCCCACCAGCCAGCCATGAGGTCAGTGGGGGGAAAGAAGGTGCCACTCAGTTCTGAATTAAAACCTAAAAAACACCAGGGCATGGGCGGAACCTCCGCAATCAAGCACAGATGAACGGGAGCTGCTGGTAGAGATGAGCTGTGTCTGGGAAATGCAAAGCCGCAGACTTCTGTTTTCCTAGAGGGAAATGGTATCTCTGACTTTTCTGTTCTGAAACTCTCCTGGTTTGGCAGGGGGAGGCTGGATGGTGTTTTGGGGTGTTTTAAAGGGAGTGGGACTTAACAGTAGAATTCCACCATTAATCTAGATCTGTATAAACTTTAAATAAACCATCCCTTTCTTCCCCACCAAACTCTGGTATTGGGAGTTACGCTGGTTGGCAGCGGGCAGTTGAGCCCCCCATAATGGGACAGCTTGAGGTGCTGTTTCAATGGCACCCCTCCATTGCACTCCCCAACATGCTCCTTTCTCTCCAGCTCTTAATCCAAACCACATGGCGCCTTGCTTCACACCAGACCTGATGGCCGACATGGGGGCGCCTTCTACATCCTTTTAAACCTCATGGCTTCCTTCCTCATGGCTCCCCCTTAATTTTTAATGCTGACCCCAGCACCATATGTCACTATTGTGAAAATTACTTTAAGTCATAATATTGGCCCTTTTTAAGGGCAGCAGCACAGCTATTATCTAGCTATCAGCTATATGCAAAGTACCTTAACAGCCGTATTATTTCCTTCCCCCATCCCCAAAACCATGGGCTGCGGGGGCTGCGGGGACTCCTCCGTCTCTCTGTTACAAACAGGTGTGGGAACTTAACCAAAGGAAAGGAAGTGATGAAAACAGAATTTCCCTCCTCTAATACTTGACAACATGAGCCGAAAAGAGTAAAAACAGAAAACAAGGCAACAGACAAGAGAATCCTAGGGGGGAGCCACCAGTCACACTTTAACTTTCAAAGGGGGATGGCTGGTCAAAGAAAGAACCAGGGGTCTCCTGGTACACAGTCGTCCAATCCACAGCCCAGAGAGGCAGTGGGGGGCTACAAGTCCTGGCAAGCCTCACACGCTCCCCACATTCCTGAGGGAAGGGTGCTCACTGGAGTGTCATCATTCTGAAGGGAAGGAGCAACTTCAGGGGCCAATGACAGAGGCCTGGTCAACAACAGGGAAGCCAAGGCAATGTGTCTTCTCATGGAAGCAGGAGACTGATGGGAACTTGTTCACCTACTGAGGACACAGGTGGCAGTCTGGTGTCTCTGGAGGCCTTGGCCATTCCTTTGTGGTCAGACAGTGGCTGCTGTAGGGGGAGAAAATGCCCCCTCATTGCCCATCTGATTCTGCACGAGAAGGGAAACCCAGCTGCACCGCCTGTACAGAGCGATGCCTCCCTATGGTGGGTTTCAGTGACAGAGCAGGAGCTCCCGGGTTCAGATCCTTACAGTGGGCTACCCCTGTCCCTCAGTGCAATGATCTGACATTCAGCAAAGTCTCAGAGGTCATGACACTGCCTTCACAGTGCTCTAAGGTCAGTGCTCTACCAGCAGTACCTGGGGTGGGGGTGACGGTGCACAGCCTCGGAGGGGCCGAGGGGGTGGGGCTCACCATCACCATGCCAGGACAAGAGGAGGCCCACTCATGGCCTGTCACACATTTGCACACATTCGTCAGCATGGCCGAGCCTCCTGCATCTCCAAGGCGGCCCTCCAGCCTTCCTCCCGAAGGTTGCCTTTACTGAAGAGTTTGAAGGTATTTGCTGCCCCTATGTCTTCCCACAGACTTCTGCCACTAGGAACTTCCAGCTGGTGGTGCAGGAAGGTGCAGAACAAGGTGTCCTGAAGATTCTTGGAAGGCCCAGAAGGACCACTGGTCAGGGCTGGGCACCACACTGTGCTGGAGAAGGTGAATGTTCTGTGCACGAAGTCTGGGGATGGACAGGACAGGAAACGGGTCCCCTCAGCTCCCAGAACATGAACCCCACTCTGTAGACGATGTGTGGGTCACCATGGTGTCCCTCCCCTTTGATGATCTCTTGGGTGGTGAGGTCACTGGGCTGTGTCTGCTTGGAGCACACCAGCTCCAGGTCCCTGCAGTCTGGCTTCAGTGTTTGCATCCTGTTTATCTGTCTCTCTTCCCAGTTCCTGCTCTACACCCCTCATGCCTTCTGTCCCCAGTCCCTGTGTGTTCTCAGCTGTCATTGGGCTCTGTCAACTTGCCTTCCTGAAGGTCTGAATTTTCAAAAGGCTTCTTCTGTATCTTTATCCGGACCCTGCCTTCAGCGCTCACTCTCTTCTGAGACTTGTGTTTGGGTGTTATTCATAAAAGATTTTTTGGATTAAATTTTCACCGTATCCTTTGTCAATATTTTCTGGTGAGCAGTCTTTGCCTGTTGGTACATTTTGCTGCTGTTTTATTATTTTTAAAACAATTCTGTTCCAGCTCAAATTTATAGCTCATTGCTTCATGAGTCAGGCATTTCCTGGGGATGGAAGAGCATGGCCTTGGAGCCTCATAACCCCCAGGCTCTCTCATTCTCTGCGGCCGTGAGACGAAGTGCTTCCAGTGCTGCGGCATGTAGGCTTTCCTCCTGGCCCCGCACACTGTGCTTCCCGGCACTGCACACGCCTCAGGGCTTCACCGCGGCCTTCCTCTCTCCAGAGCCCACGCTGGTCCCTGCGAACACGGGTGGAGCTCCAGAGCTCAGAGGTCGGATTCTCAGGTCCAGACAGTGTATGTTTGCTGCCACTGGGATTCCCACGGCTATGTCTTCATAATCTCTCACTTCCTTCCATGTGGCCTCTGCCCCACGTCAGCTGTTTGTGGAACCTTGGCATACCTTTTGGATTCTGTTGCTTTTATCTGTTTTCTTAGTTTCATTAGAAATTGAAGTAGCCATTAAAAAAGTTCTGTGTGTTGCACCCTGGCTGGGGTCATGACACTGCCTTCACAATGCTCTAAGGTCATTGGCATGTCATCCATACACCAGAATGGTTGCAGGTTTGATGCCCAATCAAAGCACTTACCTAGGTTGTGGGTTTGATCCCTGGTCAGGGCACGTAGGAGAGGCAAACTATCTGCTTTTCTCTCACATCAATGTTTCTCTCTCTCTCTCAAATCAATAAACATATCCTCATGTGAGGATTAAAAAAATTCTGCATGCTGCTTTTGCAAGATTCTGGAATGATAATGCAGAAGCTGCTGTGTAGGGAGGTGTGTCTGGAGCAGAAGCAATCAGACATGAGTGAATGCTAGAAGTTTCCACCACACCCAGGTGTTTCTGTTACTCAACCCACTTTCTCACCTCCTCTGGCAGCTTTGCACCCCGGAGGCGACCAGTGTGGGCTCCTCATCCTGGGGGCTGTCTGCCTTCAATGATAACTTGGTGTGAGGGCCCCAAGGCCAGGGCAGCAATGGGGGATCTGTCCAGCTCTGGCATTTGTGGTCTCACTCCCTCCAGGTGTAGCCCCAGGGACAGTCAGTAAAAATGCCCTCAGCAGCCTGTCTTGTCTTATTTCCAGGGACACCCCACCCTTCCTTCCGGCTCAGGTGGAATGCCCCAGGGAGAGCAGTGCTGGTCCCCCGAGCTGCATACCATTGTTGACAGTCCTTTATCAAACTCCCACAACATTTTCTGTTGTCTTCAACCTTTTCTGCCAGCCTTGGGTTTAATTATTATTATTAATTATTATTATTATTATTTTAATATTCATAGCATTCCTCTTGTTATTTTAGCTATGCTCCTCTGTTTTATTTCAAAATTATAATATCTAGATATTATACTGCTCTTCCTCACCCCAACAGCGTCAGCCGATCACAGCAGCAGCTCAGCACCGACAGGGGTCCACAGCCTGAGGTGTGGTGGAGAAGGGACTTTATGCAGCGCAAAAGAGCTCAAGTCAGATCAGCAGAGCTGGGAGGCAGCCCTGGGGCCAGGGCCCTCTCCGCTGGGCAGCTCTGCTCCCCTTCTGGCTGGTCTCCTCTGCTCTGCAATGGTCTGCTTTGCTCTGCTCTAGCAAGACAGCTTCCGTATTTCAGCTTAGCCAGGAAAATACAGTCTTCCCAGAGTCAGAGGGGAGCTGTCTTATATGATTATAAGTCCCCACCCCTGGCCCCTGATTGGTCCCTTCTCGTGCAAATGAAGACTCCAAATCCTCACAGTTTGATTGTTCCAAAGACACTGTCTTGATTGGTCCAAACAGAGTTGTTTTGATTGGTCTGTGAAGATGTTGATGGGTATAAATCCACAGCCCCGATTGGATGAGGAAAGAGAGGTCCCCGTGTAGAAATAGCTGCTATGTTCTGTTTTTTAAAAACTTGAGCCCAGTTATTCATCAGGAGCCCTTCTTAGTAGGTATCTTTTTTCTCAGGGTTCACAAAGGTCACCTGCAATGATGGTTGTGAGCTTCATATGTGTGAGCACATGTCTGTCTGCGCTGCATACGCCACACAGTGTGGATTCTCAGTTTTACTCAAAGTGGTGTGACTTTTATGTTGGAGTCTTTCCATTTCTATCTTGGTTGGATAAAGTTTAGCTTTATTGAAATAAATAAATTTAATTTCAGTAGTTCACATTGCACATATTGAATATGTGTATATATAAATATGTACATATATGCACACATATTCAATATTCAATATGTGTAATATAGACTACCAAAGATAAAATTACGTTTTATTATAATTGAATGTGACTATATGTAAATGTATGTGAATGTACTCAGTAAGAAATGAGAAGTTTGTGCATGTGAACAGTGTATCTGAACACTCATCATGTTGGGCATAGAGTTCTTGAGTCATATGTTGTCTCCAACAGTGTTTTGTAAGCATTCATTATTAAAGTTTTTGCTTTTTTTGAGAAATCCGTGTGTATTTATTCCTGTCTTATAACTGCTTATGTGCCCATCTGCTTGTTTTGACGTCTAGTGACTCCAATAAAATACATTTGTTATTGACTGCCCTGGGCCATTTTTTCTGGGAATATAAAGACATTTCTGGAATGTCGTTTTGAGCCATGTCTGGGAATGTTGGTTCTGGATTCCTGGCTGCCCCTCCCTGTGACAGGCCAGTGATGGGCAGTGAAGAGCCCATCCATATTTTGGTCGACTGTCCTTTGTAGGTGGACAAAGGGACTGCTCACCCCCAGATGTCACATGTGCATCCCAGGATGGGCAAATGGCAAACTACGCTTGGGACATCCCACCTGCCGACCCCACTAACATCACACAGGGCATAAGCCAGTCACATGGCCACCTTTAGGTGTGTGTGAAGGATGAGGGGACAGTGGGTGCTGGGTGGCACTCAGATGGTCTGCCCTCAGATGGAGTAGGAGCTGTAACAGTGGCCTTGGAGATCCACAGTCCACTTCAACCTGTGGCCACCAATTCAAAATGGCACCAGGCCTGGGTGTGCAGAGTTGGGTTGACCTGTCTGTCGTGGAGGGGAAAGGCAGGCCAAGGGGAGGGGAGAGGAAGTGGAGAGGAAGCGGGGAGGGAAGTGAGGATGTGGGGTAGGGCTGGAGGAAGGCAAAGATGCAGGTCGAGGGTCATGGGTGCTGCAGAGAATGAGCTGGGAGGAGAGGAGGGTGGGCAATTCTGGAGGTGAGCAGTGGGTGCTCAGGAGCCCAGACATTGGCCTGGGAGAGGTGGCTGGAGGGAGAAAAGGACGGGTCTTGTGGGGGAGGCCCAAAGACCCAAGGGTGTGCATCAACGTTGTCTGGACCACCCCAGAGCTGCTGCATCTGAACTCAGGAAGACTCCCCGGTGAAATCGTGCACATGGAAGCTCGACAATGCTGACTTCAGGGCCCGAAGTAGAGACTTTGGTCTCATTGCCTTGTTTGCGTCTGCAGAGTCTCTGCTCTGCTGGGGGCTCTCCCTGACCGAGCGCAAGGTCTTCAGGCCCCGGATAGGGGCCTGGCCCAGTGGGGGTGCTCGTCTGTGCCAGCACCCTGCACCTCAGGGTCCCTGTGCACACAATTTATCCCCTGCATCTGGGATCTTGACTCCACCTGGTTCTGTGTCCCAGTGCAGATCCCCAGGGACGCAGGGTATCGCTGAGTCCTGGATGCTTCTTTCCAACTGCAGCTAAAAGTGCTTCTCCTCCAGGAAGTCACCCTGACTGACCCCAGGCTGGATTGGGCCAGGTGACCCATGCTCCATGCCCTGCCTTGCTCCTCCCCTCATGGCCTCATGTGGTCACCGCCAGGGCCCACGCAGGACCCTGATGAGTGAGTGAGTGAATGAATAAGACACTGGGGCATTGGGAGTGGGTAAAGAAATACATTGTTGACCAGAAGAAGCAAATCGCAGAGACGTCCATGAAGAACAACCCCAGCTTTACGTTAAAAGGGTTTGAAAACCTCCCAGGCTGTGTGGGGGAGAGGTGGGCAGGTAGGAAGA
This sequence comes from Furipterus horrens, assembly GCF_987537825.1. Lineage (NCBI taxonomy): Eukaryota > Metazoa > Chordata > Mammalia > Chiroptera > Furipteridae > Furipterus > Furipterus horrens. Next base: position 25,438,475 of record NW_028327185.1, read on the forward strand.
GGCTCGCAGGGTTGTCGGTTTGGGGACCTGAGCTGGCCTGGAGCTTGTCTGCTTCCTGCATGCCAGGCAGCCAGGCCCTCGCAGTGCCCTGCACGTGGCCAGAGAAAAGGCTGCCTGGGTGGCTCCTATGTCCTTCAGGACCCTGCCCCAGCACTGGCCGATTGGGACTTAGGCAGGAGGTGCCTTTGGCCAGAAAGGGAGCTCGGTGAGTGTGGCTCTCAGCTTCCTCCCTGCCTGGGGCTCCTGACCCCCTAGGAGACACTCTGTGAAATGCGGGGCACAGGCTTCTTGGGTCCAGCTCTTGGCTAAGACACCTGCTGCCCGGTGTGGCCACGTTCCCAAAGCTGCGACAGAGGCCCAGTGAGGACCTGGGAGGGGCTGCATTGTGGGGGCTCCATGGAGGACCCCCCTGCAGGGGTGGCCATCCCCCACGAGAGGAGGGCAGTGGGCTCTGCTGACCTTCCCCTGGTGTGCTGGCCGCCCTGCCGCGCTCTCTGAAAGAGCTGAGACCCTGGGAGCAGACTGTGAGCTCCTGCACAGCCAGCCCTGACATCAGACAGAGCTCAGGGTGTGGTGGACGCTGGGCCAGTAGGACTCCGGGCATCTTGCGTGTCTATCTGGTTGGGTGTCTGTGCTCCTGCTTTTGGTTCTGGATGATGGCCTAGGTGAGGGGTCAAGCCTGCTGGGTCCTGGCCATGCTCACCTCAAAGATCAGCTCTGGCCAGGGTCCCCGGAGCCGTGTCACGGGGTGAGGACAGGACACAGCCCTCCATTGACCTGCCCAGCCTCCGCCCTCACTATGAAGTGGGACACGGAGGGACCTCCTGGGTGGTTGTGGTTGCCTGTGGGGAATGTGACAGGGCCTGGCCGGGAGCCAGCTCCACTCTCTGACCTCTGGCTCTGGGGCTGGGTTCCCAGAGGACATGGGGACAGTTTCAGCCACAGCCTCTCTCACAGTGGTAGTAGTCCCCACTAGACCCACTGTGACTTAGGACTGCTCAGAATCCTCCAGTCTGGGAGCCTTGGGGCCTCTGCAGTGGGGGATGGGCTTCCGGACGAGGCCTCCTGGTGGGCAGGGCTGAGCAGCAGATGTGGGCTATGGGCAGCCAGAGGCAGGTCTTACAGCGGCCTGAGGCCCTATGAGCTGCAGCCTGAGCTCCACCCACACTGTGAGGCCCACACAGATCCTGTGGGGATCCCAGGCCAAGGTGGGGCCCTGGTGGGCTGCAGCGGCCCATATCCTGGCCCAAGACTCCTCCTCAGGCCGTGGCGGTCCCTGGGATGCACGTAGGGTAAGGGTGTGGGGCATCTGCTTGCTGGGAGGGTGTGCTGCACCTCAGATCTTGAGTGTGGGCTCAGCTGCTGGGCCGCTTTCCAGGGAGGGTTGCTGGCTGGGCGTGTGTCACCGTGGTACCAGCTGTTACTGTACCACGGTGACACAGGCAGAACCAGAAACCTCCTGGCCTGTTGAGGTCTCAGCACCTCACTCTGTGGTCTTTGCTCTTGAAGGAGGGGTAGGGTCCTTCTTTGCTGGATGCATGTCCTGTGGTCCGGTGGCCCCTAGTGCGTGTGGCCGGGAGGAACCCCATGGTTTGTGGGCTCTGGGCAGAGATGCCTGGGGTGGGAGTGGCCGCCTGAGCCCAGATCTGATGTCCTGGTGTCACAGCAGTGGGTTGCAGAGGGGAAATCTCTGGGGACAGAGGAGCAGAGGCTCACGGAGGAGCTTTTGGGCCTGGCCTGAGTCACTGTGGGGGTATTCCCACTGTGAGACGGTCCCATTCAGAATCTCCCCTCTGCTGGGGCAGGGCACGGGGGTGACCTCACCTGAGCTCCTCCCACCCCTACAGCTGCTCCAGCCCCTGCCCTGCACCCAGCAATGCTGTGCACACTGGCCCTGCAGTGCTGCCTGGGTGCTAGGCCGGGGAGCTGGGGCTTGCAAGACAGGACAGCGGCCTGAGGTTGGTGGAGAAGTGGGTGGGGTCATGGAGCTCTTGGGAGGTCAGCTCAGCTCCAGATTCTCTTCACACCCCCTTTCCCATGGAAGGAGGAGGGGTGAGCAGGCGGGGGGAGAAGGTGAGGACTGGGACCCTGGAGAGGGCTTTCAGTCAAGCTCCCTGGCCGTGGGGACAGGCCTGAGACCAGGTTCTGGGAGGGCCTCCCATATGGCAGAAGCACTGTCCTGTCCCCTGGCTGAGGACGGGCCTCCTGGGGTGTGGTCAGGGCAGCTCTAGGCAGGAGGGGTGGGCACTTCTGGGTGCTGGAGGCCTGGTCTTCACAACCTGGAATGCTCACCTGGACACCGGTGAGGTGGTGGTAGCTCTCTGCCTGCAGTGTCCCTGTGTCTGCTCAGGAGCCGACTGAGGGGTCACCAGCCTCTTGGAAGGACAACAGGAGGGGATAGGCCCAGCCGTGAGCAGGGACAGTGGGTTCTGAGCATGGGCCGAGTCACTGTGGGAGCTACCCCAGTAACCCACAGTGACAGAGGCCGGGACAATATGGCCTGTCCTGGGGCCCGGGGTGGAAGGACACAGTTCACAGCTGCTCACCGGGTCTGGTCGGGGTCACCGCCCCTCCAGCCATCCTCAAAGGAACAAGCCAAGGCGGGTGCTGACTCAGGAAGCTGAGCTGCAGACACAGCAGGAAGATGGGGCTCAATTGAGGGTTCCCTGGGTCTCCTGAGGTCCCGAGATTCACCTGCAGACGCATCTTCCAGAGTGGTCCCTGCAGCCTGGTGCGGGCGGGGTGCGGGGCAGGGCCAGGGCTCTGGGCTGCCTGCCTGGGCTCCCAGCCTCCGCCTTTGCTGAGTGTCTGCCTCAGTGTCTCCACTGAGGGTGGGGCTGGCGGGTGGGTGAGGGGTGCCTCTGCCGGAGCCCAGCACTCTCCCTGGGCTCCCTTGTGGTCAGGAGCTGGCCCTGTGCTCAGCCAGACCGCAGCTCTGAGGCTTGCAGGCGCTGGCCCCTCAACCTTCCCCTGTGTGGCTGGCCTGGGCCTCCCGATTTCTCCCACCCCCGCCCGGCACTGCCCCTCCAACACCCTGGAGGCCGCCGTCCACAAAGCCCCTCTGGAGCACAGACCTTGGGCTAAGCGGCCATCTTCCAGGGCCAGAGGACAGTGGCCTCAGGGCCCCAACTGAAACCGGTGAGCTGCCAGGCCTGGAGTGAGAGGTCCTGAGGGTGCTGGCGGTGCTGGGGAGCAGTGCTGAGTTGACCCTGGTAGCTGCTGGGGGGTCACTGTGGTCACTGTAGTCATTTAGACCATTTAGTCTGACACCCTATGACAATACTGGGGTCTGGGGCCTGGACGGCGCCCAGTAACTGGGGCAGAGCTGCAGCCCCCTGGGGTGGGCTGGGAGGGGAGAAGAGGTGCCCCGGATGCCTGTGCATGAAGCCCGGGGAAGCTGGATGGGCTGGACATGGAGATTCCGGTTTTGCTGTTCTGGGGTGGGGAGGGAGTTCAAGCCGCTTCCCACTGGTGGGGACAGTGCACCAGGGGCCCAGCCTGGCTGGTAAGACTGCCTGTGGGGGTCTTGGTGAGCTCGGGCTTAGGTGGGCATCTAGTCTGCCTCTGATGTCTGGGGTTGGGGGTCCCGGGTCATTGAATGGGGTAGGCAGCCCCTGGGGGACCCTCGCTCGGTTACATGAGGGGTTGGGCTACCCCGAGGACCCACCTGGGCCTGCCTCTGCCCGGGGGAAGCATTAGGTGGCAGGCTGCATCGGGATCAGGGGATGGGCGGGGCAGCAGCTGGGGATGGGGGAGGCATAGGGCTGGGCAGGGCGGTATCTGCTCCCCAACGTCACCACCCTTAGCTGCTGCCACTGAGGGCCGGTGTGCGTGCTGGGCTGACCGACTGGAAAGGTCTGGCTTCATCTCTGCAACGTGTCTGTGTGTCACTCAATGGGCCGCTGAGAAACCTTCAGTCACACTCTCTACTCCCCGAAGCTGCCCTCCCAGGAAGGTCCATCGGCTGGGGCAGCCTCTGGGTCGGAAGCCTGGATGTGGCCAGCGTCTGAGTGTGCAGAGGGTGTGCAGCCAGAGTGGGGGAGGCCTGGGGCTGAGGACAGGACGAGGCCCTGGGCAGTGTCCTCCCCCCAGAACTGGGCAGCCCAGCCCGGCCGGGTGGAGCAAGAGCCTGTGCTGCTGGATTGGGGTGGGCCAGCTGCTCCGAGGGGTTTTCCCTGGAGGCCAGTCACTGTGACTGGTTTTCTCCGTGGTGCATGAGACACACGGTGGCCGAGAGCCTGCACAGCCCTGCTCCCGGGGAGAGGCTTCTGGAGCCCCTCAGGCCTGCCGGGAACAGGGCGCAGCGCTGGCCCAGCTCTCCCTGAGGGTGTCTGGCGTCCTGCCTGTGGGGACATTTCTCTCGGACTATCTGCCCAGGGCGCCTCTGACGAGCTTGATTCCTGCTGGTGTTGAGCGCGGGACTGTTTCTGCCAGCCTGCTGGGCTTGGGCAGGAGCGTGTGGGGTCAGCGAGGCCAACTCAGAGCCCTCGGAGGCCCCAGCTGCGGGTGAGTGCTGGGCTCAGGGGCCGCTGCGCTGGCTGGAGGGGGCCCTGGAGGCCGAGTCGGGGCCACCGCCCTGGGAGCAGCCCTCATGGCCCTGAGGGCCCGGAGGTTACGCTTGGGTTTATGGCACCAGGCTTGTCACTGTGGTAGCTATATCCGTAGTAACACAGTGGGAGGGTCCTTGGCAAAAACTCCTGCATGTGGTGGGAGGGCCCTTCCCTGCAGAGACCCATGGTCCTGGTGTCTGGTGGGCCCGTCTGCTCAGGCCCATTGGGGTCATGATCCCACGGCATCAGCAGGACAGACTCATGTGGGGGACGCCGTGGGGGCCATGTCTTCGCTGTGCCTGACACCCCGTGGGTGGGTTTGTGTCACCCCGTGGGTGGGTTTGTGTTGTGGGATGCACCGCTGTGGTACCACCATACCCATGGTGCTCTGGCCCCGTTCAAAATCCAGCGGCGGTGTCGCTGCTTTGCTGAGGGCAGGGCAGGGTTTGGGCTCCAAGCGGGGTTTTTGATGGGCTCTGCGACATTGTGGCTATAACAGCTACTCCCAGTACAGTAGTAGTAGCACAGTGACACAGACCCACCCTCAATCCCCGACACTGGGGGCCGGGCCCAAGGGGCTCGGGATTCAGGGCTGACTTGTGGAGGGAGGTAGAGCCCCAGGGAGGCTGTGGGCAGGTTCAGGGCTGGGGGCCTCTTCCGGCTGGTTGACGACACTATGCCCGGCTCTGTCCTGAGGCTCCTCGGCAGGGCACGGCCGCCTCAGCCTACTGTCTGTTCCCACTTTGGAACCCAAGCCCATTGCAACAGCCTTCTTGGTTAATAACTTGTCCCCAATCTGTGTAGGGGTCACCGTGGGGACTTTGGTCCTCCAGGGGCCAGCAAGTGAACCCCACATGGGAACTGGCTCCTGCTGCTGCTGACTCTGGGACTCCAGGTCCAAATCGTATTTGCTGTCCCACGGAATGTCTAGAAGAACAGCACAGCCTTGCCCCACCTGGGCAGCAGCCTCAGACCCTGCCTCCCGCCCCTCCCTGGCTATGTCCCTCCCAAACCACCTGCGGGTGCTGTCTTCTCTGAACCTGCCTGGAGTGCACCATTACAAGGATGGAGACCTCAGTGATTCCCCTCCCCAGGGGCCAGGCCATCCCTGGATGCATCTTCAGGCCTATTTGCTCCAGCAGGACTTGGAGCACCTGCAGGGGAGGAGATGCAGGTGCAGGGAGGCCCAGGGGAGGCCCAGGTGCAGGGAGGCCCAGGAATGTCCCCTCCCGGGCTCCCCCTTCCCTTGTGTTCCCCTGCCCTGGGTGCCTTTGGCCATGGCAGCACAGGGCTCTGCCTTTCTGTGGACACATTTCCTGCTTAGCCCTTTGGGGCTCCAGGCCTGGAGCACAGCCTGATTCTGTTTAGGCCCCTCAGTGGCTTCTGGGCATGCAGTCCTTGTGATTATGTGTGATTGGTTGTCATTAGGCCTCAAAGCTCTGGCCTGTTCAGTGGGATTTCCCTCTGCAGGCCTTCAACGGTCAAGCAGGGCAACCCACATTGGGGAAGGCAATCTGCCTCACCCAGTCCACTGATCTAAAACACCCTCACGAAACCCCCAGATAATGTTTGAACAAATATGCGGGCACCCGTCACTGGTCAAGCGGGCCCCTAAATTAACTGTTGCATGACCCATGTTTCCCACCCTCTTAGCAGACTCAGAGAGCCTTCATCCCACATCATCCTCAATAGCATCTTCATGATCCACCACTAGGAGATTTTTCTGGTGAATGAGGGAGAAATCAGAGGAAATGGCTCATGAAGCTCACAGGGGGACCCTAGCATGTGTGTTAACAGCAAAGGCTGCAGTAAAACACCAGAGTAGCCCCTTGGTTCACACCTTACAGCTCACAGAGCAAATGTGACTCCACACCTTTGAGAACAGCTCCGTGCAGAACATCTAATTCAGTACTCTCAGATCCTCCAGGAGAAGCAACATTTGAGGCCCTGATGCGCTCCCAACGGAGCACCAATGGGAACAGCTGTGGGGCCTCTGCCTGCAGGCAGTTCCTCACACCTGAACCGTCCCCAGCGGAACCACAGGAGGAGCCACAGTGGCACTGCTGGGAGGTCCTCACGGCAGCCCCTCAGCCCACCTGGAGCTTCCCTCCTGCTGGGAACGAAGGCTCTGACAGTGGGTGGGGAAGCGGTTCCTCATGTCACGCCTGGTGACTGACCGCGCTGGCCACCACCCTGCCTCCCATGTGTGGGGAGACGGTGGGAGCCAGGGGGCTGGTTGTAGGAGGGCCACCTACAGGGTGGAAATCTGTCTCTAAACGGCACACCCAGTGCCCCATCCACAGCATCACGGGGTTTCCCTGATTCACTTTAAAGCCTGACTGTGGCCCAGAAAGAGGAGACACTGTCCCACGTGAGCTCTTCATCCCCAGCCACCTGTTTTGTTCTGCTGCCCGTTCCGAGCCCAGAGGGAGGTCCAGGCTCCCTTGCAGACGGGGCCCTGCTGGGGGAGGGGACGTTGCTCTGACAAACCAGACTCTCCAGGCTCTCAGAGGCCCAAACAGCTTCCTTCTGAAAACCTAATTTTGTGCTGGGTTCTGAGAAGTTCTGATGCAAGGTGGGAAAGGGGACCAAAGAAGGTTCCGAGGGAAGCAGTGAAACCTGCCGCGTTCCATGCAGCGTGGGAATGACCTGCCCCAGAGTCTGCCCAGAGCCCACGGCGCGGCTTTGGAATCTGGACAGGAAGCCTGGCTGGTGGTGGTGCTGTGAGAGACGTCACCATCGAGGTGAGCCACACTGCCTCCCTGAGCCTCATCTACATGGTCACCCCAGCAGAGCCTGCCCCGCAAGCCCACAAGAGGCTTCAGGGGAAAGGCCTGCTTTTCTATTCAGAGATTATGCAATTATTTACATAGAAAATCTTAAGTAATCTGAAAATATATATATATTCAAACTAATTAGTATACAATCACCAAGCAACAGGAAAATAAAATTGAAAAGGAAAAAATAACTAATAATATAAAAACAAAGAGAAACCACCTTAGGATACATCTAAAATTTGATGCACAAGATCTGTCCAGTGAAAGATATAAAACGTTGCTCAGAGAATACGAACAAAGGAAGAGATAGACCATACATTGTGTTCGTGGATAGAAAGTTCAAAGTAATTAGGATGCCAGTTGTCCCTAAATAACATTTATAGTTCCAATTCAAAACCCCAGTCAAAACCCCAACATGTTTTTGAAATAAACAAGCTGCTACCAAAAATTTTGTGAAGATGCAAAACAGCTGGCATAGCAACACATCTTAAAGGACACACTTGGAGTGATGGAGATTCACGTAAACGCATGGTGATTAAGTCCCCATGGAGTGGGCACAGAATAGACACAGGGCACACAGGGCACAGCGTGGAGCCTGTGGACACCGTCATTCATTTGATGACAAGTCATAGATGCAGGGGTGGCCGGCAGCTTTACTCTTGTCCCCATCGCTGGTGGCAGCACAGAGGGTCGTGGCCATGCTGGGTGAGAGCTCGGGGTTTCTTGCAGAACAACACATTCTCACCACAGGATCCAACAACCAGACCCCTTGGTGTTTATGCAAAGGAGCATGAGAACCATGTCCATAGGGAAACCTGCACGCAGTGTTCGTAGCAGATTCATTCACATTTGCCAAAACTTGGGAACAACCCATACGTCCTTCAGGAGGTGCGTGGATGATACACTGCGGTCCATCCTGACAGTACACACTGCAGCGTCCCATGGATTTGGCAGAAACACCAAAGGGTGTGAAGGAAGTGTGATGTAGCGACGCCTGGAGAACCAAGCCAGGCAATTATTTCAAGAAAGTGAAAGTGACCAGTGGGGACGGAGGCAAGGAAGAGGTGGTGCAGACTGAGATGAAAGAGAACATTGGTTGCATTTGACATCACAGCATGTTCTACAACACGGGAGCATGTGTTAGAATTGGTTGTGTAGACAAAACCTAGAATGAGTGCATCTGGTTGATTTTACATATGCAGTTTTTGGTGTGTGTGTGTGGTAGACTCTGTAAGTACAATAAATTCCATTGATACTTCTAGAAAATGGTATAAAGAAAAGGCGTAAAATCAGTTTAAATGTGTGTGGGAAGACTTATGCTCATTTAATATACAATCTTTGGTTTTTGTCTCACTTTTGGGTAGGGCACTAGGTCATTTCTTTTTGCTGTTTATTAAATTTCTCCTAATTGGTTTTTAAGCCTCAGATTCCTCTCTCAATCCTGCTTCAAATCTCTTTCTGCAATTTTAGGACTAACAGCTATCTCCCTGTATACCTGGGCTCTGGTCATAGGTTACATTGGTAACATTACAGGTGACAGACCACCCAGCCCTTCCCTGACTGCGATCTGACCCCAGCTGCCTATGGTCTTGTCCATCAGGATGCTCTTCCACTCATGGGGCACCTGGAGGTTCTCTCAGCACATGCGCAAAGTGTTGCAGGTGCTCTCAGGCCAGTCACAGTGTGTCTCCACCTGACACAGGCCTGCCCTGCAGTAGAGTCTGAGTGACCTGACATCACGTGTCTGCCTCTCATGGGCTCAGAAGAGGGGCTGAGGCCAGCTCCAGGTCACCTGAGTGTACCTGGCCCTGGGTTCTCACGGAGGGACTGACACAGGAGATGGACATGAGGCGATGGGTGTGTATTTAAGGCAAAATGTACCAGGGCTGGAAAGAAGAGTGGAGCCCCAGCCACATGGGGCTTCATGCCCAGGATAGATTTAGTGAGTGTTTGGACAGAAGACAGAGGTTTCTGGGGATCCTGGATGAACAGCAGAGGGTGGCAGGGGTCAGGTGGTTCTCATGATCCATGTGGGTTCTGCACGTGAAGCTGAGACACGTTGAAGGATTCAGCCCCCAGGCCCACGTTCAGAGACCCACTCAGAACGCTGCCCAGCAGTCCTGTGACAGGGCTCCATCTCTGGGCTTGCCTCCTGCCTCTGTCTTGGGGACACCGAGAGCTGGGTCTGGCTCCCAGGCTCAGTGCATCTCCATCCAGGACACTGATGGGAGAGACAGAAGGGATTGACGCTGAACATCAACGTGCAGCCATGTGGGTGAGAGGAAAGTCACTAACTGCCCCCAAAGGGGACAGGGTTCCTCATGGGGAAGAAAGCGTGGGGCTGATCATTCTCACGTGGGACGCTCGGTGCTGTGTGAAGAAGAGAGTGTGACTCAGCACATGGATTCAGAATTGCCGGCTCAGCACTGCACTGGAGTGTGGGGGAATCATTCTCAGTCAAGGCACAATGAGACTTACTAACTCATTTTGTTTGCAAGCAGACCACATAGGGACAGGGTGACAATAAGGACCCAGGTGAGAAAGCAACCATATCTGCAAACACAGTTACTTCTTGCTTTTTTGCCTGCAGAGAATGTAAGAAATTAAAGACAAAGGAAAGCAGGACTTGCCCCAGGGGACAATAAGTGGGGAAGACATCGTTGCCTCAAAGGGAAGCCCTTCAGAAACCCCTCTGGGAACCAGCTTCTGAGCTGGATCCCTGCATTTAGCAGGGCTGATGTCTCTGGTGTCCTGTATGCTCCCTGGTGACACCGATGTTCCTGGTGTCCTTAGCACCCCCTGGTGACACTGATGTCCCTTTGTGCTATGAGCACCCCCTGGTGGCACTGATGTCCCCCTGTGCTCTGAGCACCTCCTACTGGCCCTGATGTCCCTGATGTTCTAAGCGCCCCCTGGTGGCACTGATGTCTCCTTTTGCTCTGAGTGCTATCTGCAGGGACTGATGTCCCTCTGTGCTCTGAGCGCCCCCTGGTGGCACTGATGTCTTCTTGTTATCTGAGGGCCCTCCGTGGCATTGACGTCCCCTGCTGTCCTGAGCAACCTCTGCAGCACAAGCCTCCTCTCTCCCACAGAGAGGTTTCTGTCTGGGCTCACACTGACTTCCCAGCTGAATTCATGTCCAGACCTACCCTCGCCACACCCTGTACTGTCACATAGTCCCCTCAGTCGACCCACCCAGGGTAGGTTTGCTTTCACTCTCTTGTTGGTAGCAAGTGGCCACAGCAGATGTCTGGAACCTGGCTTCATTCAGGATCTTCTTTTCCACCATTCCCACTGACAGTGTCCCTGAAAAGGGATATGAGGGAGACAGAGGGCTCGGTCACCCTAAAGACACCCCTCTTGTTACTTGGGCTCTGGGTGGTGCTGGCTCCAGTCCAACATTCTCAAGGTCATCCCTCATGACACTACATCTCCTCTGAGGTGGTAATTCCAAGGAAGGAGCTGCACTGTGGCAAAGGCATTCAGATGCCAGGCTGGCTTTCCTATAGCTTGGGTTTTGTGGGCCACAGCCATGTCACCCACATGTGGTGCAAGAAACTGTTTTGAACCCAACATCTAGTGATGATGCAGGATGTCCAGGGAGCCTTGCAGGGGGATGACCCCTTTGTCCCTCTCGACTGTTACTCCCTCAGCTACCTGGAGGAGGTTGCTCTCTCCATGGTCACTGTGGACACATGTTAAGGGGACCTGAAAGGTGTTATGAGGTTGGATGACTTTGCCTATTATATCAAACTCCTCAAGGATTTCTGAAGTTTAGATCATGTAGTTTCTCAGATAGTGGCAGACAACAGCCCAAGAGAAGCCATGTATACGCTGGGGTACAAAGAAGAGAGGCAGCCCCTCTTCTCTCAACAAACACATGTGCAGGCTCCAGGTTCAGTCCTACGATATGTGCAGAACCCCTAGGGAGTGTAAAGGCTGTCTCATGAGTTCAAGTTCAGTTTACACTCTATACAACAGTGTGTCAAAATGTGCCCAGTTCCTGGTAAGTCTAGTGTATGGCAGGAGCTCAGCTCCAGGCAGGTTAGCTTTGGATTTGGTGAGACTGAAAAATGACAGTGAAGCGTTGGAGAGGGAGCTCATACCAAGTTTATTCTCATGGCAGCAGGCGAGACAGCACCATATCAACCACACTGCCTGACAACAGGGGCATATGTATATGAAGAGACAGAAGTGGCACAGGGCCAGCCAGAACTGTGGGACAGGGTGGCACTTGCACACTAAGGTGCTCTTTTAGACAAAGTGAGCTGGGAAAATACATGTGTGTGGAGGCAGGGATTCTGGCTACGGTCACCCTGACATGACATCTAGGTAGTTTAACTGACTCCATGTTCCAAAGTCTTGATCTAAGGCACCACATCAGCATTATAGTCATTTATAGTGTGAGACATCCAACCATCATGGACAACAGTGTGGTGCCAGGGAATCCATTTTATAACAATAATGTAACCAACATTTACACTCCTCTTCAGCCACATCTAGGCTTAATTGTGATTAGGAATGGGCCTCATGAACTTGGTTTTCCTCTAGTCCTTTATGGTCTATGAAAACAACAACAACTAACCTCATCATGCTGGGTGTTCCTAAGACATTATTTATTGTTATCAATTGTAACCAGCCACTTAATCAGGAGAAGTTTTGCTCTGTATTATGATGAGGAGCCATGTTGGCCAGGGCAGGGCCACCTGCATCATGAACAGGTAGCTGTACTGACAGATGCCTTCGGTAACTGCTCCATGGTGCCTGCAGCAAATACAGTTAATTATGGTGGGAAACACGGCACCTACCAGAGTGGACTCGAGCATTCAGATAAAAGCCTGACACTTGCTGGATGTGGAAACTCTGGTGGACGACAGAGAGCAGTGTGACTGCGGGTCCTTCCAGCAGTGATGACAACCCACGCTGCTGAGGTGCCTGCAGCTTTGCACCTGGAAGCGCTTGTCACTCAGGCAGGTGTTGCACAAACTGCACCTACTCACCCCCGGGGACGCTCTGCAGGCCAGTCCCAAACATATGTGATCCCCTGGGCACTGCCTCAGGCAGACCCTCACGTGCCCTGAAGATGTTTATCTGTGAGGCGGAGCCCCGTGTACTGAAGACGGCTGCTGCCACCATGGAAAGTGTACTGACCGCACTGGGCACGGCAAGGAGAACATTGGTGAAGGTGCACTGAACGGACCAGGTGCCTCCTACAGCATGAGTACAGAGGGTCACTGATTTGGACAGTGTATGAGAGGTGGCAGCACAGACTAATGTGTTGTGCTGACACTGACGTTTGGAGTGGACGCCTACAGTGTGCCAATGCCGTGCATCTGCTCGGTTGCAGGAATATGTGGGATTCCATCAGTCTCTGAGAGAGGGGTCCTTGTGGTTTGTGGTATATTTACACCTTGGGCCAGAAACTACTGGTTTTGGCCATGTGAGGCCTCGTGCTCCTATGGTGATGGGAAGTCTGTGTCAACAGCACAAACAGTGGTTCTCTGGCTGCCATGAACTATGACGGTCACCCTTCGAAATACAACCTCAGGGGAATTTGCAACAATAAAGGGAACTGCCATTGCCACATAGTCTGAGACCATCCGTGGTACATCCAGAAACGTGCTGGAGGCAGTGTTGACAGCGAACTCCCTCCAAGAAGAATGAGGTCAGTGACGTAAAGTGATCTTTCTGTGTTGTATTTGGACACACGTAAGTCTTCCTAGCTGCCCTCCTTTTCAGAGTAGCCATCAGCGTGTGAACTGTCAAGGCCACTACAGCCAAGGAAGTGGAAGGTGATGAAAACCAAGCAGCTTTCCAACACCGTGTAGCTCAGGGGAGTGAGAAGCGGGGTGTTTTCCCACCCGCTCTCTGACATTAAGCTTGAAAACACATGACAGTGTCTCTATAGCTTTTGTAAGCCTTTCAGAGCCTCCCTGGGCCGAACTCTGGCCTGGAGAGGAGACCTGGTCAGCAGCTGGTTTGGACCTGTGGCTGCCTGACTGAGGATTAGGGACTGTTGCCCCCAGTTCCTTTAGGGCCGGTTCCTGTAAGGTCCCCGCAGTCGGGCTCCTGAGGACTGAGGCCGTCCTCAGTCTGCAGGGAGCCCCTCCTCTAACAAACTGGGTTCAGGGCCATGGTGGGCTCCTCCCAACTAACCCAGGCTGCTCCCCACAGGCGTGGCTATGAGAGATGGCTCACTGTCCTCTTTGTGAGACCAGTGCCGTCCTGGAGAGCACACTTTCCGGTGCCGAGGCTGCGATCATTCGGTGGCATTCAGTCCAAAGGGAGGTAGCAGAGGCCATCACTGCCTCTGGCCCTCCGAGGGGCCCACATGGCCATGCCCCTCCCCCCACCTGCACCTTTCAGAGAAGGGCAGATCGTGTGCAGGCTGAGCCGCGTGAGGGCCACACGCCACCCTGACCACAGGCCTGCGGGGCTGGAGAGCCAGTCTCCCTTGGTATCTAAAGAGTTTCCAACAAACCAGTATTGCAATCCTGGCTGGTGGGGCTCATGCCCGCATGGGAATCAAATGGTCACTGTTTCCAGTTTCATTGCCCCTCAGCGCACCTGCCTGGGTTGTGGCACAGGTTCCAGCTGGGGGCCTGCAAGAGGCATCAATCTGTTTTGCTCCCTCTTTCTTCCTTATTCCCCCAACTCTAAAAAATAAAATAAAATCTTAAAAAATAGTATTTTACATTGTAATGGGAAATTAATAAAAAATTTATTTCACATTGACAGTTAAAATTATATATATCTGCCATGCAGTGCAGGCACATCCTGTAGAATTTAAAAGACAAAAATTCTCACAAATGCAAGGACCAGGGGAATTGTGATGTACAGACATATTTGGGGGACGTTAGAGGGTGTAGCTGGGACAGGTGACTGTGCACATACTTCTTTAACCTCCCTTCTGTGACTGGTCATGTGGGGGGAGGGGGGATAGTGAGCAGGACCCCAGGGCCATGGAGCTCAGGGTCTAGGTCAGATTTAGGGAGAATTAGGTCAGTAGGTGACAGTGGTTTATGTTAAGGTGCGTTTACACCTCCACCCAGTAAATGAGCAGCAAAAGGGTAACATGGGGCAGAGAAGACAGAGGCCTGAAAGGTGGAGGGCCTAGGGGGTGATCACAACCCCCACTGGGTGAGGTGTGTCTGTCAGAAGGAAGGACAAATGTGAGGACATTGTGTGCATGTTGGGGCCTGGATGGGGCTGGACCCCTACCTGTGGGAAACGTTTCCAACCACAGGGAAGATGAGGGCACTCAGGGTGGTTCAGTGCTGAGGAAGGACAAGGACACATAGGAGTGTGGTGAAGGGAATGTCCCCAGGCAGAGGCTAGAATCTCACCTGAGGACAGACAGCATCTTCCATGTTGTCTGCTGTGAGACTGTGGGAAATCAGAGCCACAAAGAAGGAAGAAGTGTCCCTGGATGCAGCTGAGAGATTTGAAAGGAAACACCTGCTCCCTTCCTTCCCTACCAGGTCCACACCTGCCTCTGGGGCTGTGCTCTGTGCTCAGGGGTCAAGACTGCCTCCTGGTGTCCTGAACATGCCCTGCAGCCCAGTCCTCCTGTCCCCCCAAGGGAAGTTTGCTTCTGGGCTCAGATTGACTCCCTCTCACTTTGTCACTTGCACAGTAACACATCGCTGTGTCCTCAGCTCTCAGGCTGTTCATTTACAGATACAGCGTGTTCTTGTCATGTCTCTGGAGATGGTGAATCAGCCCTTCACAGAGTTGGCATAGTAGTGGTACCTCCATCTGCATTAATGTCTGAGACCCACTCCAGCCCTTTCGCAGAGACTGCAGGTTCGATCCCAGGTCTGGACTTGTAGGGGAAGCAACCAATCTCTCTCTCTCTCTCTCCCTTTATTTCTTCCTTTCTTTCTAAAAGCAATGAAAAACATGTCCTCTGGTGAAGAGAAAAAATACTAATGTAAACAATAAAATAATTACTTCCTACATTTTGTTCTGTGCCCTCCCCACTGACCTATCTGCTCCAGGAGATGAGTACATGACCTAGAAGAGTAAATTGTCATCGACGGACAATGATTTAAAATGAGAGATTCCTTTGAAAATCACCAGTGAAAATTCAACCCTCATGAACAGAAGAGGTTGTGTTCAGGAGACAGGAAGTTCCTACTGACAGTTTCCCCTACAAGGGATCAGAGTATGAACTAAGAACAGAGTGGGACCCTAGAGCATGTGGACCCAGTGTTGGAGGATGTGGAGCATGTGTGTGGATCATTGGGAGACAGAAGCGTGAATCCTACAGAGAAGCAGACAGTGCTCCTGGGTCATGTTCCTTCAGTGGCATTTGGTGTTCAATGTGCAACAAACTCACTCCCTCAATTTTGTTTTTATTCTCTAGACTCTGTGCTAAAACCAGTTAAAAAATTGGGGGCAGAAGGAAACTCATTTGACTGGAACTGCTTAGGTGAGGATGTAGGTAGTGATTGTGAAGTAAGCATGATGAAATTATAGAAATTACATTATGAAAAACCTTGATGCTAATGAGGAATATGAAATAACAGAAACTAAATGAAATCATAACTGATATGAAGAGCATCCTTTTTATTCATTCATTAACTATATTTCAATAGCCTCCCCTTTCTGGGGTTGGTGGATCTAACTTTCTATAAAACTGGTCAGCCTCAGTGGTTCAGCCTTATTTTCAACATCAGCATCCATGGCTCTGTGGACATGTGATATAGTTCTAATCAGGAATGCAAAAGGCAGTTTAACCCCTGTTTGAACAGAAGTTTCAGAAAAATTGTCTCTGTCCTCTTTTATTTGCTTTCATGTCTGCACATGACCACTGGAAATGTTGTCACTGCGTCCACATGAGATGAGCATCACCTGGGCATGAAGACACATGCTGCATGGATCAGTGTGCAGAGCAGGGGGGAGATCCTCCCAGGTACATGGGTGGTGAAATGAAGCCTGGAGCCAACAACTCCAGGTGTCTTGTTCTTTTTTAAAAGATTTTATATATTTATTTTTATTGAGAAGAGAAGGCGGGAGAAAGAGAGAGAGAAACATCGATGTGTGGTTACCTCTCATGTGCCCCCAACCGGGGACCTGGCCCACAAACCAGGCATGTGCCAGGACTGGGAATCGAACCTGCAGCCCTTTGGTTCACAGGCCAGCACTCAATCCACTGAGTCACACCAGCCAGGGCAGAATTCCTGTCCTTTATGTTGTAATTGTTCTCCTTGTATAGAAAGTTCAAGGTGCATCATTCACTTTCCTCAGCAATAACCTCACACAGTAATGTAGCCATTAATATAAAAAGTGAATTGATTTGTAAATTAACCCATTTTTTTACTCAGCAATAAAAAAAAAATGGGATCTTACCATATGGGAGAATGTAAACAGACCTAGAAGGTATTACGCTGAATGAAATAAGACAGATAGAGGAACACAAACACCATATGATCTCAGTTACATGTGGAATCTAACGAACAAAATAAAGAAACTAGCAGAATAGAAACAGACTCATAAGTCAGGGGAACAAAGCAGAGTTTTATAGGTGGGAGGGGAGTTGGGAGCCTGAGTGAAAAGGGTAAAGGGATTAAGAAGCCCAAATTGGCTGTTACAGATTAAACCCAGGGTGTAAAGCCCAGCACAGGGAATAGTCAGTAATGTTGTCATAACTAGTGTGGTGCCAGTGGGTTTTGGAAATATTGGACCATCACATCGCAACTTGTATAAATGTGTGACCACTGTGCTGTAGATTGGAAGCTCATATAAAGGAATATATAGAACGGCAACTGGAAAAGAAAAGAAGGGAATTAACCCAGGTTCCAGGAAGGCTAAGTTTAGGGTTGGGGCAGTGTGTGACAGGCAGGGGACATGGCTGAATCCCAGGACTGTGCTCACACGTGTTATGTTTATTGGGAAAATCCTGAAGATCCTGTAGGTTTATTAGAGACTCCCATTGAGAACCTCGACCTCGTATTATTCACCTGTTGTTCATATTTCAGTAACTAACTGGGGGCTGCTAACCAGGACTTACTATAAGAATCTGATTTGCTGAAAGGCCTTTCCTGTTTCTCTCTGAGATTTCTGCCCTGTGTCTGACAAATGCTCCATGTCCCCTTGGTATGTATGATTGTCATCAACGTGGAAATCCACAAAGCTGTCATGGGTCCCTCTGCCTCTACGTTGTGTCACCTACACTCGGTGTTGTGATTATGATGTCAAATCAATGACTGTCACCACTGGGGGGTGGTTTCTCCTAGGTTTTCGGTTCATATGACTCTGGTGCCCACTGTCCATCATGCATGTGTCCTGCTTCTTGCCAACTGTATGTGGCTGGGCTGCACTGTAGGGTCCAGCAGAGTCTCTGGTTAGATTCAGCCAACACGGATCAGAACATTTGATGATTCACTGGAATTGGGCACAAGAGTGTCTGAAAAAGGCTTTGCCTTTCTCCATGTGAGAACGTAGTGTTTCTTTACAACGGACTTTCCTAACTCAGAGACTTCAGAGGTGAGCACAGAATCAGGAATCTAGACAGGTTCCTTTGAGGGAAACAGTTACAGGAAGAGGAAACCAGTCAGGAAACCAGCCCAAACCTCCTACTGCACCTGCTCCTGGGATGGTCCTTGTGTACAGGGCCCCTAGGTGCCACCTGGTGGCCCCAGCCCATCCTGCAGGGCGGTTTGTGTCTGGGCTCAGGCTGACTCCCCATCACTGTGTCTCTCGCGCAGTAATACACGGCCGTGTCCTCGGCTCTCAGGCTGCTCAGCTCCATGTAGGCTGTGCTCGTGGACTTGTCTGCGGTGATGGTGACTCTGCCCCTGAACTTCTGTGCGTAGTTTGTGCCACCATTGTTAGTGTTAACATACCCAATCCACTCAAGCCCTTGTCCTGGGGCCTGTCGCACCCAGTGTATACCATGGCTGGTGAAGGTGTATCCAGAAGCCTTGCAGGAGACCTTCACCGAGGCCCCAGGCCTCCTCACCTCAGGCCCGGACTGCAGCAGCTGCACCTCAGAGTGGACACCTGTGGGGAGGAGGCAGGAGAGGGTGGAAATCCCTCATGACCTCCCAGGTTTCCTCCTCAACCCGGAGACTGGGGAGCCCCTTACCTGTAGCCACTGCCACCAGGAAGAGGGCTCTCCAGCTCCAGTCCATGGTGAGGGGCTGTGCCGTCAGGACCTCTGTAGGGGAGGGTGTGGCCGAGGGTGATGCTCTCAGGGCACAGACAGACCCACATTTAACCTAGTCTACCTCTTCTCATTTGCATATTCATGAGGCAGAGGCTTTCATAACTGAAGACTTGACTCTGCCTGAGAGAAGGTAGAGGACACAGGCACCCTGCTCAGTGGGACTTAGAGAGTCCAAGTCCTAATCAGTGTTGCAGGATCTGTGCCCTCTGCCAGGCCCCTGAGCTCTGTGCTGACAAAGTGCCTCCCACTGAGGAAGGAGCCCCCACGGGACATGCTCCTCATTGTAAGCCCGCCTTTGAGTGACACACACATATCACCTGGAAGAGTTTTGGGCTTTAAAACCTGAACATCTTATCCTGGGATCAGGGTGTCTACAAAATGCTGTACCTAGTGAGTTAATAAAACCATCACCATCTCTGGCTCCTTACAATTCACGTATTAAGACATCCTAGAAATACCTCCGTTGACTGTGGTCCCCATGTTGAGTTTGGTAAATGCTCTGATAGAATAAGATAGTTCCAGTCACCTCTTGTCCAACTCTTATTTTAGATGTTGTTAGAAATAGAGGAAGACCCAACCCTCAATAGAAATCACTCCACATCTCCCTCTGAACTTGCTCCTGGGGCAAGCACTCTGCTGCCCAGCCAGCACCCTGCACTTGAGGGTCACATCTGGGCTCACAGGGCATGGATCTGTCAGCATTTGAACTCCAGAATTACAGGCTGGGCCCTGACTTCATTATGCTCCCTCAAGGACCCCATGTGCTTTGACATCTCTGAACACAGAGAACTGACCTTACTTAACCCAGGTGACTCTTCAGGGAGCCTCCAGACAGGTCTCTCTCTTCCAGACAGGTCAAGCTCCCTTCCCTGGAGCTTCCAGATGCACTGACACAGCCAATACTTCTGACTCTGGAAGGTCTCAGGGGCTTTGGGGGACTCTAATATCTTCAAGTTCCTCTGCAGCAGGTCCCATCTGCTAATCCTTGCATTGGCCCTAAATCAATCAGTGCACTTCTACTGCTCAATGAATATCACACACACACACACACACACACACACACACACACACACACACACACTCTGATGCTTTTCATCATAATAACTCCAGGTCCCCCCTCTCCCCAGTTCCAAGCACATGGGCAGCATCCCCACTCTCACCCCAACCTAGTGAGTGACCTACTTTGACAACAGAACAAAAGCAGAGAAGATTGACATGAGGACCGGAGAATACTGGCCCTGTGGTTTCCTGTGCTCCCCACACCTGGAGCCAGCAGAGGCCATGGTGAGCTGGGTCCCACCTTGTCCTGGGAGGATCCAACCCAGGAGACCCTTGTCCAGTCAGTGTAGCCAGCACTGCTCAACATGTGGGGGTCACACTGACCCACAGCCCTCAGGTCTCACTCTCAGAGTTCACAGCCTGGAGCCCCGAGAGCGGGATCACTGGACATTAGATGGGTGTCTCCTCAGGAGCAGAAGCAGGTGCTGAGGCAGAAACAGGAAAAGTGTCTGTGGGTCAGTGTCAGCGTCATTTTCCACTGTGCCCCCTGGTGGCCTTAGTGCCCCCTGCAGCCCAGGCCTCCTGTCTCACACAGGGAGGTTTCTGTCTGGGCTCACGCTGACTTTATCTCTCTGAGTCTCATGCAGTAATACAGAAGGTGTCCATCTTCAGATTGACAATGTTCTGAATCATCCCTATAGATGGACAATCTGCCTTTCCAGGTGCAGCAGAATGGGTCATGTGACTTTAGAATCCCTCTAATAAGACATATCCACTCCAGTGTTCTTTTTTCTTGGGCCTGTATCATGCAGTTAGTATAAACTCAGTTAATATAAATTTTGAATATTTACATGAATCTCAGAGACACTGAGGACAGAAACAACTGCAAGAACACAGTCCAGACCTGGGCATATTTCTGCCTAAGAATAAGGCTCAATCTGAGGTCTGAGAATGATTCTGGCCCAGCCACACCACCACACCTATAAGGTGGGATGAAGCTGGATGAACAGCAGTAGAAAGGCGATTTACAAGGAGAACAAAGGTGCTGACCCCATGCCAAGGAAGGAATACAATCAAGGAGTCACTGGAGTGTTTGAATTATCTGTTACCAAAGGCAGAAACCAACTTCAACAATGTTCTCCAGAGATGAAGGCATAGGTAAACATGGCTTGCCTCTTCGAAAAACCACATCAAGATTACAACTAAACTATAGAACAACCATCATTCAGAAATGTCAGAAATTGAGTTTATGAAAGTTTGACAACTATAGAACTAAAGAAACCACATCCATCCAGACTGGTAGGAGGGGTAAGACATAGAACAAGCTGGTCCCGCATTCAAATGTGGTAGAAATATTTTTGGAGGAATATTTTGGGAGTAAGAAGTGTCACCCCAACACCAGGCTGCCCCAGCCCAACATTCCAGTGCCAGGGAGATAAGTTCTCATAACTTCTGGCTGAAAAAAACAGTGGGGATTGAGTTGACAGAAGAAACATCTTAGGTCCCAGGCAGGACCTCTTAAAGAACCCACACACTGACTTAGACTCCACCTTTCTGAACTCCAGCATTGGGGTATCAGCTTGAAGGCACCAATGGCATTCAGGAAAAAACTGAACTGTCTGGTACCAAGGTAAGAGCTGGAGGACAGCTTTCTTCCAGATAGAAAGGTGGGAAGAGGCCCTTGTCCCTCCATTGATCCACAGAACCACAGAACCAGCAGGCAGGTTTCATTTGTGAGAATCCATCAACCTGGCTAACACTCTTTATCCTGCCCTGAAGATCCACTGAGGCTCCATCCCACCCAAATTATGGTCCCAACCCAAGCTGTTAACAGTGGTTTTTCCACATGAATGTTTCATCTTGACTCATGCTTCATGACTTCCTGAATCCCTTTACCTTCCTCCTAAGTGGCCCCAGGCCTGACACTAGCAACAGCCAGACTAGATTCACAGCTTGGCTGCTCTTGAGAACCTCCAAGCCCAGTACAAGTAGCAGCCATCTGCGAATTGCTTTATAGCTCATGCAAGGTGGCCCTGGACAGAACATGTGTGGGGAGCTGACCTTGGCCTACAACACTCAGGAAACCTCTAAGACTGAACACCCAGAAGAGCACCACCACCCTGCGTCTACACAGCTGGCCCTGCATGGAGTGTGGAGGTTGGTGGTCAGTGGTCACAGACAGTCCTCAGAGATGACTGGCCTGCATGAGTTTGTCCAATAGACCTGCCAACAGAAATGAAACCTCAGCAGCAAGAGGAGGGTGCACTCAGTCCACACAAGTGGTGCACCTTGGGTACCCAGCAGGAGTGATAGGGGTGGCTGTGCTTTTGGAAGCTACAGGACGCCTACTACATTAGGACACACATGAAGACAGGGAGCCATAGCAGACCTACCTGCTGCATAAAAACAAACATGGGGAGGCTGCCAGAATGAGGAGACAAAGAATCATGACCCAAGTGAAAGAACAGATCAACACTCCAGAAAAATAACCCAACAAAAATGGAGATAAGCAATCTATCAGGTGCAGATTCAAAACACTGGTCATAAGGATGCTCAAGGAACTTAGTGAGGACTTCAACAACATTGGAACAATCCAGTCAGATGCAAAGGATATACTGATAAAGTTTTTAAAAATCTTACCAAAAAACAACAGTAGAGTGGATGAAACCAAAAATGAAATCAATGATTTGGAACATAAGTAAACGAAAGAAAGAAGAAAGAAAGAAAGAAAGAAAGAAAGAAAGAAAGGAAGAAAGGAAGGAAGGAAGAAAGAAAGAAAGGAAGGAAGGAAGGAAGGAAGGAAGGAAGGAAGAAAGAAAGAAAGAAAGAACAAACAACAACAAAACTGTAACAAGAAAAAGGAATTCAAAATAATGAGGTAGTGAAAGCAGCCTCAGACTTCAACATTCCAACATCTGCATCATTGAGGGGAAGCAAAAGAGAAAGACCAAGAAATTGGAAATGAATTTGAAAAAACACTGAAAGAAACTTCCCTAATTTGGTGAAGGAAATAGACATGCAAGTCCGGGAAGTACAGAGACTCCCCAGCCAGATAGATGCACAGAGACCCACTCTAAGATACATCGTAATTAAAATGCCAAAGGTTAAAGATAAAGAGTGAATCTTAAAAGCAGCAAGAGAAAAGCAGTCAGTTATTTATAGGGGAGTTCCCATAAGACTGTCAGCTGATTTCCCAAAAGAAACTTTGCAGGCCAGGAGGGACTGGCAAGAAATATTGAAAAGTGTGAAAAGCAGGGACTTAGAGCCAAAATTTCTCTACCCAGCAAAGCTATCATTTAGAATTGAAGGGCAGATAAAATACTTCCCAGACAAGAAGTAAACTGAAGGTGTTCATCATCACTAAGCCATTATTATATGACATATTAAGGGACTTATTTAAGAAAAAGTTTGTCATGTGACAGGGCAGTATGGGGGATGGGTGAAAAGGTTAGGGGATTAAGAAATACAAATAGGTAGTTACAGAATAGTTACATGAATTTAAAATGCATTATAGAAAATGAACAATGGTGCAGGAATTGCCTGAGGGAATAGGGTGTGCTGGGTTGAAGGGGACAAAGAGGGAAACATTTGGAAAATTGTAATAATATAAGCAATACATTATGATTTATAAAAAAATAACTGTTTTCATGGAAACCAAAGCCTCCAGAAGAGGCCCTTATGGATTCATACAGATGTCCACAGTGACAGTCTAATGGAAGGGAGAGCTTGCGTCCCAACTGAGTTAATTAATTATAAGCATGGAGCAATGACACAACACAACACAGCAGGACACGCGTAGCTACTGTCCCTTCTAGCATGTCTGGGTGCACCCAAAACTATGGGAATGACAAGGAGCAGGACCAGAGTCCTAATGGATATACTTTCAAATGGCATTCTCATCAGACTCAGTATTAGGATTGTCAAACACTGATTTTAAAACAACTCTGATTACTAGCCATCAGGAACTCCTGATAAAAGGCCCAGTAGGAAATCACATCCCCCAGGGCAGGATGGCTATTGTAAAAGTGTTACAGAAACAGGGGTGTTCAAAAAAAACCCCGTTTGCTGCTGGGGGATGGGGAGAAGGAAGCAGCTTTTAGAATGCCTCCACATGCCTAAGGCTAGTGGCTGGTGTCTTTCTTATGCAAATGGCTTTAATGCATCCAAAGCCTCAGGTAGAGGGGAGGGGGCTTGAACCAGGGGACGGTATGGAGGAAGCACTCAGAGCCTACGTAAGGTTCTGTGAATGGTCAGGACTGGTTACCGCACCCACTGCATCAGAGGACGCAGTCAGGGATTTAAAAATAAGCAGCAGACATTTTAGCCAGGCTGACTGTGCGGATCTGACTGAGGCTGAGGCGGACTGTGCGGGTTTGACTGAGGCTGAGGCTGACTGTGCGGATTTGACTGGGGCTGAGGCTGACTGTGCGGATCTGACTGGGGCTGAGGCTGACTGTGTGCATTTAACTGGGACTGACGATGCAGTGTTAAGGAAGGGACATACTTGGTGCTTTGAAAAGGAACAGACTGACCATGTGGATTACAAAAGGACTAACTATACAGTTTACAAGTGTTACAGAACCCCTGGGCTACTCCAGTTGAAAACAAAACCCACGGGCTCTTTAGTTAGGGGCCCGATTGCCCGCCGCCAAAATTATAACTCTTAATACCAGAGTTTAGTGAAAAGAAAAAGAATAGTTTATTTAACAATTATATAGATTTAGTTATTTGCGGATTTCTGTTGTTAAGTCTTATGCTCTTTAAGACACCCATAAACACATATTCTTGCCGCCCCGCTACCAAACCAGGCTAGTTTTAGGAAAGTCAGAGAAACCCTTTCCCTACTTTCCAAACACAGTTCAGCTTTACCAGTAGCTGCCAATCATTCAATCCTGATTGGGGAGACCTCGTCTGTGTTATGGGGTCCACCAGCTTTTAATCCAGAACCTCGTGGATTCTCAGCCTCCTTGTAAACTGTATAGTTAGTCCTTTTGTAATCCACACAGTCAGCCTCAGCCTTAGTCCAATTCACACAGTCCGCCTTAACCTTAGTTAAATCCGCACAGTCAGTCCGCCTAAAAATGTCTGCCGCTTATTTTTAAATCCCTGACTACATCCTCTGATGTAGTGGGTGCAGTAACCAGTTCTGACCATTCACAGAACCTCACACAGGTTCTGTGTGCTTTCTCCATACCATCCCCTGGTTCAAGACTCCTCCCATCTACCTGAGGCTTTGGGTGCATTAAAGCCATTTTGCATAAAAAAGACACCAGCCACCGGCCTCAGGCATGTGGAGGCATTCTAAAAGCTGCTTCATCTCCCCATCCCCCAGCTGCAAACTCTGGGGTTTTTTGGGACACCCCTGTTTCTGTAACACAAGGAGGCTGAGAATCCATGTGGATTAAAAGCTGGTGGACCCCATAACACACACGAGGTCTCCCCAATCAGGATTGAATGATTGGCAGCTACTGGTAAAGCTGAACTGTGTTTGGAGAGTAGGGAAAGGGTTTCTCTGACTTTTCTAAAACTAGCCTGGTTTGGTAGGGGGGAGGCAAGGATATGTGTTTATGGGTGTTTTAAAGAATATAAGACTTAACAACAGAAACCTGCAAATAACTAAATCTATATAACTGTTAAATAAACTATTCTTTTTCTTTTCACTAAACTCTGGTATTGAGAGTTATAATTTTGGCAGCGGGCAATCGGGCCCCTGACTAAAGAGCCCGTGGGTTTGTTTTCAATTGGAGCAGCCGGGGCTTCTGTAACAAAAGGACACAGAACAGAAGTGAAACAGATCAAGTGTTGGTGAGCATGTGGGGAGGTAATAAGAATAAAATTATATTTCTGTTTTATATTTATGTATTTTTACCACTTATAATACACATCTCATATACTGTATTTTATACGGAATGTTTATTTTACAATTAGGAAAAGCCAAAATAATTGTCTTTTAATTTGGCCATACTTAAATGATATAGATTCACAATAACAAAAAGTGCTTTCTATAATCATTGACACAGGTAATAGGAACTTGTGTTCCAGTTTTCCTGCCCATCATGAGTTGTAATCAGAATCTATTTACTTTCATGTAAACACATGAAGTGCTAGGACATCTAAAGAAGGATCAGATCAGTAAGTACTTACTGAATGCCACATTGTAGTCTATAATCTCCTTATCAGATCCTTTTAGAGCCCTTAAAGATACTAACTCAGAAGGTGTTGATGAGGACTGTCTCCTTGACCAAACCTCATCAGGCTCCTCTAGCCCTCTTCTCAACCATGCTTTGACCTTGGGCTTCAGTGTCCATCCTTGTTGCACCAGCACTACCCACTTTTAGCACGAATTCTGTTAAGAGAATCTACCCCCCCTCTGGATATCTGATCCCCCTGATCTTCCTTTAGCAAGAATCCTGTCGAGTTGCTTCAGCAAGAATATCTATTTCCTTGAACTATCCTTAGTAATTTGCATCCACTAACCCCTCAACCTTCACCTTGTTTTCAAATCCCCACTTTCATTGTTGTATTTGAAGTTGAGCCTGGTTCTATAGTAAGCTCTCTTTTCCCTAATTGCAATAATTTGTGATTAAATTTGCTGCAAGAAAAACAAAATTATGGCTTCTACCCATGAAAAGAAATGAAATTACCCATGATCAAGCCATGCAACTTATAGGGGTTCATTAAAATAATCAAAACCATAACTTGGAAGAAGTACTTTCACTAACTTCTAATTGCAACATTATTTACTGTAGTAAATTCATAAAAACCAACTTCTTGTCCATCAGTAGGGGAATGGATAAACATGTGCTATGTGCCCCTGACAGAGTACTGTTCAGTTTTAAAACAGGAAATTCTGCCATAAACCCCAATGTGGTTGAATTTAGGTGATGTTACGCTCTGTGAAATAAAGCTATAATGAAAAGGCAAATATTGTATGATTCCACTCATGCTACAAATTTAAATTAGATTTCATGTTCAGCAGCATATGGAGGTGCTGGAGGCCTGGGTGTGGTGAGAGGCAAAGGCAGGAGATGGGGGATCTTGGAGTGTCACTGCCCTGTGGTCCTGCACCTGCAGGAGAACCACAGATGGAGGCACCTGGAGGAGACAGCTGCTGTCAGGACCACATCAGACCTGGTCGTGGATGCTGTGCATTCACAGGGGCCTGGAGGTGTTTGCGTCTGTGTGTGGAGCCGTCCATCCCTCAGGGCCCTGCTGACAATGGGGAACAGTCAGTCTGCATGGAGTGCAGCTTCCCACCTGGGATGGGAGGAAGGATCATAAAGCTCAGGCAGCCACTGTCATCCATTGATTACAGAGTGAAAAAGTCATTCAAATATCTTTCCTTTCCTGGGGATGGTAGATAAAATTTTATATAAAATTGGTCATCCATGGAGGTTTAGTGTTAATTTCACCATTAGCATCTGTGACTCTATGGACTTGTGATGTAGTTTTGGTCAGGAATGCAAGAGACAGGTTCACCCCTGGTTCATCAGAAGTGAATTTCAGAAGCTTCCTGTCCTCCCCACTTCATCCTTTTTCATGTCTGCACATGACCTTGTGAGAGCTGTCACCTCATCCACAGGAGATGGGAGCCACATAGGTGTGAAGTCACTTTGTTACAGAAGCCCTGGGCTGCTCGAATTGAAAACAAACCCACCGGCTCCTTAGTCAGGGGCCCGATTGCCCGCCGCCAAAATTATAACTCTCAATACCAGAGTTTAGTGAAAAGAAAAAGAATTGTTTATTTAATAGCTATATAGATTTAGTTATTTGCGGATTTCTGTTAAGTCTTATATTCTTTAAAACACCCATAAACACACATCCTTGCCTCCCCCCTACCAAACCAGGCTAGTTTTAGAAAAATCAGAGAAAACCATTTCTCTACTTTCCAAACACAGTTCAGCTTTACCAGTACCTGCCAATCATTCAATCCTGATTGGGGAGACCTCATCTGTGTTATGGGGTCCACCAGCTTTTAATCCAGAACCTTGTGGATTCTCGGCCTCCTTGTAAACTGTATAGTTAGTCCTTTTGTAATCCACATGGTCAGTCTGTTTCTTTTCAAAGCAGCAAGGTACACCCCTTCCTTAAAACTGCATCGTCAGACCCCGTTAAATTCACATAGTCAGCCTCAGCCTCAGTCAAATCCGCACAGTCAGCCTGGCTAAAATGTCTGCCGCTTGTTTTTAAATCCCTGACTACATCCTCTGATGCAGTGGGTGTGGTAACCAGTTCTGACCATTCACAGAACCTCACGCAGGCTCTGTGTGCTTTCTCCATACCATCCCCTGGTTCAAGCCCCCTCCCCTCTACCTGAGGCTTTGGATGCATTAAAGCCATTTTGCATAAAAAAGACACTAGCCACCAGCCTCAGGCATGTGGAGGCATTCTAAAAGCTGCTTCCTTTTCCCCATCCCCCAGCCGCAAACTCTGGGGATTTTTGGAACATCCCTGTTTCTGTAACAACGTGATGCATGGATCACTGTGCGGAGCTTGGGAAGTGATCCTCCCAGGTACATGGACGACAGGATTAAGTGATTCTGGAGCCAACACGTGCAGGTTTCTTGTTCTTTATGCTGAGAATTTCCTCCTTGTGTAGGACCTGGCCCAAAACACCAGACTACTTTCATTTATGTCCCCTTCTCTACCAGTGATTTATATAACTAAAGGGCCTTTAACGTCCTCACTGCTCCATCAAGGGAGACAAACAGGACCTTGAGAATTTTCCCAAAGAAATTGCTTGCAGCATTTCTTTCCACCGCAGGTAACCTCTAGCAATTCAGTTTGCATCTGAATACTCCCTGCCAGAGCTGCAAGGAGGGGCGATGTTAAGTTTGCTAGCCAAGCGGCCATCTAATCCCCTGAAAAGCTACTAGGTCCTGAGAACAATAGGATAATTAACTTGCTACAGGTTACAGAAATAGCAGGAAGTCTGCCTCTCCAAACAGAAAGAGGAGAAAAAAAGTGACTTAAAACTCAGGCCACTTTTCTTCAAACTAGTACAAGCAGCAGTGGTAGCAGCTTGGTTGCCAATTGACATCACCTCTAGGGCTGTAACTGGCGGGCCCAGGACCCACCATTTTCTGAGCATCCCCGGTCCCTTACCAGTCTATTTGAATCTATTTGTTGGTCACATCAACTGACCTGGGAGGACTGCCAGCAGCTCCTACTGACCCTCTTCTCGATAGAAGAGTGAGAGTTAATTCTTAAGCAGCCAGGGAAAATGTCAGGAGTCAGGCTATAGGGACAGAACAGGAAAGGGAGGCAGCCGTGAGGGAAGTAGTACCTGCCAGGCCACCCAAATGAAACTCCAACACCGCGCCTGGGATGATGGCCCTTAAAGCTTACCATCAGGCCTTACCTCAAGAAATGATCAAGGCAGCTAAAAAGTCCACTAACTTAAATAAGGTTTCAGAAGTTATTCAGGGCCCCACCGAGAGCCCCACTGCCTTCCTTGAGCACCTGCGAAAGGCATACCTCAGGTGCACCCCTTTCGATCCTGAGGCTCCAGAGAATGCCCGTACCTTCAATTTGGCTTTTGTCACTCAGGCAGCATCTGACATTAGGAGGAAGTTACAAAAATTAGAGGGATTCGGAGGCATGAATTTAAGCCAGCTCTTAGAAGTCACTACCAAAGTATACTTAAACAGATGAGGCCAATTAAAAAAAAAAATGGACCCGGTGCCCCGAGGGTGGCCTGCCTGTCTCAGAGCTGTCCCCTCTGTGGTCCTCCTAGTCAGGAGGCCAACAAGCTCACTCTAGGACAGGACCTTTCTGTTAACGTACCACACTTAGCTAAGGCCCTCCTAAGAGGCACGGGAGGGAAATGGCTCCCTGGTAGCTGCCTCACCCACTAACAAGCGACTCTCCTTGAGGACCCCCATATCCGCCTGCAGGCCATCCGGCTTTAAACCCAACTTTGCTCCCACCCACTGAAGAGGGGGAGACCGGAGCATGGCTGTGAACAAACCATTGACCAAGAATGCCCTCCCTGGCCTGGGCAATTTCATTCGTGAGGGCATACGTTACGCGGGAGCAGCTGTAGTCACCTTTGAGAAGGTAATCCACACTGAGCCCCTTCCACTGGGCTGGTTGGACCAGAGAGCAGATTTGTCGTCCTCTCCTGGGCATTAGAGGAAGCCGCTGGCAAACAGGCCACTATATATACTGACTCTCGGTATGCTTTTGCCACTGTTCACGTGCATGGGGCAATTATCGAGAGAGAGGATTGCTTACAGCTGAGGGAAAAGCAATAAAAAGTACTCAGGAAGTTCTAGCTTTATTACAAGCAGTGTGGAAGCCAGCCCAGGTAGTAGTTATTCATTGCAAGGGGCACCAGAGGGGCACCAGGGAAATTAAAACTGGGAACCGACTAGCAGATCAGGCTGCCAAAGAAGCTGCATTGCATGTTAAAGCCTCTGCCCCAGAGGAGGGTAATATCCTTCCTGAGTTGATGCAGCCAACAAAGCCCCCACATTACTCCCCAGCTGAGCAAGCTTGGGCCAAGACTGAAAATGCCACAAAGAAAAACGACTGGTTAATTCTGCCGGATGACAGGATCTTTGTTCCAAACATTGGCCAACAGCTAGCCACCACCCTGCACGAGACCACACACTTTGGAAAAGGAGCACTTGTCGCATCTTTAGAATAGGAGCATTATATACCCAATCTCTGGACTGTTTGTGCTTCAGTTGCACAGCGATGCCTAACTTGTACTAAAAATAACCCAAAGACTGGCAGGGTCCCGCTGCTTGCGGTGCACTGGCAGGGAACTACTCCCTTTGAAGACATTGAGGTAGATTTCACAGAAGTAGGGCCGGCCCCTAGAGGCTGTAAGTACTTATTAGTTTTAATTTGTACCTATTCTGGGTGGGCAGAGGCAGTCCTCACCCGAACAGTAAAGGCCAGGAAAGTAGCCAAGGCTCTATTAAACCTAATTATTCCTAGATATAGATTACCTATTAGCATAGGGTCAGATAATGGTCCAGCATTTATAGCAGAAACAATTCAAGCTGTAGCTAAGGCTCTAGGAATCAAGTGGAACCTCCATGCCACCTACTGGCCTCAGAGTGCAGGTCAGGTAGAACGTATCAACAAGTCCTTAAAGCAGACTCTGCAAAAGCTCCACCAGGAAATAATTCTCCGTGGCCAGATCTTCTCCCTTTAGCCCTTTTCTTGTCCAGGTGCACTCCGTATACCGATGGCCTAACTCCCTTTGAAATATTATATGGTATGCCACCCCTTCTGACACCTCAGATAGGATATTTACAGGGTAGGGGTGACCACACTTTAATTCAGCAATTACAGGCTCTTCAGAAGACCCTTACTTCTGTCCAGCAGCGGGTATTAGAGAGGCGACCCATTCCCATAGGGACCCCCATGCATCCCGTCAGACCCAGGGACCAGGTTCTCATCAAGGTCTGAAAAAAACAACACCTAGGGCTGCTATGGGAAGGTCCTCACACTGTTATTCTCACTACCCCAACGGCTATAAAGGTGGCTGGCATTACTGCTAGGGTTCATTATTCCTGAGTCAAGTCTTACATCCCACCAGCTTCTGAAGAAAAGCCCAGTGAGTCTGGACCTACATCAGCAGGACAGTCGAACTCAGCCTTTCCCCGCCGATCGGAGCGACTCAAGAAAAAGAAATGACTGGATAGTGTCCTGCTTTATTCTTAACCTTAGTTAACTTGCTTATCACCCTATTTGCCTCAGGACTTGGTGCCATTGCCTCAGCTGATTGGGGCCCCTGGGAAAGGGTGGCTTTCGGATTCCTCTACATTTGCATGCCTTTAGTGCTTGAACTGATTTATTGTCTTCTCTATTAAGCCTCCTGCCTGTGGCTAGTAGTTAGATAAATCTCCACAATGCTCAGTAAACCTGACTGGAGGACTTCTTACCTAGCCCTCTGGGCAAGACTCACTCTTTGCTTACTGATGCCAGTCTCGTCAACTCCCTTTACTCCTTCTTGTCATTACTATTTTACCTTGTGTTTTTAAGTACATAGTTAGGCATTTACGAGCCAGCATTGAAGACATTCAGTTTCTCATACTTACCACCGAGCCGCCCCAAGCTCAGCTATCTAAGTAGTCCCAGGACTGACTCTAAAGGTCTTGTGTAGGAACTAGAAGGGGGAATGCTACAGCTGCTCAGTGATTTACAAGCTGAGAGACCCCCACCCAGCTCCTTCCCATAGCCCCTACATTCCCTTCCATATTCTTGTGACTTGTTTATAACTCTCGTTAAGTTATATTTTACAGGGTATCTAGCCTTTTGCAAAGATAATTGTTTTACAGAGAATTCAACTGTGACTAAAAGCTGCAGCTGCAACTAGAGATAACCTTATAACCCTGCGAACCTTCATTCCTGTTACTGCTAGACACCCCTGCAGTGCTGCCCAGCCCCCACTTCCCAAAGCTGAAGAAGCAAAGCCCCTATAAAACCCTATCCCAACTCCATTCAGGGTCGGTGCCCTGTTAGAGACTCTGGTCTTGGCCCGGCTGCCAGCAATAAACCTCTTGCTTACTCTATTCACTGCCTCAGAGTGTTCAGTCTTGCCTGTGTAGCTGCAACAGTGTCACCTACTCTTGGTTCTGTGAGCATGATGACCAGTCAATGACCATCATTACCTGGGGTCCATATTCTCTGGCATGTGGTTCATATGCCTTTGGTGTCACTGTCCAGCACGCACATGTCCTGCTGCTGGATGACTTGAACACTGAGCTGCGTGGAGCTGGGCTTCATTGTTGAGTCCAGCAGAGCCTCTGGTTAGATTCAGCCTATGTGTGTCAGAAGGTTTGGTAATTTATTGGAATTGGGCCCAAGTGTGTCTGAAAGACACTCTGACTTTTGTCCAAGTGAGAATGTTTTTTCTTTACAACAAAACTTTTTAACCCAGAGACTTCAGAGGTGAGCACAGAATCAAGAAGCCAGACAGGTTACCTGAGGGAAACTTTTACAGGAAGAGGAAACAGCTCAAAAAACCAGCCCAAACCTCCAACCTCACTTGCTCCTGGGATGATTGCTGTGTTCAGGGTCCCTGAGTGCCCCCTGGTGGTGTCATCCCCTAAAGCAGTGAGGTTTGTGTCTGGTCTCAGGCTGACTTCTCCTCACTGTGTCTCTCGCACAGTAATACACGGCCGTGTCCTTGGCTCTCAGGATGTTCAGTGTTAAATAAACGTGGCTCTTGGACGTGTCCCTGGTGATGCTGAGTGGACACTTCAGCATTGGGTTGTAGCCTGTGCTTCCACCACTCCATATAACATCAACCTACTCCAGCCCCTTCCCTGGAGTCTGGTGGGCCCAGTGCACATGATAGCACATTAAAGAGAATCCAGAGACAGCGCAGGTGAGATAGAGTGTCTGTGAGGGCTTCACTAGTCCTGGATCCAACTCCCACAGCTGCACCTGGGACAGGACACCTGGGGACAAGGAGCATCAGTCCCTGTCAGTCACATGCAGTCACACCATCCCATAGACCTATGTCTTACATCTGAGACACTCACCCTGGGGGGCTGTCACCAGGCACAGGAGGAGACCCAGCAGTCCCATCTTCTTCTAGAACACAGCTCTGCCTTCACAAATAACCTCAGTTTCATGTGAGGAGAGAGCTGGGAGCCCCCACAGCCCAAGGGAGGATTTATTCTTGAGCTGGAAGAAGAATTTCCATGTGGGCAGCCTTTGCCTTATAAGTGGAGTGGGATTGAGTTCAGGCTCCCTCATCATGCTGGGACCTCTATGGGGACAGTTCTTTTCTTGAACTCATTCACAATGTTAAGCAGAAATAGGGAATCACCTGGTTTATGAGACACATTGGAATTAGATCATAGGTCAGCCTCACCTTTCTGACCATAAGGAGAATTGATGGACTAGTGAAGTAGGTGACAACTTTGAAATTCTCATGCAACTTTCACCCAGATTAAAAGGGATTGTTAGTATTTTTAAGACAGTTTCTAAATCTAAAATCTCCAGTATGCCTACAATTTCCAAAGTTTTATAACACTATTTAAATACAAATAATGTCTACTTTAATGTAAAAAAAAAAAAAAGCAGAGCTATTTTCAATATCATACTACAGTATTCCTTCACTTATCGCAGGTATTACGTTCTAGACCACCA
Organism: Furipterus horrens; assembly: GCF_987537825.1. Lineage (NCBI taxonomy): Eukaryota > Metazoa > Chordata > Mammalia > Chiroptera > Furipteridae > Furipterus > Furipterus horrens. The sequence continues at coordinate 25,472,092 of NW_028327185.1, forward strand.
CCCCCCCGCGATAGGTGAAAATCCGCGAAGTAGTAATCTTAAATGTATTTTAGTATTTATATATATTTTAAGGCTTTATAAACCCTTCCCACACACTTATAAACCATTCCCAGTCCCTTATTAACCTTTCCTACTCCCTTATTAAGCTTTTCCACACTTTTATAAACACTACTTACATTCTTAAACATATTCTACACTCTTAAACCTAGGTAACCTTAACAATATACATATACAGTACTGCAAAATCCCACGATATAGCGAAAAATCCACGATAAATAATTAAATAATAATATTCTTAAAAATCCTGCGATACAGTGAGGCCACGATAAGTGAACCGCAAAATAGAGAGGGAGTGCTGTATAGTTATGATGTCGTTTTGATCTGATAAATTACTAGCTAAGCACAGGCAGCTGGGACGTCCTTGATTCTGAGTGTTGGACATTTTGTGATTCTGTCTACAGAGTCTTCTGCAAAGTCTTCCATTATACAAGTTCAGGGCTCTTTGCAGAAACTCCACACTAATCATGTTAGAAATAATCACATTATTACATGGAGAAAAATCTAGAAGTGAGAATAGTGATTATATGTGCACACAACTCAGAATTATTTGTAAGTTGAAATGGTTATGGCAGTGGAATAACTGACCTGTTTTCTCAGTCTAGTGTTTTCAGTAATATTGGTGTTCAGTGGAAGGAAATTGCAGAGAATTCTAGCATAAATGTGCTCACAGGAAAGGGAATTTCAACCCTGAAAGGAAACCCTCACTCCCATCCTCCCTTGTCTCTGTTTCCTGGGATGGTCACTGTGGTCAGAGGCTGCTGGACTCTCCCACACAACACATAATGTTCTTAATGTATAATGCACTCATTATTCCATCAGAATTATAATTTGGAAACATATCTCTGTCTAGGTTTGTCTTTTAACCCACTTAATGGAAAACAAATAGTGGGCTCTCAATTGTTTTGTCTCTATCATGGGAAATACAGTGCAAACCTTCAATTTATTAGAGATTCTCATGAAGAACCTGAACCTGATGTTGTTTGATGATGGATGAACATTAATAGTAAACTTGCAGACTAGAAACCAGAACATAGTATAATAATGCAACCTTCTGTCAACATCTGTTCCTCCATCTAATCTAAAATCAGCCCAGAGGTCAGAAGGCACTGAAATTCCTAGGGCTTGTCAATCAGGATGCTATCAGAAACTGCTATTATCTGGGGACCCGTGTGTGATTTGGGATTCTTTACAAAGTTGGCTCTCATATCTCCTGGAAACCCCATCATATGAACAATTAATGAAATCTGGAAGCACACGTTCATCATGGGGACTGGGATAATGTGAATGTGGAAGTCAGTACAAACATGTAGAAGTGAAGAAAATGCTCTAATAACTAATTATGCCAAATGAGCAGCCTTAATTTGGGTTATTATCCCATCTGAGCCCTCAAAGGATAAATCTACAGAGCAATCTAAAGCAGATATTATTAAATGTCCATGTTCAGCACATGATTTTAATAAAAAGTAACAATGGAAAACTTTATAGGTTTCTACTTCACTTGGATATTTGATGTCAAGACAGCTGCTTATTGGCATCAGATAATTTCAAATGAATCTTGTTGACTTTCCCTATGAAACTGCATACATGGGATAGACACACTGCTGTGATCTTCAATCAACCTTGGTGTGAAATCTTCCAGAAACAGTGGAGGTCGTTTCCTGCTCCTGTATAACCAGAAACAGCAAATCCTGGGCCAGCTGTGAAGGTGAGACTTGACCTGGGTCCAGTCCTCAAGGACCCTTTGAACCATTTAGATGGTTTCATCCAACCTCACCCTCCATGGGGTGTGAGTATGTTGTATTTATTGTGTTTGGGATTCCTTGATGCCTGGAAGTCATTCCTTGAAAGAAGTTGCTGGAATTTGCATCCTCCCTGCACATGCAGTGATAGGTGCTCCCCACACAGCATCGTCACAGACCAGTGCTGTGCTGCGTGGCCAGGACTCCCTCACCTCACAGTCACCACCACCCACAATCTCTGCAGAGATTGAAAAAAAAAGCATTTTTACATAAAAACAAATTTCAGAAACCCTGAATTGCCATGTCCACAGCTCCTCCCACCAGCACTGGTGGCCCATCGTCCTCTCCCCAGCACACATCAGTCATCCCCTGTGACATGGGAATGGAACAGTCATGCAGTCAGTGACTTTCACTCACAACTAGCCTCTGCCCTGCTGCATTCAGACAAGAAAAAAGATTTAAAGGATCTATATTTTATACCCCTCCTGCCACCCACTGATTAAAGGTGCCTTTCTAGTCCATGTTTCTAACAAGTCTGTGGTCTTCAGTCAGTGAGTTCTATCTCTTGCAGTGAACATGACAGAAAACTTGTTGTTTACCTTCATTGGAAGGAAACTTATCTGGTGTTCCAACAGTAAATATAGCAGAGGAACTCCCTGGAATTCATCTTTGGGTTTATTAATACAGCCAAAGAGTCAGTGTATCTGATTGGATGGTTAGTTTAATAGGGTTCCTTAAACTGATCATCCTCATAGATTCTGGGGAAGCATTTTATCTTTGAGAGAGAAAGCTTAGATACATTTTCCAAAATCCTTGTTGAGGGGAGAGATTTCACATACAACATGGGACCAAGACCCCTGTCTAACTCTGTCATCACCATTATCATCTCCATACTCTATCTTCATCTTCAACATCATTTGCTTACTTATAATCATGCTTTTCATTTACTATAGACATGGTGTTTGTCCAACAGAAAGGCTGTTTGTCTCATTTTTTGCTCATTTTTATGATAGTTAAGTGGAATAGGTAGTTAGATTCTCTCTCTTTTTAAAAACTAAAATGTTGATGAATGAAGATTTATTGCTACCTCTTCTCAATATGCCCTCCTCCCCGGGAAATCTGATAACAAAGGCTGGAGCTCTTCTTTGGATGTCAATGGGAGATTGAAACTACAAAAGCCCCTGTAAGCTGAATTCCCCTCCCCCACCATCTCAACAAAGTAAATGCCCTGAATCTGTCTCCTTTCCTGGCTCTGCCAAAGCCCAGCTATCTTGCTGAAGGGCCTTTCTTGTTCTTCCCAAAGATTTCAGCTATGTGGTTGACAAATATTTGTGTCCATTGGTGTGTGTTAGTCATCAGCCTGGGCATCCACACCAAGCTGTCATGGGTCCCTTAGACTCTGTGTGGTGTCACCTATATGCGGTGCTGTGAACATGATTCCAAGTAAGTGTCATTAATTGTGATCTTTGTTCTCTTGCTTTGGTTTCATGTGTCTCTGGTATCCTCTGTCCAGCATGCGTGTGTCCTGCTGAGCTGCATTGTTGAGTCCAGCAGAGCCTATGGTTAGATTCAGCTGATGTGGGTCAGAAGGTTTGGTGATTCATTGGAATTAGGCATAAAATTTTATGAAAGATACTTTGCATTTGTCCACGTGAGAATGTAGTTTTCTTTTAAAACGGACTTTTCTAACCCAGAGACTTCAGAATTGAACACTGAATCAGGAATCCAGGGAGGTCCTCCGAGAAAACTGTTGTATGAAGATGAAACCACACAGGAAACCAGCCCCAACCTCCACCTGCACCTGCTCCTGGGATGGTCCTTGTGTCCTGGGGCCTGGAGCGCCCCCTGGTGGTCGCAGCCCCTCCTGCAGGAGGTTTGTGTCTGGGCTCAGGCTGACCCCCCCTCACTGTGTCTCTCGCGCAGTAATACACGGCCGTGTCCTCGGCTCTCAGGCTGCTCAGCTCCATGTAGGCTGTGCTCGTGGACTTGTCTGCGGTGATGGTGACTCTGCCCCTGAACTTCTGTGCGTAGTTTGTGCCACCATTGTTAGTGTTAACATACCCAATCCACTCAAGCCCTTGTCCTGGGGCCTGTCGCACCCAGTGCATCCAGTAGCTGGTGAAGGTGTATCCAGAAGCCTTGCAGGAGACCTTCACCGAGGCCCCAGGCCTCCTCACCTCAGCCCCGGGCTGCACCAGCTGCACCTCGGAGTGGGCACCTGTGGGGAGGAAACAGGAATGCGTGGAAATTGCCCTTGACTGTTCCTCCCCTCCTCAACCCGGGGACTGGGGAGCCCCTCACCTGTAGCCACTGCCACCAGGAAGAGGGCTCTCCAGCTCCAGTCCATGCTGAGGGGCTGTGCCGTCAGGACCTCTGTAGGGGAGGGTGTGGCTGAGGGTGATGCTCTCAGGGCACAGACAGACCCACATTTAACCTAGTCTACCTCTTCTCATTTGCATATTCATGAGGCAGAGTCTTTCATAGCTGAAGACCTGTCTGCACTTCAGAGAAGGTAGAGAACACAGGGTCCCTGCTCAGAAGGAGTCAGAGGGTCCAAGTCCTAATCCATGTGTGAGGATATGGGTCCGCAGGCAGGACCCTGAGCTCTGTGTAACATAGCTCCTCCTGCTGAAGATCAGGCCCCACAGGACAAGCTCCTCACTGTCAGCCAAATTTGAGAGACACAGAGACTCCCTGGACCAGTTCTGGGCTTCGATGTCTGAATGACTTATTCCTGGGTCAGTGTGCCTCCCAAATTATCTTTATACTGAGTTAATAAAACAACCCTTTTCATAATTCTTTACAATTCAGATTAAAGAACCCCTAGATATGTCCCCATTGTCTATGGTCCTCATGTCTTATGGAGGTTGGTAAATGCTGATAGAACAGACTATTTATAGTCACCTCATGTCCAACTCTTATGTTCGATGTTTTAATGAAAAGAGGAAGACACAGGCCCTCACACACACACACACACACACACACACACACACAAGTCTCCACAGCTCCCACTGCACCTGCTCCTGGGGCAGCTGCTTTGACCTTGTGGGTCTCAAACACCCCCTGATGTCAAGTCCATGCCCTGCAGGGGATGCTCCTGTCTGGGCTCACAGGGCATGAACTTCTCAGCTTCTCTAGTCCAGACTTAAAAGTATTGCTCTGACTTCAGGATGCTCCCTCAGGGACACCATTGACTTTGATTCTCTGGGCACAGAGAACTGACCTAACTAAACACCTATGGCCCTGCAGGGGGTCCCCAAGAGAGGGCTCTGTGAACGTACCTGGGAGCCCTTCACTGGAGCTGCCAGATGCACTGACTCAGCCAAGACCTCTGAGCCCAGGAGGTCTCGGGAGCTTTGTGGGCCTCTGATGTCCTCAGGTTCCTCTGTGTGCAGGTCCCAGCTGCGTATCCCTGAACATGGCCCAATCTCACTGCACCCCTCCTGCTCAATAAATGGTATAGAAGCACACACACACACACACACACACACACACTGATGATTGTTATAGTAATGACCTCCAGGTCTCCCTTCTTCCCTGTATGTATCACATGGGCAGGGTCCTTACATGGATTCTAGGCCTGGGTGTGACTTCCTACTTGAGGTCAGCTCTGTGGGTGACACCCTGTTTTTTTGTCCATTTTTTGTCCCTTCTTACCACATAAACCATGGACCTCAGTCCCTACCTCCCACATGGAGACAGTCTTACTGCTCAGTGACCCACAGCTGCGCCTGTCAGTCACTGCAGGAATCACCATCTCACCTGCATCTGGGTCTCTGGTTCAACCCTCATGGACATTCCTGCACTGACCAGGGCATCACAGGTGAGAATGCAGACACTGCTGGTCGTTACTGAGGCTCCCATACAAAGGCGGTTTTCTGTAGAGTCGGTCATGGAGGAGCTGAGGTGATGTTCCACACGAGGCCTCTGCATCCTCCAAATCCAGCAGCTCAGCAGGCGCTGAGTTTCCTATTAGGTCCAGGGATAGAGAAGAGCATCTGTTTTGGTTCCCACTGTGTGGGGAATGTCACAGGTGGCTCCTACCTGGGAGAGCACTGAGAAAGCCCCCATTCCCACAGGACCGGGGATCAGTGCTGGATTGATTGAGCAGGTGTCAGTCATGTGTGCCACGCTGTCATTTCAGTCAGTGCATATATATCTTCTATGTTGACCTTGTTATGATAAGGTATTATCACCCTTGAGACCTGCATCAAGGAAACACCCTTTCTAAACAAATGTTCACAGTAATCTGATGAACCAAATAAATCTCTATCATTACAGTAAATGTTTTTCCGGGACGTTTCCACATGACTACAAGTTGCAGTTGGTTTTCTGCAAGATCAAGATGGATAAAAGTCATTTGCAAGATCGGTCACAGATGACCCGTATCCTGTGCCTTGTCATCACCTTTGTCCTGCTGAACTCCTCTCAGTGAGCTCGGATGCCACACAGTACTGTTCTCTTCCATCCTCAGTCATCTGCCCTGAGTCTTCATGAGATTCTGGAATTTTCCATGGGCATCACAGATCTAGGGCACAGGGAATGTTTGTTAACTGCTTTGCAAGTTCTAACATGACATTAATTAATGTGAGCTTTCTGTTTGTTCAGTGAAAGCATATTGACATTTACATCTATATGGAATCCATGTTCATATTCCAGACAGTGAGATGCACCAAAGCCCATGAACTGCAGTTTCCAGGAGCACACACTGGAGAGTTGCTGTCATGATTAAGCCTGGTCTGAAGGCAGAGGGCCAGGGTGCCCAGGGCAGGAGAAGGCCTCTGCCGAGCTCCAAAATCCAGCTCACAGGCAGGAAGGGCTTAATTTTCCCTCCTTCACCGTTTGATCCAGTCAGTCCCTCAGTGGAGTGGACGGTGCCCCCTGCATTGGGGCAAACAGCCTTGATTTCTGAGTCACCAATTCCAAGTTAAATTCAGTGTAAACACACGATAGACAAACCCATGAAAAACTTTCAGTCAGAACTTTGGGCACCATGAAATCTAGTCAAACTAATATAAAAACCAATAGTCACAATAAAGGTATTTTGGGAAGAGCTCGAAGTCAGAGAATATGTGAATCTGCCCAGTGCGTTTAGATGGAAGAGAAACAACCACTTTAGACGCGTCGTGGTGATCGCTTAGGTAAAAACCTATTGAGTGTCAGGTGGGGAGCAAGCTCCAGTCAGAGATGAAACCAAGTCATAGTCTCCAGGTGACCGCTCCTGGGATGGTCCTTGTGTTCAGGGACACTGAGCGCCCCCTGGTGGTCGCAGCCCCTCCTGCAGGGAGGTTAGTGTCTGGGCTCAGGCTGACGTCCCCTCACTGCGTCTCTCGCACAGTAATACACGGCCGTGTCCTCGGCTCTCAGGCTGCTCATTTGCAGACGGGCAGAGCTTTGGGAATCACCCCTTGAGATGGTGAACCTGCCTTTCAGAGACGCAGCATATTCTGTGTGTCACTGTCAGCTTTGTTTCTAATGAAATCTACACACTCCAGTCCCTTTCCTGGAGGCTGGCGGATCCAGTATATGTAATAGTCACTGAATGTGAATCCAGAGCCTTTGCAGGAGAGTCTCAGAGACCCTCCAGGCTCTCTCAGGTCTCCCCCAGACTCCACCAGCTGCACCTCACATTGGACACCTGCAGACAAGTGATTCTTGTGAGCGGCAGACACACATACACACAGAAGCCCCCAGTTTCTCTGTAATGTTACCATGTAGAAGCATCAGAGCAAGTGCCCAGCTCAGACCAAACTTCATGGTGCTTCCTCTGGGTTAACCGCTGCAGGAAATGCAGACAGAAGAGACCCAGGCACTGAGGCTGCTCTGCCAGAGGTACCGGGACAGCAGCGGGGCCTGCTTTATCAGCACATGGAGCACCCCATATGCATGCGCTCCTCCTCTCAGGGACAGAGCAGTGAGGTCCTGGGTGATGGTCCCCAGTCCACTCAGAGGGACAGGCCCCCTCATTGTGACAGTGGAGACTTTTATGAGAGGCTGGTTAGTCTGCGTGCTGTGGAGTTACTATAGTTGTTGCGAATTTCTACCATCGGTCCCTTTAGCACAATTTCATGTACCAGGATATTCCACATGTGCACAGTGTTCTGTGGTATCCAGCTGGGAATGAATTCCCTGTGCGACCTTGTCCATGTGTCAACACACAGAGCGAGGTTCTTCACCACCGTCAGCCTCCCAGGACTGAGGGCAGCAGGTGCTGCAAGGGCTGCTCTTTGCACTTCAAGTAAGTCCCTGCCCATCGCATGTCTGTGCACTGAGGGTTCTTTCGCATCAGAAAGAGAGGGTGGGAGCTAGGACCAAAGGCATGCAGAGCATTTAACTGTCCTGCACACCCTCTGCTCTCAGTCTCTGCCCCCACCTCCCCCAATGGCTTACCAACTGTCACATCACGTGACTGAGGTGCACACAGCACACGAATCATTATTCTGTAAGGTACTGCTATGGTCCAGATGCCACACTGTCATTATATATGGTCTCTGGGAAGTTAGAAAAAATGACATGCTTAGTTAAATGATCAAAACTAACTGAACCCTCAAACCCCCTCAGCCAATTCCCTTCCCAAGTGACATTCACATTCATGACTCCAAGAGCACATCAGCCATGTCCCTGTGACACAGTGACTGGGATGAATGCGTGTTCATGGACTTTATCTCCAGTGAGACCGGGGCCTGGCTCCATGCTGATGTGGTAAATGCTGAAAGGGTCATGGATTACACCCACTTCTAACACTGCCTTCCCGCTACAACTGTTTAGGAGCCTCCCATAACCTTCAGCCAGCAAATTCTGTCTGTGGAAGAAAACACCAGAGAAAAACTGCCCTTGAACATCACGGAGGGACACTCGTGCTGTACTTTCTACAACAAACAGGGCAGGGAAACCCCAGGGAGTCCACCCTTGTGTCATGTTACACTACACTCCTAATCCGTTCTGGAAGCTGTAACAAAGTACCACAGACTGGGCCATGGGCCAACAACAGAAATTTATTTCTCACAGATCTGGATGCAAAAAATCCAAAAATAGATGCTGGTAGGTTTGATGTCTGGTAAGGACCCACTTTCTAGATGGCTGTTTGTTTGCTATAAGCTCTGAGGGTGGACAGGGCAAGGGAGCTTCCTCTGTCCTCTTTATAAAGGCCCCAATCCCCTCATGGGAGCTCCACTCTCAGGACTGACGCTCCTCCCAGGGCCCCACCTCCTAACACCATCACACGGGCCTCGGGTTGTAACGTGTGAATCTCTGAGTGGCACAAACACCAGCCCACAGCAACAAGGACTGGATCAAATCGTGATTCTATCAGAGCTCCCTAAAATGACAACCTCTGTATCCTGTGGAAGCTTCTCATCTTTGGGAGGAGAAAAGGGACCTAAGTCCTTCAGAACAAGCTGATGGCCTTGTAGAGTGGACATGTATCACCTGACTTTGCACTAAGATATCTGTATAATTTATTACTATTTTCCTTATTGCTTACATATAACCATTATTCTCATTTTCTAGGAACTAGAATTATTTTCTACCCATAGTGGTCAGGAGATCCATGTTTTTACTCATGCTTTCTGGGTGTTTGGTGGAATAAGTAGTCAGGCTGTAGTTTTTGATGATTGATGCTGACATTTTAATATTCATCCCTCTCTCCTTCTGCACGCGCATGGGAAATCTGAAGAGAAAAGGGGAATTCTCCATGGTTTGATTCAGGTGGGAGATTGAAACCTTGCAAGACCCTCCCCTACCCCATCCTGGATGAATAATAAAAACCTGAATTTGTCTCCTTACCTGATGTGGTCCAGCCATTCCTGACTTCTCAAAAAGTCTGCCCTGCTCTCAAAAGACTCCTCAATAAAGTGACAAATTTTTCAATGTCCCTCTGTGTGTGTGACTTCAAAAGCCTGTAAATCTGTACTGAGGCATGGTGGGGGTCCCTCTACCTCTGCATCGGTGTCATGAACATGGAGCCTGTTATCTGCCGGGGGTCTTTGTCCTCTAGCTTTGGGTTCATACACATCTGGTGCCCACTGTCCAGCATGCATGTGTTCTGCTGGTGGCCAGCTAGGACTCTGAACTGTGTGGGGCTGGACTGCACAGTTGTGTCCAGCAGAGCCTCTGGGGGACCCAGCTGATGTGGGTCAGAAAATATGTTTCATTGGTGATTATTGGGACAGGAGTAAGAAAATGTATGCGACTCCCTGACTTTGGTGCATATGAGAATGTTTTCCTCCTATTACAGTGAACATCTGTAATTCAGATACTTAAGAGATCAGCACAGAATTATGAAGGAAGGGAGACTCCCAGAGGGAAGCTTCTGCGTGGGGAGTTAGCTGCACACCTCCCAGGAAACCAGTCCTTAACCTGCATCTGCACCTACTCCTGGGATGAACCCGGTGCTCTGTGTGCTGAGCACCCCCTGCAGCTTGGCCCTCCTGTCTCCCACAGGGAGGTGTGTCTTGGCTCACACTGACTTCCCATCACTGTGTCTCTCACACAGTAATACCCACTGTGTCCTTGGCTCTCAGGCTGTTCATTTGCAGGAACAGTGCATTCTTGCCATTATCTCTGTAGATGGTGCAGGGACCCTTCACAGAGGTGGCATAGTAGGTGGTGCCACCATCACTATTACTGTATGGGACCCACTAAGTCATCAGAAAGGACCAGCACTTGCGAACCCACGGAGGTGAGGTCTCTGGTCAGCACAGCTCACGGACACAGGTAGCAGGATGGTGCCTGCAGCGCAGGAGGAGGGACTTGGGAAGCAGGTGTTCCCTGGCTGGAAGTTTCCCTCATGAGGCAGAGGCAGGGCTGGGTCTGCTGTAGTGCTCGAGCCTGCAGTGAGTCACACTGTGTGGTGCACTCAGGGGTTTGTGGAGGGCACATCTCATGGAAAGGGTTCTTACCGGGAGAAGGTGGCAGGAGAGGAGCCTGGTTAAAATGGAGAACAGGCAGCCATTCCAGAAAAAACACCTGGCACGTCTTCCTTCTCCAACCTGTGATGGGCTTGGCCTCAGCACAGTCACCTCTGCACTGGGCCCCCAACACTGTGCTTCAAACAACTGTTCCCACAGCTAACGGGGAAGAGGCTTCCTGACTATGGCACTGAAAATTGCAAACTTCAGAATTTGCATAACCATGTGCAGCTAAAGGCTAACTTAGCTTCTTTGCCACTAAAGAAGTTCCTCCCCTCTAGTCCTGTGTCTGCATCCCCTGCTTTCTCATGAGCACCCCTTGCTTTCGCCCCTAGTCAGAACAGCATCAGGGCTTCTGCCTGAATCCTGTTTCACAAATAGCTTTTTCTTTTGATCTAAGATAAACATTAACTGCCACTCACTTTGTTCTTTTATTTTTACAGCATCATTGCAATAATCAAAAGGATTTCCTGCCATATGCAACCACACAGGTGCACTTTGAGGACACCGTGTTGAGAGAAGCAACTCAGGCACAGCCGAGCAAACACTAAGTGGTCCCTCTTAGGTTGGGACTCTTGGAAAGTCCAGAGGCAGCTGTGGTGGGGAGCATGGTGGTTTCCAGGAGCTGGTGGGAGGGGAAGGGGGAGCTGCCTTTCCAGGGGAGAAGCATCCTGTTCTGTAGGGAGGTGAGGTTACAGAGGACCACTGCCAATCGCTGCACCTGGGGTTAACAATCAGCACGAGAGTTTGGTTTGTGTCAAGAGTAGATCTCACGTGGAGTTCTCTCCACAACAGAAAAAGTGAAGACAGGAATTCAACTCCAGCATGAGTGTATGAAGAGCTACAAGGCTTCAATCCAAGTCAGAATGCAGAAGATGTTTTGAAAAGTCTCACCATAACTGGAGATGGTCCTGCTGGAACTCAGACAGTGAAGCAGCGTTTACTCCAGAGGAGATGCTAACAGGGGGAACAACACAAACCAAAGGACACGCCCTCCCTTCCCTGTCCCTGCACAGCTATGGAAACACCCCAGATGGGTGCGCTCAAGAGCAAGGATACCTGCTGCCAGCCCCTGGGTACACGCTCTCTCTCCAGAAGGGAAGATGTCAGTGTCCCTCGCTCAGCCCCAAGCTGCTGGCTGCTGAGGTTTAGCTTCAGGCAGGTGCCACCAAAAGGGAGGGCTCACTCTGCCCAGCCAACCCCACTCCTGGGATGGAGGCCATGTCCTGAGCACAGCAGCACTGGGCCCCTGGGCCCCTGACTGCTCACCCTGACACGCCTGGCAGGGTTCACCCACCAGGACACACAGGCCATGGAGACAGGAGCTGCCAGCACCCAGCTCTGATCACTCAGCTCTTTACTGAGTGAGGAGTGAAGTCATCTTTGTCCCCAGTGACAATAAAGGAACTGCCTCTGAGTTTTGTCAGAAAAACGGCTGGAAATCAACCACCAAAAGGAGTTCCAGGTCTATCCCATGGAGACGACATCATATCCAATAGCATGTGACTGGGTGTGGTGAGAGGCAAAGGCAGGAGATGGGGGATCTTGGAGTGTCACTGCCCTGGGGTCCTGCACCTGCAGGAGAACCACAGATGGAGGCACCTGGAGGAGACAGATGCTGTCAGGACCACATCAGACCTGGTCGTGGATGCTGTGCATTCACAGGGGCCTGGGGGTGTTTGCGTCTGTGTGTGGAGCCGTCCATCCCTCAGGGCCCTGCTGACAATGAGGGAACAGTCAGTCTGCATGGAGTGCGGCTTCCCACCTGGGAACATGGAGGAAGGGACAGAAACCCCAGCCAACCAGGGTTGTCCTTAGGTGACCATGTGAACACCAGGACATGCCCCTTTGTCATCTCTGAGACTGGCTTCTTCCAAGCTGAGTGACTGCTGAGACCACCTGGGTTGATGTCTGTAGCAGCTGATCTTTATTTTCATTGCTGAGATTTCATTCATGGATCCTCCCTAGTTTTCTTATTTTAAAAATAGAAGGACTTTTGGGTTGTTTGTAGCTTCTAACACAAAGAGGCTATAAATATTTCCTTATCATTTTTTGTGAAGAAAGAATTAATTCTTCTGGTTCAAAGACTCTTAGTGGGATCTGAAGGTCACATTTTAAGTATAATTTCATAAGAAACTGTGATGCATTTTATTAAGAAACAAACAAACAAAAAAAAAACAGGAACTTGGTGAAGGGGAGGGCCTTAATTGCTGGTGATATGTCATCTGCAAACAGATAATGTTACTTCCTGGTTTATTGTTGGCAGTGAGAATCAGAAAAAATAGTTTCACAGAAAAAAATAAGAAATGCCCCAGGATGCAGCTGAGAGCTTTGAGAGGAAACCCTTTCTCCCAAGAGAAAGACCCTTCCTCCCCCCACCCCACCCCCGTTGTGCCGCTGGGGTTGTTCTCTGTGGTTGGTGAGACCTGAGCTCTGACTGGTGCTCTGAGCACCCCCTGCAGCCCCTCACTGTGTCACTCACACAGTAATACATGGTCATGTTCTCAGCTCTCAGGCTGCTCAGTGTTAAATAAACGTGGCTCTCGGAGGTGTCCCTGGTGATGCTGAGTCGGGATTTCAGCGCTGGGTTGTAGTCTGTGCTTCCACCACTCCCTATAACACCGACCCACTCCAGCCCCTTCCCTGGAGCCTGGCGGGCCCAGTGCACAGCATAGCTCGTTAAGGAGAATCCAGAGACAGTGCAGGTGAGGGAGAGGGTCTGCGAGGGCTTCACCAGTCCTGGGCCCGACTCCTGCAGCTGCACCTGGGACAGGACACCCGGGGACAAGGGCATCAGTCCCTGTCAGTCATGTGTGGTCACCACCATCCAGTACACCCCTGTGTGACATCTGAGACACTAACCCTGAAGGGCTGTCAGCAGGCACAAGGAGGAAACCCAGCAGTCCCATCTTCTTCTAGAGCACAGCTCTGCCTTCCCCAGAGACCTCAGCCCCCTGTGAGGAGAGAGCTGGGAGCCCCCATAGCCCAGGGGAGGATGTACCGTGGAGCTGGGAGAGAAGTGGGCAGCCTTTCTCCTATAAGTGAGGAGGCCCTGAGGTCAGGAACCCTGGTCATTCTGGGGCCTCTGTGGGGATATCTCTTGTCTTGAACTCACTCAACATGTGCATCATGGATAAGGAATCCCCTGGTGTATGAGACACATTGGAATTAGATCTAAGGATTGACTCTGTTTCTAAGCATTAGAAGAAATGTTGGACTAGGTGAATCTCCCATACTTTTTAATTCTCATGCATCTTTCAAACAAATTCTAAAGCATTATCATTTATTCAGATAGTTTCTGAAACCCAATAGTTACCAAATATTTATCAATGTAATGTAATATGCACATAATGTCTATCTTAGTGTAAAAACTTAAGAAGTAAAACAAGCCACTTTCAATATTATATTTTCTATATTTATGACATTATTTTTATCTGAGTAACTTCACCCCAAGCCCAGGCAAGAGAGACTCATGATTTTTTTTTTTAAAGATTTTGAGTCTACATCTCCCTCTGAAAAATCTTTCCTTATGCATGCCCATGGCATATTCAGAGACCCTAAACTAATTACATGAAGAATAATCACCTTTCTACAAGAAGAAAAAGATTAGAAGTGACAATAACAATTATGCATGTGTACCACTGACAATTTTTCATATTAAGGAATGATATGAAAGCAACTTAACTGACCTGTGTTCTCAGTCTCATGTTGTCATGAACAGGCTTCACTGGCTTCAAAGAGTACATTGCATTCCTACTTTACTTCTAAGACCCTCCGGAGTGTGGGACTGGAGGTATGGTATGTGGGGCATGTTCACCAGCTGGTCAAGGCTTATGGGCCCGTGCTTCTGTCCCAGCGCACCCTGTAGTCACAGCCTCCTATGTCATACAAAACGGTCTCCCACATTGTGGTGTCATCCTTCTTCCAGGGACCTGTCCTCCTCTGTCTTCACTTCAGTGCTTCTGAGTCTGTTAACTTGCTCAAGGTTGGAAATAGTTGAAGGACCTTGAAACTCAATGATGGTTATTCAAGTTACAGTCTATTCACTAAACCTAGAATTCTTCCATGTTCATCAACCAAGTAAGACTTTAGTGAACTTTTTAGACATTAACTTTTTAGAGGCATAATGACCAAAGTGCCAATGTCCAGGTCTCTGTGGACCAGGCTGAGCTGACTGAGGCCTGGACTCTCTGTTTTTCAGTCAAGGTGACCATACCCCCCTGGTCTTTAGTGTTAAGGTCTATCAGTTGACAGCTTCCACAGCAGTGACACCCCAATACAAGCAGGCATCCTAGCACCAATGCCTTGGAATCTAACATAATTCTTAAATGAAATGAAATAGGACTCCTTGGAGAGAAGGCACATTGGGGGGGGGGGACATAAACAATCATCCTGGAGCATGTTGCATTGAGGGAAAGTGAGGAGGAGACAAAGGAAGCTCAGGGCATTTCAACAGGACACCAGAGTCGACAAGATAGAGCTGAAAATTGACAGAGAAAGCTGCAAGTTCCAACTACAAAAATAATAAAATAACATTGGATTTAAGCCAAATGTAAAATAAATGTGTGAGTACATACTGATATCAATAAAATTTTTTGACTTCTGGTCAAAGTGGCAGCATAGGTAAACACAGCTCACCTCCATACACAACCACATTATAATCACAACTAAATTACAGAACAACCATTATTCAGAACCACCAAAAATCTATCTGAATGGAAGTCTTTCAACTACGGAATTAAAGAGTAAACCACATTGACACTGTAGGAAGGGCGGAGATGTGGAGCGGCCATTCCCACGTGTGGGAAATAAAAATTGGAAGGGGTGATATCTCAGGAATGAGAGATCCCAGCTGGACACAAGGGTCCCAGTCTAGGGTTTCAATGCCAGGAATTTAAGTCCCTATAACTTCTGGCTATAAAAAACAGTGGGGATTATGGTTGTGGGAGACAGAAACTTCTGGCATCCCAGGCAGTTATTCTTAATGCACAGTACATGAACTTAATTGGACTCACTCTCTCTGAGCTACAGCACCAGGGCAGTAGCTTGAAAGGCACCAGAGATATACAGGGAGGAACTGAGTTTTCTGGCATAAGGGTGATATCTGAGGTGGGGGGCAACTTTCTCCAAGACAGAAGTGCTAGCATGGCTATTGTTCCTTTGCTGAGCCCTCCCCCGCACAGAGCCAGAAGTTGTGTGCCATCAACCTGGCTCACAGTGTTTGCCCCACTCTGGTGATTTCCTGAGACTCTGCCCCACCCAACTTTCAGGCCCATCCAAGATGCTTCCAATGGCTTTTCCATAGGAATGGCTTGGCTCATGCTTCACGCTTTCCTAAATTCTCTCCAGCAAGAAGCATTTGGCCCCAGTGTGCCCCATACTTCTTATAACGTAATCCCAAGCTCAGCATTGGCAGCAACTGGCCCTGGTTCACAGCTTGGCCTCATTTGGGCACCTCCAAGCTCAGCAGAAGTAGCAACCACCTATGGATCACTTTGTATCTTATGCTGGGTGGACAGAGCACAGATGGTGGCTGACCTTGGCCCACACCTTTAAGAGGCCCCAGAGCCTGTGCACCAGTGGACAAGCTACAGACCTTATCAGAGCACCACCACTCAACCACCTCCACAAGCAACACACTCAAGGGGTGGACTAGTGGGCACCAGAGCCCTGCTGAGGTAAATCCTGCTCTGTGGAGTAGGACCCTACTCAGCTGATGTTCCATGGTGGTAGGATGTTCGTGGACAGTGGTTACAGCCAGTCCTTGCCACTGATTGGCCTGGATAGATCCCTTTCATTTACCTGCCAACAACAATCAAGACTCAACTATAAGACGAGTGCATATACAACCTTCATGGTGGGGGCACCTCGAGTACCCAGGTTTGGTGCCACTGGACCCTATAGGACACTTAGTACATTATGCCTCTCTACCAAGCCAGGCAGATGTAGCAGCTTTACTTAATACATAGAAACAAATGCAGGGAGGCTGCCAAGATAAGGAGACCAAGGAACATGGCCCAAATAAAGAACAGAAGAAGAACTCAACTCCAAATAAAGAACTAAACAAAATGGAGACAAGTAATATTCTAGGAGCAGAGTTCAAAACACTGATTATTAGGATGTTCAATGAACTTAGAGGAAGAGTAGATGAACTCAGAGATAACTTCAACAACATAAAAAAGGACATGGGGACCATAGAAAAGAACCAGTCAGAAATGAAGGATATACTAACTGAACAATTTACAGTGAATCCACAAGGTGGATGAAGCCCATAAACAAATCAATGATCTGGAATATAAGGAAGCAAAAAACACCCAAACCAGAGGAGCAAGAAGAAAAAATAATCTAAAACATGAGTATATGTAAGGAGCCTCTTAGACAACTCCAGGCATACTAACATTCACATCATGGAGGTGCTGGAAGGAGAAGAGAAAGAGCAAGAGATTGAAAAACTATGAGAAAAAAATAATGACAGAAAATTCACTTAACTTGGTGAAGAAAATAGACATGGAGTGCAGGATTCAGAAAAAAGTCTCAAACAAGATGAACCCAAAGAGGCCCACACCAACATACATCATAATTCAAATTCCAAAGATCAAACACAAACACAGAATCTTAGAGAAGAAAGAGAAAAACATTTAGTTACCTACAAGGGAGCTCCCATAAGACTGTCAGCTGATTTCTCAAAAGAAACATTACAGGCTAGAAGGAATTGGCAAGAAATATTCAAAGCCATGAAAAGCAAAGACATACAACCAAGATTACTCTACCTAGCAAAGCTATCATTTGGATTTGAAGCACAGATAAAAAGCTTCCAGGACAAAAAAATCTAAAGGACTTCATCACCACCAAACCAGTATTAAAAGAAATGTTAAAGGGTCTTTTTTAAGAAGAGTAAAAATATGAACAGTAAAAAAGCAATAAATACATTTCTATCAATAATTGAATTAAGAACAGAATAAACAAACAAGCTGAACAGAAACAGAATCATAGATACAGAGAGCATTTTTATGGTTGCCAGTAGCGATAAGGGTTGGGGGGGATGGGCAAAAAAGGTGAAGGGATCAAGAAGGGCAAATTGGTTGTTACTAAATAGTCATGGGATGTAAAGTACAGTATAGTGAATTTGGTGGTTAAAGAATGTATATGCATAGCCCATGGGCATTGCTTGAGGGAGTGGAGGGAGTTCCTTGTGGAGGAGGGGAAAGAGGGGAAAATTGGGACAACTTTAATAGCATGAACAATAAAACATAATTTAAATTAAAAAGCAAACATTAAACATGATAATAAAGAAATAAAATATAGTAATCTAGAAAATACAAATTTTTTTTGTTATAATTTTTAAATTTTCACCTGAGGGATATATTTATTGATTTTATAGAGAACGTAAAAGAGATGGAAAGAGAGAGAGACATTGATGTGAAAGAGAAACACCAAATGGTTGCATTATGCACATGCCTGAGTGGGGATCAAACTCACAACCTACATTTGTGCCCTGATTGGGAGCCAGACTCACAGCCTTCTCAGTGTATGTGATGATGCTCCAACTAACTGAACCAATGGGCCAGGGTTTTTGTTACAATTTTTTAAAAATAGTTTTGATTTTCTGATTTTTGTTTTTTCAATTTCCTTTTTTTGTTTTTTCATCAATAAATTATTGAATACATAAATCAAATCAGGTAAAAAGACAGCTCTTTCCTAAGGAATAATTCCCAATAACTTAGCATGGTGTGGAAGCAGAAAAATAAATTTCCTCCCACCTTTCTAAACTCTTCAGGCTAGACTAATAATCAAATTAACATGGGAGATAGGTTAACAACAGAAAATGTTCAAACCTATTATGCATGTACATGTGTAGGAGGTAATATAAGGATATGAGACCCCAGGATGGGGCAGTTGAGGCTTCTTTGCCATCTAGAGCCCAGGAGAGGTGGTGGGGTTGTGGACTGGAGCATGGAAGGGCAGGAAGCTATTCACATGGAGATTTGGAAAGGTAAGTTCTTGGTACATAAATATTTGCTGGTCTGTCTTTAACAAATGGACACAGAGTGGACTTTGTAGAACTGGGCTTTGATTACCTGTGATGATATGACTTTTCCTGTAGCAGGTCCTCTAACTAAACTGTTTTAGACAATAATGAAAAAGTTCAGTGGTTTGCTGAGTCTTTTGTGTCTTAAAAATAACCAACTTAGCCTTGGCCAGGTGGCTCCTTTGGTTAGAGTATTGTCTCATACACCAAAAGGTCAGGATTTTGATTTCTGGTGAGGGCACATACCTAGGTTGCAAGTCTGATCCCTGGTCAGGGCATGTATGGGAGGCAGCTAATCTAAGTTTCTCTCACACCTATGTTTCTTTTTCTTCCTCTTTCTTTAACATCAATCATAAACATATCCTATGGTGAGGATTTTAAAAATAACATACTTAACATAATACTCCAAAAAGCATATCTGGGGGTAGCAAACTCTGCTCCCCTTCAGTGCCCAACTTTGAAGAGCATGCTGGTTGAAATAATAAGAGACCAAAGCCATATCTATATCACTCAACTTATAGAAAATGTCCTGAAAAGCCAATCAATAGAGATGGAAGGGGGATGGGTGGGTTGCAGAGGTGGGGACACAGGAATGGGAGGTGACAGACTGAATGACATGAAATTTTATTTGAGATTAAGAAAAACTTTTGTAACTACACAGTGCTGATAGTAACAGAGCTGTGTGACTATATTAACGGATACTGAATTGCATGTGTTAAAATGCTTGAAATGATAAATTTCATGTTGTATTAACTTCAAAAATATATAAGAATAATTAAGTTGCTCTCTGTTTTACATTATAACCTGTAAGGGAAATGAAACCATGGAGTTGGAAATGAAGAAAATAAGAATTTCAGGGTAAGATTTGGTGAGCAGGGACAGGAAACACCAAAGCAAAAGAAAAAAGCCACTTAAAAGGTCTTCTACACTTGCTCCTGGGCGGATCCTGTGTTGTGTGTGTCCTGAGCGCCCCCTGCAGCCCAGCCTTCTCGTCTCCCACAGGGAGGCTTGTGTCTGGGCTCCTGCTGACTCCCCCTCACTGCGTCTCCCACACGGTAATACACGGCCGTGTCCTCGGTGGTCACGGAGCTCAGCTGCAGGGAGAACTGGTTCTTGGATGTGTCTCTGGAGATGGAGGTGCGGCTCTTGAGGGACGGGCTGTAGTAAGTGCTTCCATCATAACATATGTACCCGATCCACTCCAGCCCCTTCCCTGGGGGCTGGCGGATCCATCCCCAGCAGTAACCACTGGTGATGGAGTAACCAGAGACCGCGCAGGTGAGGGAGAGGGTCTGCGAGGGCTTCACCAGTCCTGGGCCCGACTCCTGCAGCTGCACCTGGGACAGGACATCTGGGGACAAGGAGCATCAGTCCCTGTCAGTCATGTGCAGTCACCACCATCCCATAGACCTGTGTGTGACATCTGAGACGCTCACCCTGGGGGGCTGTCACCAGGCACAGGAGGAGACCCAGCAGTCCCATCTTCTTCCAGAGCACAGCTCTGCCTTCCCCAGAGACCTCAGCCCCATGTGAGGAGAGAGCTGGGAGCCCCCTCAGCCCAGGGGAGAATATACCCTGGAGCTGGGAGAGAAATTTGCATGTGGGGCAGCCTTTCCCCTGTAAGAGGAGAGGGACTGAGGTCAGACTCCCTGGTCGTTCTGGGGCCTCTGTGGGGGCATTTTGTTCCTTGACCTCACTCACCGTGTAAATCAGGGAGAGCGATATCCAGGTTACTGAAAAAAAATGGAATTAGATCAAAGGACAGCCTCAGCTTTCTGAGCAAAAGAAGAAACGGTAGACTAGAAAAGTCTGTGACACTTAAATTCTCATGCATTTTCCACACAGATTTAAGCAGATTCATAAGCATTTTCTCAGGCAGTTTCTGAATCCAAAAACTAATATAATTATAGTTTCCAATTTTTACATCATAATTTATGTACAAATAAATTTTATTTTAGTGTATAAAATAAAAATAAAGCACAGCCATCTTTAATATAATAATTTCTACATTTATGATGTTGTTTTATCTGAGTTATTACCTCCTAATCACAAGGAGGTTTGACATTCTTGATTCTTGATGTTGGAAATTCTGTAATTGTGTCTACTACTCCCTCTGTAATCTCTTCTGTTACACAAGCCCAGGGCACTTTGTTGTAACTTCACATTAGATACATTGGATGTAATCATGTTTTACATGGAAAAAAAGATGATAAATTAAAAGAGTACATATGAGTGTCTACAATCTGAATCTTCACATGTTGAAATGGTTATAGGTGGGGATCTACTGACTTGTGTTTTCAGTCTAGTGTTGTCAGTGATATTGGGGTTCAGCAGGAGGGAAATGAGGAGAATTCCTAGCACCTATTTGATCACAGGAGAGGGAACTTGTGCCCTGACAAGAAACCCTCACTCCCAGCCTCACTGTGCTGTTTCTGGGTATGATCACTGTGGTCAGAAGATGCTGGTCTCTCCCACCCAACACATAATGTCCCTATTGTATAATAAACACTTTCTTCCATCAAGCTTTGGCCTTTGATTTATATTCTCTTTATATGCTTGCCTTTTAATTTCCTTAATGGAAATTTTGGTAAGTTGTGGAACAAGAGTTTTAACTTTAATAAAGCTCTATGCATCACTATTTTTAATGGGTCCTTTTTCTCAAAAACTCCACAGAGGTTGACAGCCTCCACTGTCCATGTTCACTTGCTACAGCAGCCATAGGGACTAGAACAGCCTCTGGTCCCAGGAGCTGAGTGTTGCTGGGACATTTACCCACAGATCTGGAAGGGACTTTGGAGCTCTGTAAGGGTAGGATGTTAATTCTTTTGAGTCACATGACAGAAATATGTCTGATTTTCATGAACAGATTGTTACTAAAAATATGGGTGAAAGACTTTTTCACTGAGGAACCACAAGGAGGTACAAGGCATGAGACAGATTATGTTTATATTTGTCTTTTCATTCCCCTAACGGAATCTTTGGTGGAACAAATAGACTTAATTTTAGTCAAGTCTAATTTACAAATATTTCTCTGATGGATCCTGTTTTGAGTGTTAATATAACCACCCAGAAATCAGTCAGCCTCCATTGTCCATGTTCATTGGTTACAGCAGCCAGAGGGACTATAACAGGCTCTGGTACCAGGAGTGGATGCTGCTGGAAAATTACCCACAAATCTGGAAGTGATTTTGAAACTGGGTAAGGGGAGGATGCTGGACTTTTTCTGAGTCACATGACAGAAATATTCCTGATTTTCAGGAACACAGTGTTACTACATATATGGGTTTAAATAGTCTTCCAGGAAGTACAGGGCATGATAGAGGCACATTGTATCATCTTTTCCAATACCTAAATACTTATGAATAGGGATTGTTTAAAACTAGAAATTAAAAAAAATTGCAAGTATAGATCAATGGAAATAAGGTAGAAAGGGGATTCCTATTTATACACATTCATGTTTTCCCATTGTCTCCATTATATTTGGTACAATGTCACAAGGCCAGGGGATTAGGCATTGGAGGAGCCCTGGTGATGGTGTGTCTGACTGAGGAGCCATTGTTCCATTGCATCAAGACCCTTGTCTCAGTCCATCATCATCATTATCACCATAATCACCAACCTCGTTACAATTTTCATTATGTAAAAAGTAACAATCATCATCATCATCATTATAGTCTCATTACTTATAAACATTCTTATTATTTTCTGTATATGTACATGTTTGTGAGAGTAACCTGTCCCACAGATCCCTCTGAACAGATGAAAGAACTGACTCAGAAACAAATTATCTGAGGAGAGAGGAGGCTGAGTGTCTCTTATAGATCACTGATTACTCTTTTCTCAATCAGGTTTTTATCGGGTTTGCTACGTGCAGAAATGCATGAGGTAAGCATGCAGAACTTCACCAAATGGTTGGGAGTAACAACAAAGGGAAGCATAAATCAGAACAGGGAGATATATAGCAAGACTCTGAAGTGCCAAGGCATATCATAGAAGTCCCAATGCATCTTTTTACGTAAACATTTTGTTTTTATACTTTACTGATAATAATTTGTGGTTACACAGAGCAAGCAGGCTTCACTAGCTTCAAAAAGTACATTGTATTCCTGTTCTACTTCTAAAACGTCCCAGAGTGTGGGACCAGCAGTATGGTATGTGGGGCGCATTTGCCAGCCAGTTAAGGCTTATGGGCCAATGTTTCGGTCCTGGCTCCACACAGTGGCTGCAGCCCTCTGTACCACACATACTGGTCTCCCACATATGGTGGTTGTCAACACACTATGACCCTTTGTTGAAAATAAAGCAGGTGCCTCTTCATTAGATGACATTGGGAGATTGAACTCACAGAAGCCTAACCTGTGAGATGACTGAAGGCCTTCCAAAAAGCTGAAGACCTTGGAAAGGGCACAGTTCCCACCTATGATTCCACCACCATCACCAACACCACGAATGTCAGCACCACCACCATCACTTGATTACTTGTAATCATTCTTCTCATTTTCTATATAAGTAGCTATTGTCCCCATATAATGACTGTTTATCTCATTTAAAAAATTTTTTATACTTGTTAGGTAGTTAAGTACTCAGACTATATTTTATTTTATGCTTGATTTCTGACAAATAAAGCCCCTTCCACCCTCTTCTCCATCTTCCCCACATGGGAAATTTGATAAGACAGGCTGGGTCTCCTCTTTAGATGTCACAGCAAGATTAAAACCCCACAAGTCCTGGTAAACTGAATTCCCCTCCCCAACATGTCCACAAAATGAGGGCCTGAGCCAATCTCCTTTCCTGGCTCTATCCAAGCATGTCTGAGTTTCTAAAGGCCCTTTCCTGTTCCTTCCAGAGATTTCAACTATGTGTGTAATAAAGGCTCCACGTCCCCTTGGTGTATGTGTTTATTGTTGCCAGGAGATCGAAACCAAGGTGTTGTGGATCCATTGGTCTCTTTGTGGTGTCTCCTACCCATGGTACCATGAGGCAAGTCAATGACCATCACCTCTGGCACTGAGTTCATATACCTCTGGTGCCCACTGTCCAGCATGCATGTTTCCTGCTGCTGGCAGCTTGGACACTCACATGTGTGGGACTGGTCTTCACTGTTGTGTCCAGTAGAACCTCTATTTGATTCAGCACACCTGGGTCAGAACATTTGACGATTCATTAAAATTGGGCATAAGAGTGTCTGAAAGAGGCTCTGCCTTTTGTCAGGGTGAGAATATTGTCTTCTTTACAACAGACGTTTCTAACCAGAGACTTCAGAGGTGGGGAGACATCAGGAATCCAGACAAGTTCCCTGAGGGAAACAATTACAGGAAGAGGAAAACACTCAGGAAACCAAACCAAACTTCCAAATGCACCTGCTCCTTTGTGTTCAGGAAACCAGAGCAATCCCATATCGTCACAGCGCCCCTGCAGGGAGGTGTGTGTCTGGGCTCATGCTGACGTCCCCCAACTGTTTCTCTCCCAAAGTAATACACGGCCGTGTCCTCGGCTCCCAGGCTGCTCATTGGCAGGTACAGCGTGTTCTTGGCATTGTCTCTGGATATGGTGAATCAGCCCTTCACAGAGCTGTCATACTTCTGAGTAGCCCAGCAGGATTAATTTCTCCAACCCACTCCAGCCCCTTCCCTGAAGCTTGGTGGACCAACTCATCAAGTAGCTACTGAAGGTGAATCCAGAAGCCACAAAAGAGAGTCTCAGAGACCCCCCAGGCTTCACCAAGCTTCTCCGAGACTCCACCAGCTGCACCTCACCTGGATACCGGCAAATACAAAGATGTCAGGTCAGGAAACTGTCACTCATCCACTGTTCCTCTCAGTCATATCCACTCACATACCCAGTGTCTCTTTCTCCATCAAGTACTTCTTAAAATTGCAACAAAGAAAACCCAGCTGAGCCCAAAGTCCATGGTGAGTGGTCTGTGTTCTTTCCTAATCAGGCACGGGGAACACATGACAATCCTGGGGTTGGCTCCTGTCCCAGAGCTGCAGGTTCAGGCTGGGCTGCATTTCATGAGCACTGGGGCCCTGTTTGCATGTCTTCCTCTATAAAGGAATCTCTGCCATGAAAACCTGCAGAGAGGGCCGTGCCTCAGTGTAGGTGAGTGTCCTGGGGAGGGTGGTCATGTCAGCATATCAATAACTAAACACAGAACCCTCAGCAGCCCTGCATCATGTCAGAGGCCACATTTAAAAACAGTGAGCTCAGCATCTGGGCAGGTGCCCTCTTCACTGTCTCCCTTGAACCTCACCCAGGGGAGGTCATAGGACCCATGTGGTGTATTGAGAGCATGAATGGGTGTCTGTATCTAGTGTTAACTCCACTCTAGGACTCTATACACTGTGGACTCAGAGTCCTCAGTACAATGGAGAAGGTTGTGCATGACCTGTGACGTGGTCCTCGATCAGCTAAGGTGAGCCAGGTTCACCTGGAACTGTCACAGTCAATGGCTGCTATTATCTGTGCTGGGCCCAGGACCATGACTGTGAATCCTCTCAGTCCCTGTTCTGTCCCCATGCTAGCAGGGTCCTAAGATAATCTCAGGCCCTGATGTAAATGGCCATCACAATGTGAGTGTTAGAAGGTCAGGTATAACTGTCACTGCTGCAGCTGGCCCTCTGGTCAGACGTGGCATCTGCCATTGTCCCCTCCCATGCACACTCTGAATCCCCTAATTCTTCCCCACACTATGGGGAGTGGGTAGCTGTGCGTGGCTATTTGTTGGGAAGACCTAGCCCCAGAGCACACAGGGACTGTGGGCCTTGATCACCTGGCCTCCATCAGGCATTTTAATGATGCGTTTTCTCCCTCTTGTTGAAGGCAATTAGAGAAATGAATAGATTCTGCTCCAGCAAGATTGACCCCTCTCTGTCCCTGCTATGATATGCAACTTTGTCTGCAAAGGGGAACAGACTGAAAAGCCACCACCTGCACAGAAGCTTTTTGTTTTACAGCTGGTCCAGAGCTGTGTGAACTGCCATGGATAAAATAGCAGTAACAACCTCAATTGAATTGATCTCTGAATGTGACAACTATGGACGAATCCATTTCTGTGAACCAGGACCTCTAATCCACCTCACGTTATGACTCTTGAGATAAAAGAGACATTCTGCAACTTGTCTCCACGGCTGTGTTGGGGGAACTGTCCTGCTTAACACCCTGTGCCAGACCAGGTAGCTCCTGGTTCACTGTAGTGTGCATGGTATTAGGGGTGTGGAGAACATCCTGGGGGCAATGGTGTCTATAACATGGAGTTAGTTAGGACATACAGTGTCTTCTGGAAGGTGCTGCCATGATTTGGCTCATCCATACACATGCAGAAACCACCTGCCATGGTTCTACTCTCTTGTCTTCTCCTGGGATATCTAAGTGACAAAGAATGACTGTGCCCCATACTCTTGTTCTTAATGAGCACCTCCTATCCCTCTATGATTACAAGGCTCGATGGTCTGAGAAGACCTCACATGCAATCTTGCATCGGGAATCAGACATCAACATCTTGGAAACTTCTTGTAATAGAAGCTGTCCAATAGCAAAATCACAATTTATATCACTCCACGGTGGGCTGGGAATGAATTTTTTGACTCACCTGGCAATGACTGGTGGGAAGCCCACAGGATGAGGCCACAGTGAGAAGGGGGTGTAGTATCTGTTCTGTGTCAGCTCAGGTACCCCAAGGAATCCTCCATGGCCCAGTCTCAGGGAAGCCCTGATATGAACAGTGTTGATCCTGGAAACACTGTAGTAGTATAGGAAGGACCACCTCAGATCCATGAACTCTTTATCCCCTGACCTTTGACACAGCAGAACAGCCTTCCTTTGCTTGCAGCTGTGGGCTCTGCCTAATATTAACGTAACTGAATTGGACTTTACAATGTTAATTACTTAAGAAAATCACCAGTGTTGGTAGAAGACTTCATGTAGGTTTTTTTTTTTTTTCTGCAAGATGGCTCTAGTAGCACTTAATTCTGTTTAACTTCATTCAAAACAATTTCATTATATTGCATTAAGACAGCTGTTATATCAGTGTCCATTAAAAAACATCAAACTCGATTAATTTTGTGTAGACATTTTAATATTGAAGCTGGAAGAAAATAAGCAGCCTTTTTGCATATTATGCTTTATTGTTTCAAGAATGATAAAAATACAACTGAAAACAAAAAAAATTGTGCAGTGTATGGAGAAGTTGTGAGTGATCAAACATGTCAAAAGTGGTTTGCGAAGTTTCTTGCTGGAGATTTTTCCATTGACGATGCTCTGTGGTCAGGTAGATCAGTTGACATTGATAGTCACCAAACTCAGACACTAATTGAGAACATTTAATGTTATACCACGCGGGAGATAGCCGACATACTCAAAATACCCAAATCAAACATTGAAAACCATCCGTGCCTGCTTATTATGTTAATTGCTTTGATGTCTGGCTTCTACATAACTAAGTAAAAACCAAAACAAAGCACACTAAACCTTCTTGAGAACATTTCCACATGTGATTCTCTACCTGAATGTAATGAAAACATTTTGCTTTTAAAATAAATTGTGATGGGCAATAAAAATGACATACCTTACAATGATGTGGGATGGGAGATTTCAGGGGGCAAGTGAAATGAACCACCACCAACCACACCAAAGCCCAGTCTTCATCCAAAGAGGGCGATGCTGTGCATATGGTGGAATTGAAGGGAGTCTGCTAGGCTGAGCTCCTTCTGGAAAACCAAACAGTGACTTCCAACAAGTACTTCTCCCAATTAGACCAACTGAAAGCAGCACACGATGAATAATGTCCAGAAGTGGTCAAACAATAAACACACAATCTTTATCAGGACAACACAAGACCACATGTTACTCTGATGACCAGGCAAAACTGTTACAATTTGGCTGAAATTTCTAATTTATCTGCCATATTCACCAGACATTAGAACTACAAATTTTCAATTATTACCGTCTTTACAAAATTATCTTAGTGGAAAAAAATTCAAATTCCATGGAAGACTGCAAAAGTCACCTACAACAGTTCTTAGATCAAAAATATAAAAACAATTTTGGGGAAATGATATTATGAAATCGCTAGAAAGCTGGTAGAATTTAGTGAGAAAATTGTGAATACATTGTTTAATGAATTGAGTTTTGAAAATGAAAAATGTATCCTTTTTTTTTTTTTTTTTTTTACTTAAAAAACCAACAAACATTTTGGCCAACAGAATAGCTTAAGCTGCTAGAAAATATAACATCAAACATAGTCAAAATGGAGAAACTGTAAAAAGGGCATGATAAGCATACAGACAAGTATTTTCTGAAAAAGCCAACAGAAGACATTATTTCCAGATGTTGAAATGGTCACTGAGGATGGGAGCTGTGAGGTGGCTGCAGATGGGAAAGATGGAACCAGCTCTGGTTCACTTAAGATTTGCCTTCTTATGGTAGATCCTTAATGGAACCAGCAAGTGGACTGATAATGTTAGTCTGAGTGGATTTCTCAAGTCACAGAATCTGCCTTTCAAATGTGTACTGAGTTATACTCATTTCAGACACATGTTCCCCGACTTTCTTCAGCTTGTTAAATGCAACTCTTAGCTCATGAATTTTGCTGTTTAACAATGTGCGCATGAAAGTGTTTCCGGATGTGGATTCATCTCTTGATCCTTCCATATGTCTATTCCATAATGCTGAGCTCACAGACTGTGACTATATATATGGGCTGTGGTCACTGGGGGACACTGGGGAGTTACAAGCCCAACCACCTGTTCATGGACTCTTGTCTGTTGAGGCCACCAATGGACTTGTGCATCATGGTGCCCTGCAGCCAGTCAGACCAACCGGTCGACTCTGAACTAAGGCATGTGAGTTCTTAGAGGTGCCCTGGTGTCAGCACCTTGCTGGACTCACCCATGACAGAGGCATGACCATCACCAGGGCCTAGGACACCTGCCGTCATAACTGATACCGTAACAATTCTGATGGGGGATTTAAAGACAGGCCACACACTCAGAGAATATACATTCAAATTGCATTTTGGGTAAAGGACTAGTGTTATGAACAGAAACTAAATTTTCAAAAAGATAAACAAAGAAAAAACCTAAGCCAGTCCTAGGAACAGACACCTGCCCAGATGACGCAGCCTCTTAGAAAGCAGCATGACATTTCCCCAAAATCATGAAAACAGGAGCCTCACATGACCAGCCACCCAGCACCCAGAGCTCTCTTCCAATAGAATACAATCGGGGTCCAGAAGACAGAGTCCCCTCATCATTGTCATGCTACCCACTATGGCCAAGGCATGGGATCCCTCTGAATGTTCATCAGGGGACGAATAAATGAAGGGTGTTATAGACTCACAGTGCAAACGTACCACTCAGCCTTAAAATAGAAGGAATCCTGCCATAAACCACAATGTGGATGACACTACAGGACGCTGAGTCATGTGCACTAAGCTGTCAGGAGGGAGCAGCAGCACTTGTGACCCCACGGAGGTGAGGTCTCTGGTCAGCACAGCTCACGGACACAGGTAGCAGGATGGTGCCTGCAGCACGGGAGGAGGAACTTGGGACGCAGGTGTTCCCTGGCTGGAAGTTTCCATCGTGAGGTGGAGTCAGGGCTGGGTCTGCTGTAGAGCTCGAGCCTGCAGTGAGTCACACTGTGTGGTACATGCAGGGGTTTGTGGTGGGCACATCTCATGGGAAGGGCTCTTACTGGGAGAAGGTGACAGGAGAGGAGGCCGGTTAAAATGGAGCACAGGCAGCCGTTCCAGAGGAACCACCTGGCACATCTTCCTTCTCCAACCTGTGATGGGCGTGGTCTCAGCACAGTCACCTCTGCACTGGGCCCCCAACACTGTGTTTCAAACAACTGTTTCCACAGCTAACGGGGAAGAGGCTTCCTGACTGCGGCACTGAAAATTGCAGACAAACTTCAGAATTTCCACCACCACGTGCAGCTAGAGACTAACTTAGCTTGTCTGCAATGAGGGAAGTTCCTTTCCTCTTGTCCTGTAACTGCACCCACCCCCTTCTCATGAGCACCCCTTGCCTTCACCCCTAGTCAGAAGTGCATCAGGGCTTCTGCCTGAACCCTGTTTCATAAATAGCTTTTCTTTTTGATCTCAGATAAATACTAGGTGCCATTCACCTTGTTATTTGATTTTTACAGCATCATTACAATAATTAAAAGGATATCCTGCCCTATGCCACCACACAGATGACTTTGAGGCCATCGTGTTGAGTGAAGCAACGCAGGCACAGCCGAGCAAACACTAAGTGGTCCCTCTTATGTCAGGACTCTCAGAAAGTCCACACGCAGCAGCAGAGGGGAGCCTGGTGGTTGCCTGGAGAAGGAGAAAAGGGGATGGGGGAGCTGCCTTTCCAGGGGAGAAGCATCCAGTTCTGCAGGGCGTTTATGTTCCAAGGCCTGCTGCAAACCGCTGCACCTGGGGTTAACAAGCAGTGCAAGCATTTGGTTTGTGTCAAGAGTAGACCCACATAGGAGTTCTCACCAACACTCAGTAAGGGCAGACGGGAATTCAAGTGCTGCACGAGGGTATGAAGAGTTACAAGGGCTTCAATCCTTGTCAAAATGCAGAAACTGTTTAAATGTCTTTTCATAACTGGAGATGGTCCTATTGGGACTCAGAAAATGAAGATGCATTTACAGCTGAAAAGATGCTAACAGTGGGAACAGGCAGACAACGTAAATGAAAGTGCATTCCCCACCCCCTTCCCTGTCCCAGTGCAGATATGGAAACTCCTGAAAAGGATGCATTCAAGAGCAAAGACTCCCTGCTGCAAGCTCCTGGTCACATGCTCCCTTTCAAGAGGGGATGACATCATTGTCCCTCATTCGGCCCCAAGCTGCTGGATGCTGAGTTTGAGCTCTAGGCCCATGCAACCAAAAGATGGGACTCACTCTATCCAATCAACTCTACTCCTGGGATGGAGTCCATGTCCTGCGCACAACTGACACAGGGACTCTGGGTTCCTGACTGCCCTGCCACGACATGTGAACACCAGGACATGCCACTTTGACATCTCTGAGACTAGCTCCTTCCAAGCTGAGTTATTGCTGGGATCACCTACATTGATGTCTGTAGCAGGTGATTATTATTTTAATTGCTGAGGTTTCATTCATGGATGTTCCCTAGTTTTCTTATTTTAAAATCATAAGGAATTTTGGGTTGTTTTCAGCTTCTGACACAAATCAAGAGGCTATAGACATTTGCTTATCTTTTTTTGCGAACAAATAATTTGTTCTTTTGAATCAAACACTCTTAGCTGGACTTGAATGTCAAGTTTTAAGTATAGTTTCATAAGAAACTGTGATGCACTTTGTTAAGAAAGGAAAATAAAAACATAGAAACTTGGTGAAGAAGAGGGCCATAATTGCTGATGATGTGTCATCTGCAAATAGATAGTGTTACTTCCTTGTTTAATGTTGGCAGTGAGAATCTGAAAAATTATATTCACAGAAAGGAGGAAGAAGTGTCGCAGAATACAGCTGAGAGCTTTGAGAGGAAACCCCTGCTCCCAAGAGGAAGATCCTTTCTTCCCCACATTGTTGTGCCCTTGAGATTGTTCTCTGTGGTTGGTGAGACCCGAGTGTCCCCTGTTGCCCTGAGCACCCCCTGCAGCCCCTCACTGTGTCACTCACACAGTAATACATCGTCATGTTCTTGGCTCTCGGGCTGCTCAGTGTTAAATAAACTTGGCTCTTGGAGGTGTCCCTGGTGATGCTGAGTCGGGATTTCAGCGCTGGGATGTAGTCTGTGCTTCACCACTCCATGTAGCACTGACACACTCCAGCCCCTTCCCTAGAGCCTGGCGGGTCCACTGCACTTCGTTGCTCATTAAAGAGAATCCAGAGACAGTGCAGGTGAGGGGGAAGGTCTGTGAGGGCTTCACCAGTCCTGGGCCCGACTCCTGCAGCTGCACCTGGGACAGGACACCTGGGAACAAGGAGCATCAGTCCCCGTCAGTCACACGCACTAACCACCATTCCATAGACCCGTGTCTGTCATCTGAGACACTCACCCTGGGGGGCTGTCACCAGGCACAGGAGGAGACCCAGCAGTCTCATCTTCTTCTAGAGCACAGCTCTGCCTTCCCCAGAAACCTCAGCCCCATGTGAGGAGAGAGCTGGGAGCCCCCACAGCCCAAGGGAGGATATACCCTGGAGATGGGAGGGAAATTTGCATGTGGGCAGGCTTTCCCATATAAGTGGAGAGGGACTGAGGTCAGATACCTTAGTCATTCGGAGACCTCTGTGGGGATATCTCTTGTCTTGAACTCACTCAACATGTGCATAAAACTAGGGGACCCCCTGGTATATGAGACATATTGGAATTAGATCTGAGGACATTCTCTATTTATGAGCATTAGAAGAAATGTTGGACTAGATGAATTGCTTAGCCTTAATTCGCATGCATCTTTCAAACATTCTAAAGCATGACCATTCATTCAGATAGTTTCTGAAATCCAATAATACCAAATATTCATCAATGTGATTTAATATGCATATAATATCCACCTTGGTGGAAAATCTTAAAAAATAAAGCAAACCATTTTCAATTTTGTATTTTCTGTAATATGACTATTCTTATCTGAGTGACTTCACCCCAAGCACCGGCAAGAGAGGCTCATGGTTTTCCTTGGAATATTTTGAGTCTGCAGTTCCCTCTGCAAAACCTTTCCTTATGCACACCCATGGCACATTACAGAGACCCTAAACTAATTACATGAGATATAACCACCTTTTTACATGGAGGGAAAGATTAGAAATAACAGTAGTAATTATGCATGTGTACCACTGACAATTTTCCATATTATGAAATGATATCAAAGTGATTTATCTGACCTGTTTTACCAATCTAGTGTTGTCAGCAGTGTTGGGGTCAGAGGGAGGGAAATGGGAAGAATTCCTAGCACATATGTGCTCACAGCAAAGAGAATTTCCATCCTGACAGGAAACCCTCTCTCCCGGCTTCCTAGGCCTTGTTTCCTGGGATGGTCACTGTGGTCAGAGGGTGCTAGGCTCTCCCACACAATGTATAACATTCCTAATATGTA
This sequence comes from Furipterus horrens, assembly GCF_987537825.1. NCBI lineage: Eukaryota > Metazoa > Chordata > Mammalia > Chiroptera > Furipteridae > Furipterus > Furipterus horrens. The sequence continues at coordinate 25,504,886 of NW_028327185.1, forward strand.
ATAAACACTTTTTTCCATCAGACATGTGATTTACACATATATAGGTTTGTCTTTTAATTCCTATAATAGGATCTTTGATGTGAGAAAAGTTTTTCATTTTAACAAAGTTCTATTTATGACACTTTAAAAGATGGGTCCTAATTTCATGTCTTATTTAAAATATTTATGAAATGAAGTCCCCCTCCTTTGTCCATGGAATAAAAAATCCTGATATGGACAGGATGGTCACTGGAACTGGTAGAGCAATGTGATTGGAATCCTTAATGTTATTAAAAACTTGATTCTTGTGTCAGTGTGACCAGAAGACCAACACTCCAAGGCATGGATGGATCCAAGTCCAGGATGGATTCACTTGATTGGACTTTACATTGTGAATCTCCCTACAGTACGCAGCAGAGCACCATGTGATGGTCAGGCAGACTCGGGAGGAATACCCCAGGACCAGATGGAGACACTAAGCAGAGATGACAGGGACACAGTCTGAGAGGGTCCTTCATGAGAATGAACATGGTGAGGCAGGGCCAAGGCTGCAGAGAGACTGAGAGAGACATGAAGACATGGACTGGAACTGACACCCGGGAATGCTAGTTGTGTGCATACAACTGTGTGCATAGATCTGTGTGCATAGAACTGACACTGGAACGAGGGAGAGAGAACAGACCTGGCCAGTGAAGACCTGAAGGGAACTGCACTCGCAGTGTGTGCGGGAGGAGGGATGGAGGGGTACCCCTGGATGGGCGGTGGGGTTTTAAACCTTGTTCCCTGGTGCAATGGCTCATATATCCAGCATTCAGGGGATGTCCCAAACCAGGTGGCAGAGGTGATGGTGATGCCCTCTAGTGGTCACTCTGAGCCGTGCATGCTGCACAATCCTTGGACTTAAACCAGCTTCCTGTCCGTCCACACAAGACTTGGAGCAGGAAGAGCTCCAGTTAAAGTCAGGAGTTTACTCTCTGAAGAGGAGAGGAGCACGAGCACAGGGACAAAGATGCCAGTTTGCACCATTTGCAGTGTCATTAATCACACACAGGGAGCATCTCTGGGTGATTTGGTATTTGCAACTTCTGTGGTTTGACTTTAAGTGGAGAAACAAGTCAAATGACAGTTTTGGAGATTTTGAGTGAGTAGAAATAATATAAATTTAAGGGGGAGGGAAGGAAGGGGGTAAGTAGGGGAAGGGTTTAGTAAAGGAACGTGTATAAATGACCCATGAACATAGACAACGGGGTGGGGATGGACCGTGGGAGAAGGGGTGGGCTGGGTGGGGGTAGCAATGAGGGAAAAAGTGGGACAATTGTAACAGAAAAACAATAAAAATAAAATTTAAAAAATATGAACTTAAAATGTGTTGAACTTGACCCTGACTCTGTAATTCGGAGATAAACTGATATCCATGGGTCTCTGTCGTACTGTTAAATGGGGGTGCGTTCAGGCTCCCTGATCCTTCCTGCTCTCGTCCCCTGCCATCACTCCTGTGATGTGGCTCCTATCACCCCCGAGGGCTTGTCACACATTACATTGATCCATGACTCGACTTTCATGCTGTCCTGGGCCCCCTCCATTCTGTGCCTTCGTGATTGGAGAGGATGTCATGTGGTGAAACCTTCAAGTGGGACCACAGGAGGTTCCACTCTATCACACACCTTGAAACTCACCAATTTTTCTATACACCTGTCCTCTATTGGACCATCAGCCCTCTGATGTTCATGACTCAATAAGAGGCACGGGGGGAACATGATTATCCAGGTCAGCAGGCATCAGGCATCACACCAGCCATCAGGGTTATGTTAGTTTTGTTAGGAACTAAGCAATGTCAGGAACTAAATGTCAATCTAGAGGTAGCCAGAATGAAAAATGGCTAACCCCTTGACCAAGATAGCAAACTGAGCCTCTGCAGCTCCCTTATCAGGAACTTTCCCAGAGCCTCTGGTGCCCAGGCTGTTACAGTTTGCGGGCTTATAAGATGCATCTCACAGAGACTGGGTGGGATTCCTACAGGCCTTCAAGGAGGTCCGTGAGTCCTCATCATCCCCCTACTCTTTCATGCCCATGAGGTGGTCTTTGGGTAGATTACCTCTCACCCAGTCCCCGCCTGCTCAATACACTGCTTATACCTTACACCTGGTCCCCATACGTTTCCTTCCAGGGACTGTGCCTGGCAAGTTTGCTCAGCACTGAAGTCACATCTGCTAGGAGAGGTGTCTTTGCTCTTGCAACTGGGTTAAGTTTAGAAAAATTTGCTGTCATTCTCCAATACGTTAGTCTGGCACTGCAGAGGTGGATTAAGGTAGTTTCAGGCCCTGGGCACAGAAGAAAATATTGGGCCCCTTAAAACAAAAAGAGAGAGGGAAAATAAAAATGCATGTTAACCATATTTTATGCAGCATAGTAATGAAACCAAACTTGGTGTTATTAGAAAAAAGTGTAAAGTTGCGGTTTTGCAGGGCCCTTCAGAAGTCGGGGCCCAGGCGCATGCCCGGTGTGCCCGCCGTTAAATCTGCCTCTGTCTGGAAGAGAGCAGGATCACAGAGAACACTGACCGAGGCACCAGGGGAAGGAAGGGAAAAGCAGGGATGGAGCTGACCTGAGCAACCAGCCGTCTGTAGGGAGGTAGCAAGCAGTTTCTTTTACAAGAAAACTGCAACCGTCTTAGACCACAAGGAAGACATGTGTGTACACCTCTAATCGGCCCCTGCTGGTCTGTTGCCTAGTTACTGTTTTCTGATTGGTGGAATCATGGGGGGACTGTTGGAAAGTTTCTGCTTGTTTGTTTGGGAACATCCCGGAGCTGCTTCCTCCTCTGCATCCTGGAACAGCCCAGCAGGACGTTTGATACTTTCCACGCAGTTAGCTTCTGGCTCAAGTGCCACACACCACCCACTTCCCACACACAAGCCACACGGGTGACTTATGGGGATGTGATCGGATCCACCCGGATTTTTGAAGTCATTAATTTACACCGGAGTCTCTGAAATTCTTATTTTGGTTTCCTGGAGACGGGCAGTTTTAATGGATTTCACGTGGCCTCTTCTTCAGGAGATCCTCAGTCCTCAGGTCAGAGAAGCCATGTGAGAGATCATAGGTTTGTGTGTTCCCTATGAAGATCATTTATGCCACCATAACAGGGGGCATGACCGCAGGATGGGGTCAAGGACCCTCTGTGTCCCCGTGAGAAGGACGTGGGATGAAACTCCATTGAGCACCTGATCTTCATAAGCCCCTGTTGTGACGGATGGACCTCAGTGGCATTAGAGGTCTTCTGAAATTAATGACAGTTCAGACTTCAATTAGCGCTCTTTGGAAGTCTGATTACTTCCTGTTCTTCAGCACAGTCACCCTGGAACAGTCGCAGTTCTTTGAGGAAGTCTGGAGAAGCTGAATACTATACTGTTTTAGTTGTGTGGTGTCATCCTTCTTCCAGGGGCCTGACCTCCTCTTCACTTCAGCGCTTCTGAGTCTGTGAACTCATTCAAGGTTGGAAATAGTTGAAGGACCTTGAAGCTCCATGACGGTTACTGAGGTGACAATGTTCACTTGACCCAGAGCTCCTCCATGTTGGTCTACGAAGTAAGGATTTAGTAGACGCTACAGACATCAGTTACTAAGGACACCATGACCAAGAGCCAGTACCTGGGTCTCTGTGAACCAGGCGGTGCTGACTGCTTCTTGGACTGTCTGTCTGTCAATCATGGTAACCATGCCCAGCAGGTCTTATGTGTTCATGTCTATCAGTTGTCAGGTTCCATAGTAATGACACCCCAATAAAAACAAGCATCCTAGCATTGAGGTCTTGGATTATAACATTACTCTTAAATGAAATGAAAAAGGACTTCTAGAAGAGAAGGCAAATTTAGGGCAGGGGAAGGAAATATGCATGATCACCCTGGAGCATCTCACATTGAGGGAAAGTGAGGAAGAGACTAAAGAAGCTCAGGGAATTTCAACAGGACACAAGAGCCAAAAGGATAGAGCTGAAAATTGAGAAAAAAAAGCTGTAAATTCCAAGTATAAAAATAATAATATAATAATGGACTTAAACCAAATGTAAAATAAATGTGTGTGTATGTACTGATATCAATAAAAAAAATTTTTGATTTCCAGTCAAGATGGCAGCATAGGCAAAAATAACCCTCACTTCCATACACAACCACATCAAAATCACAATGAAACTACAGAACAATCATTATTCAGAACCACCAAGAATCGAGCTGAATAAAAGTCCTACAACTGTGGAATTAAAGAGGAAACCACATTGACACTGGTAGGAAGGGTGAGCCTGTGGAATGGCCATTCCCACGTGTGGAAAATAAAAATTGGGAGGGATAACTCAGGAGTGAGGGGTCCTAGCTGGACACAAGGCCACAGTCTATGGTTCCAGTGCCAGGAATATAAGTCCCCATAACTTCTGGCTATAAAAACTAGTGGAGATTATGGCTGTGGGAGACAGAGACTTCTGGAGTCCCAGGCAGTTTTTCTTAACGGGCAGTGCATGGACTTAATTGGATTCACCCTCTCTGAGCTACAGCACCAGGGCAGCAGCTTGAAAGGCACCAGAGGTACACAGGGAAGCACTGAATTTTCTGGCATCAGGGTGAGAGATGAGTGGGGGGCAACATTCTCCCAGAGAGAACTGCTGGCATGGCTGCAGTTCCTTGGCTGATGCCTCCCCCCATAGAACCAACAGCTAGGTGCCATATCTGAGACTCTACCAATCTGGTTCACGCTGTTTGCCCCACCCTGGTGATTCCCTAAGGATATTTTCCACCCAAATTTTGAACCCACCCAAGCTATTTCCAGTGGCCTTCCATAGGAATAGCATGGCTCATGCTTCAGGCTTTCTTAAACTCTCTCAAACAAGAAGCATCTGACCTCAGTGAGCCCATATTTCTCATTAAGTGGCCCCACACTCAGCACTAGCAGCAGCCAGCCCTGGTTCACAGCTTGGCCTCATTTGGGCACCTCCAAGCTCAGCACAAGTAGCAACCATCTACAGATCACTTTGTATCTTATGCTGGGTGGACGGAGCACAGGTGGTGGCAGACCTTGGCCTTCAGCTTCCAAGAATTCCCAGGGCCAGTGCACCCACTAGACAAGCTACAGACAATATCAGAGCATCACCACTCAACCACCTCCACAAGAAACACACCCAAGGGGTGGACTTAGTGGGCACCAGAACCCTGCTGAAGTAAATCCTGCTCTGTGCAGTGGGGCCCTGCTTACCTAATCCTCCATTGTGGTTGGAGGTTGATAGAAAGTGGTCACAGCCAGTCCTTGAAGCTGATTGGCCAGGATGAATTCCTCCAATTTACCTGCCAACAACAATCAAGTCTTAACTATAAGACAAGCGTGTATGCAAAATACATGGTGGGGAAACCTCAAGTACCCAGGTTTGGTGATAGGGGAGAATGTGCGTCACAGAACACTTCCTACATTATCCTGCTCTACCAAGCCTGAGAGATGTAGCAGCAGCTCTACCTAAAACATAGAAACAAACACAGGGAGGCTGCCAAAACGAGGAGACCAAGAAACAGGGCCTAAATGAAAGAACAGAAAAAGAACTAAACTCCAGAAAAAGAAATAAACAAAGTGGACACAAGCAATATACTAGAAGCAGAGTTTCAAACACTAATTGTTATGATGCCCAATGAACTTAGAGAAAAAGTCGGTGAATGGAGTAGACCACTTTGTGTGGTATAGGGAATTGTAGCTACTGCACAAGCTAGGCCTGAAAACAGGACTGTAAGCCTTGACTGAAAATGGGAAGCAGCTGGTGGCATACTCCAAATACCACATCACTGGTCATGCACTAGGAGGAAAGAATAGGAATGCAATGTATCTTTTGAGGTCTGTCCTGCTTTATCCAGCTTTAGATCTGTGTCAGTAAGATGTTTCCTATCAACAGAATGCTTAACTCAAGGAGAATAATCTAATATTTTGTAATGTGCTCTGATGCCAGACAGTCTAATCGATTGTTACAATGTATTGATCTATGTTCTTCTTTGATAATCCTCTTTATGTTTGGGTGGAGGGCTGTTCTCACAAGCCAAGAATTTCTTCTGGTAGCTAACTCAATAAAAGCTCTGTTGAGAAGAGGATTGGGAGTGACCCCAACCAAGGGGCACTCTCCTTCCTCCCCAAGTCTTTCATCTCTGGGTCAATTTCTTATCCGTGATCGAGGGACTGTGGGTTCAGGAACCCCCACAGATGAACTCCGAGGTAACGTCATCAGCATAAAAATAAAAAAGGACATAGAAAACATAAAAAACAGTCAAAAATAAAGGATACACTAATTGAACAATTTATATTGAATTAACAATGTGGATGGAGCCAAGAATCAAATAAGCAATTTGAAATACAAGGAAACAAACAACACCCAACCAGAACAGCAAGAAGAAAAAAAATCCAAAACACGAGTATATGTAAGGAGCCTCTTAGACAACTCTAGCATACCAACATTCACATCGTGGGAGTGCTGGAAGAAGAGAAAGACCAAGAAATTGAAAAACTATTGAAAAAAATAATGACAGAAAATGTACCTAAGTTCTTGAAAAAAATAGAAGTTGAGTCTAGGAATCACAAAGTCCCAAACAAGATGAGCCCAAAGATGCCCACACCAAGATACATCATAATTAAAGTTCCAAAGACTAAAGACAAACAGAATCTTATAAGCAGAAAGAGAAAAACAGTTAGTTACCTACAAGGGAGCTCCCATAAGACTGTCAGCTGATTTCTCAAAAGAAACATTGCAAATTAGAAGGAATTGGCAAGAAATATTCAAAGCCATGAAAAGCAAAGACATACAACCAAGATTACTCTACCCAACAAAGATATCATTTGCAACTGAAGCACAGATAAAAAGCTTTCAAGACAAGAAAAAGCTAAAGGAGTTCGTCACCACCAAACCAGTATTAAATTAAATGTTAAAGGGGCTTCTTTAAGCAGAACCAAAATATGAATAATAAAATGGCAATACATAAATTTCTATCAATAATTTAATTAAAAAACAGAATAAACAAACAAGCTGAACAAAAACAGAATTATAAATACAGAGAACATTTTTATGGTTGCCAGTAGCGAGAGGGGTTTGGGGGATGGGCAAAAAAGGTGAAGGGATCAAGAAGTGCAAATTGATTGCTACAGAACAGTCACAGGGATGTAAATTATAGCATGGTGAATATAGTAACCAAGGAACAAATATGCATGGCCTATGGACATAGACAATAGTGTGGGCATTGCCTGATGAAATGAAGGGAGGTCTCAAGGAGGAGGAGAAAGGTGGGAAAATTGGGGTAACTGTAATAGCATAAAAAATCAAATATAGTTAAAATTAAAAGGCAAATATTAAACATGAAAATAAATACATAAAATATAATCAACAAGAAAAAATAATATTCTTTCATTATGCTTTTTAAATTTTCACCTGAAAATATGTTTATTGATTTTATAGAGAAAAGAAGGGAAACAGAGAGAGAGAGATTGAGACAGGGAGAGAGAAAGAGAGAAGAAAAACATTGATGTGAGAGAGAAACACCAAATAGTTGCCTTCTGCACATGCCTGTCCAGGGATCAAACCGACAACCTTAGGTATGTGTCCCAACTGGGAATCAAACTTGCAACCTTCTCAGTGTATGTAATAATGCTCCAACTAACTGAGCCAATAGGTTAGGGTTTTTGTTATGATTTTTAAAAACAGTTTTTATTTTCTATTTTTCTTTTTTTCAATTTCCTTTTTTTTGTTTTGACATCAATAACTTATTGAATACATAAATCAAATCAGGTAAAAAGACAACTCTTTCCTAAGGAATAATTCCAAATAGGATGGTTTGAAAACAGAAAAATAAATTTCCTCCCACCTTTCGAAATTATATGAGCTGGGCTAATAATCAAAGTAACATGAGAGATAGGTTAATTACAGAAAATGTCCAAATCTATTGCATATGTACATGCAGTAGGGGTGACATGAGGGTATGAGACCCCAGGATGGGGCAGTTGAGGCTTCTTTGCCATCTGGAGCCCAGGAGCGGTGGTAGGGGTGTGGACTGGATCATGGAAGGGCAGGAAGCTATTCACATGGAGATTTGGAAAGGCAAGTGCTTGGAATGTAAGTATTTTCTGGTTCTTCTTTAACAAATGGACACAGAGTGGACTTTGTAGAATTGGGCTTTGCTCGGTTCCTCTCTGTCAGCTCACACTAGTTCTTATTAAAATATAGTTGTATGTGATGACAGGCCTTTTCCTGGAGCAGATCCTCTATCTAAACTGTTTTAATCAATAAGAAAAAAGTTCAGTGTTTTTGCTGAGTCTTTTGTTTCTTAAAAATAACCAATTTAGCCATGGCCAGGTAGCTCCTATAATTAGAGTATTGTCCCATGTACTGAAAGGTCATGGTTTTGATTTCTGGTCAGGGCACATATCTAGATCACAGGTTTTATCCCTGGACAGGACCCATATGGGAGGCACCCCATTGAAGATTCTCTGCCGTCCATGTTTCTCTCTATATATCCCCTCCTTTTTCTTTAAAATCAGTAAACATATCCTAGGGTGAGGATTAAAAAAAATAACCTACTTAAAATAATACTCCAAAAGGCATATCTGGGGGTAGCAAACTCTGCTCCCCTTCAGTGCACAACTTTGAAAAATATTCTGATTGAAAGAATCAGAGAACAGAGCCACGTCTATATCACTTGGCTTATAGAAAATATCCTGAAGAGCCAATCCATAGAGAAAGAGGAGGGATGAGTGGGTTGCAGAGGTGGGGACACAGGAATGGGAGGGGGCAGACTGAATGGCATGAAATATGAGGTGAAGAAAAACTCTTGCAATGGAAACAGATCCCCTGTGCTGCTCCAATTGAAACATAATCCACGGGCTGTTTAGTTAGAGGCCCGATTGCCCACCACCAGAATTATAACTCTCAATACCAGAGTTTAGTGAAAAGAAAAAGAATTGTTTATTTAATAGTTATATAGATTTAGATTATTTGTGGATTTCTGCCGTTAAGTCTTATGTTCTTTAAAACACCCATGAACACATAGTTCTGCCTCCCCCTACCAAACCAGGCTCATTTTAGAAAAGTTATAGATACCGTTTCCCTACTTCCTAGACACAGTTCAGCTTTGCTGATAGCTGCCAATCATTCAATTCTGATTGGATGGTCTTTCTGTGTTGTGGTGCCTGCCAGCTTTCAATGCAGAACCGCATGGATTCTCAGCCTCCTTGTAAACTTCCTTCTCAAAGCAGCTTGGTGTTTCCCTCTCAAAACAGCATGGAGAACCTTCTCAAAACCACATGGAGAACTCAGCTTCTTTAATCCGCATGAAGAGCCTAGCTTCTCTAATCCACGTGGAGAACCTAGCCTCTCAGAACCGTATGGAGAGAGCCCCCTTCACCAAGCTGCATGAAGAGAGCCCTGCTACAATGTCTGCAGCTGCTTTCAAAATCCCTGACTGCGTCCTTTGATGCAGTGGGCATGGCAACCAGTTCTGAAATTCACAGAACCACTACACAGGCCTTGTAAGCTTTTTCAGTACCATCCCACAGTCCAAGACCCCTCCCATCTTCTTGGGCCCTGGAAGCATCAAAGCCATTTGTGCAACAAAGACACTAGCCACTAGCTCCAGGCATGTAAAGGTATCTTAAAAGCTGCTTCCCTTTCCCCATCCCCCAGCCGCAAGCTCTGGGGGTTTTTGGACACCCGCATTCTGTAACACAACTACATAGTGGTGATAGTAACAGAGCTGTGAGACTATATTAAGGGATGCTAAATTTATATTTTAAAATGCTTACAATGGTGAATTTCATGTTGTGTTGACTTCAAAAATATATAGAAATAATTTGATTAAATCTCTGTTCTATATTATAACCTGTAAGGTAAATGAAACCAGGGAGCTGGAAATGAAGAAAAGAAATGGAAAAAAAAAACACCTAAAATTCCTTCTGAACTTGCTCCTGGGCTGATCCTGTGTTGTGTGGGTCTTGAGCGCCCCCTCTTTTCCTGTGCTCCCCCTAGTGTCCTGAGCGACCCTGCAGCCCAGCCCTCCTGTGTCCCGCAGGGAGGTGTGTGTCTGGGCTCAGGCTGACTCCCCCTCAGTGTGTCTCTCGCACAGTAACACACGGCCGTGTCCTCGGCTCTCAGGCTGCTCATTTTAAGAGAAACCGTGTTGGTAGGGTTGTCCTGGAGACTGTGAGTCTCCCTTGAACCGAGGGAGCGCACCACTCTGAACTTCCAGTTGGTTTACTCACTAGTGCCACCCACTCCAGCCCCTTCCCTGGAGCCTGGCGGACCCAGTGTATTTTGTTGTCAGTGAATGTGAATCCAGTGGCTTTGCTGGAGAGGTTCTGCGGGAGACAAGCAGGCATGAGACTTTGACGACTGATGCGTGGAGCCCCGCCCCAATATGGGAACTTGAGTCTTAACCAGCAGGTTTCTTATCTTTCATGCTTGCTATGAATTCCACCCTCCGGGGGATTTTAAAGATAGAATAGAAATGCAAAGTGGCTTTTAAGGAAAAGGGAACCTGTTCTGTTTTTCTCTGAATAGCCTCAAATCCTTGTCAGTAGAATGTGAAAAACAGAATGATTAAGGAAGAGGAAATGTTTTTGCCCTTGTGTAAAATACCTGGGCGTTTCAACCCTGTATTGATCTGCATTTCCCTTTTACTCCCTACCATTTGGGGAAGGGATTCACGTTTTCCTTATGCATTTCCCATGTGGAAAGTAGATAAAAACCCTGGCTAATAAAGAAACGGGGGCGATTTTCCTCAGAGAAACCCACTCCCTTCCTTCCTCAGATTGTGAGTGTCTGAGTAGTTTCTTCATCTATTCTGAGGGACTCAGAGTCTCTCACAAGGCTCAGAGACCCTCCGGGCTGCACCAAGCCTCCCCCAGAATCCACCAGCTGAACTTGGCCCAGGACACCTGCAAACAGAGAAACAGACTGAGAACAGCCCCTGAGGAGCAGTCCCCAAGGATCCCGATGCAGAGGGAGGTACGTACCTCTGACAGTGATGAGAAGGGCAGCCCAGATGAGGGCAGACCCCATGGTGTGGACCCTGAAGATGGGCTCACACGGGAGGGCTTTTCAGAGGGTTCTGCGGGGACAGGAGGGGAGCTGGTTTTCATGAGCTGGGGTTGGGGGTGGCATATTTGCATGTCTTTTCCCTGTGGTCATATCTGAGCTGCCCAGCAGGGCTTCTCCTCCCTGTCTTGGAAGCGGGGAGGGGGAGTGGGAGAGGCAAATGGACAGATACCTGTGTCTGGACTCAGGGGCACTCTTCTGGTCCGTATATCCTGCTAGTTAGCCTATGAATAGTGATAGACATGCTACACCGGGATTGGAAACGGGATATTTAAGGCTCTCCAGGGCAGGCTGCAAATAAAACCACGCTGGAGACGTCCTGAAACAGGACGTGGGTGGCGACAGTGCCCCTAGCGGTGGATCCGAGCCGCACAGGCTGACGACCCTGGTCTGGACCGGCTTCCTGAGAAGGCGCAGTCTGCCACGCGGCAGCCATGCTCAATATCCTTGACGTGGTGGGAGCCCCGATCCCGCTCCATTCTTGTCCACAGGAGAGTCTCTGCAAGACCACCGTGGGCCTGAGGGCTCCCACCTTGAGGGACAGCCTAAGGGACATAAACCCTCCTCAGTGCCAGGTCCTCAGCTCACAGGCCGCGCCTGTCACTCGCTCTGCTGTCCACACTCACACATCCTGGTGTCCGTCACGTGACACTCTAGGGACTTTTTAACTCTGAGTTGGGGGCCCCTTCATGACTCTTGTCAGTAGACCTGCAGAAGGAATGCTGAACACAGGGACAAACTCACCATCTACAGGTGGAATTTCCCTGCCCAGGAACCAGGCCCCCTTATGCAGCCCCTGGGAGCTGCCTCCTGAGACCCAGGGTCACAGAACTACAGGACTGTGCTTGAGGTCACATGACTAAGCAGCAGTGGAGAGGACGACACAGCTTTGACCTCCTCACATTGGGACATGGAAGATGTGGCCTCACTCTCTGGGCTTCTGTCTGAAAAATAGATTTGGGATTGCAGTGGCAACTTGATGGGTAAACTCCATAAAATGCTGACAACTCTGTGACATATTTTCATCACTGTTATTAATAACATTACACACGTTGGAGAGAGAAAGCTCCTCTGTGAGGCCTCACCTGTTCCAGGCCTGATATGTCACACCCGGGACAGGTCATCCATCATTACCCAATGGTCTTCACCACTGCAGTGAGTAATTTAGATTTATTTGTTTTGAATACAAAAGGCCTCTTGCTTCACTTCTTTGCATGAACAAGGCTTTGAATACGAAGTAATGAAGCATGGGTGTTCCATCATATTTGTTAGATGAATTAAGTGAGAAACTCTACCTACCCAGATGTACGTTATTGAAGAGTCACCAGAAGTTGGAGGATGCACCTCAAGAAGAAAAAAAAATGAGCCCTTAGTTTAGAACCTAAAAATGTGGGCTGACCTGTTACAGGCCAGCATAGGGGAAGAGACAGACCCTGGTGTCCAAGACCAGATGAGTCCCACATTTATCAGGTGGTCTCTGGCCCCTTGGTTTGAACAGGTGTACACAGGTCAGTCCTGGCCATAGAAAGTATATGAGCTTAAATGGAAACTGGTGCACATCATTGTTCGTCCAAAAAATATACTCGGTGTGCATATGCTTATGTGGGTTTGGATGGGTCACTCAAGTGTTCAAATCCCTAGGAAAGAAAAAGTTAGGTCTACATGCAAAAACGAGCTGTGACATTTTGGATATTAATAAAATGGGCAGAGAAACTAGATCATGTCACACTGACAGTAGGTAGACAGAGTAGAAAAAAATCACAAATGGTCACATAAGAAAATAAAGATAAAGATAGAAAAGATGTGCCTTTTAAGTTTACCAGTAAGGAACACACCAAGGAAATCAACCCACACAACCAGAAGGAGAAATAAAAGTGCAGGAGGTTCATGTTCAGGAGACAAAAAGTTCCATTGACACCATTTCCTTTACAAGGGATCAGAGTATGAACTAGAACATAGTGGGACCCTAGAGTACACGGACCCAGTCTTGGAGGACATGGGACATCGGTCTGGATCATTGGGAGACAGAAGCATGAACCCTACATAGAAGCAGACAGTGCTTCCAGGTCATGTTCCTTCGGTGGAGTTTGGTGCTGAATGTGCAGCAGCCTCACTGTTTCATTTTTGTTTTTCTTCTCTAGACTCTGGTAAAACCAAGAGAAAAATTGGGGGCACAGAAGAACTCAGTCATGACTAGATCTGCTTAAGCGAGCACATAGATGGAAACTAGGAGTAAGTATAATGAAATTACAGAAATTACATTATGGGAACTCATAATGCCTGTCAGAAATATGAAATAATAATTGATATGAAGAGCATCATTTTCCTCATCCATTGATTACATTTAAATAATGTCCCCTTCCTGAGCCTGGTGGATCTAACTTTCTATAAAACTGGTCAGCCACAGCAGTTCAGCCTTATTTTCAACATCAGCACCCATGTGATATAGTTCTAATCAGGAATGCAAGAGACAAGTTCATCCCTGGTACATTCCTGCAAGTAAATTTCAGAAGTTTCATCTGTGATCTCTTTCATTTGTTTTCATGTCAGCACATGACCCTCAGGAATGTTGTCACCTTGTTCACACAAGATGGGTGCCACCTGGGCATGAAGTCAAATGCTGCATGGATCACTGTGCAGGCTGGGCAGGAATCATCCCAGGTCCATGGATGGTGAAATTAAGCAAGCTTGGGACTAACTCCAGGTTTCCTGTTCATTTAAAAAAATATTATATATATGTGTGTGTATATATATATATACACATATATATGTATATATATATACACATATATATGTATATATATATATATATATATATATTATATTTTTTTTATTGAGAGGAGAAGGTAGATAGAAAGGGAGAGAAACATCAATGTGTGGTTGGCTCTCATGCGCCCCCAACTGGGGACCTGCCCCACAAACTAAGTGTGTGCCAGCACTGGGAATCAAGCCAGCAGCTCTTTGGTTCACAGGCCAGTGCTCAATCCACAGAGCCACACCAGCCAGTGTAGAATTCCTGTCCTGTATGTTGTGATTTTTCTCCTCATGGAGCAAGTTTAAGTTGTCTCATTCACTTTTCTCATCAATAACCTCACATAGTAATCTAGTCATTAATATAAAGGATTAATTGATTTGGAAATTATCCCATCTTTTTTACTCAGCCATAAAAAAAATGAAATCTTACCATATGGGAGAACATGAACGGACCTAGTCATACCCTGGCTCAGTGGAAACTCTCTGTCCTGCAGAGATTCTGGGATCGCAGATGAGGAGAAATGAGTTAGCCCAGAAACTGGTTTCTGTCTTGAAGGAAGAGTGGTAGTAGTTCTCTCTCGTGGAGGAAAATCCCTGGACTCCCTTTCCTCATGCCTTTTATTAAGAAGGGCATGTATAGGGATATATAGTCAGGATACATAAATCACCAATTAACCTCAAATGCTTCGGTTACAATTAACTCCTAGAGATTATGGATAACAATGAAAAGATCATGGTGATCAATTTAGGTTAAGGTCCACCAGATTCTCTGGCACCAAAAGATCACCAGGTGAGAGCAGAGCAAGCTTTGAAGTGTAATACACATTCTTTAAGCCTCATTTCTCATGGGGATCCCAGTTGCAATTATGGGGTCATGACTGCCTCCAGCTTTCCCAGTTTTCCCATTGAGACCTACAGTCCTTTTGCAAGGCTTAGCTCACAATGAGGTGACAGTGCCTGATACCACACAAAGCGGCCCCCTACATCTAGAGGGTGTTATGCTGAATGAAATGAATCAGACACAGTAACACAAACACTATATGATATTAATTATATGTGGGATCTAAAAAACTAACAGAATAGAAACAGACTCATACCTTGGAGAACAAAGCGGAGTTTTACAGGTGGGAGGGGAGTTGGGAGCCTGAGTGAAAAGGGTAAAGGGATTAAGAAGCCCAAATTGGCAGTTACAGGTTAAACGCAGGGTGTAAAGCCCAGCACAGGGAATAAAGTCAACAATATTATCATAACTAGTGTGGTGCCAGTGGGTTTTGGAAATATTGGACCATCACATCGCAACTTGTATAAGTGTGTGACCACTCTGCTGTAGACTGGAAGCTCATCTAAAGAAATATATATAATGGCAACTGGAATTGAAAAAAAATGGAATTAACCCAGGTTCCAGGAAGGCTAAGTTTAGGGTTGGGGCAGTGTGTGACAGGCAGTAGACAAGGCTGAACCCCAGGACTGTGCTCACACGTGTTATGTTTATTGGAAAAATTCTGAAGATCCTGTAGTTTTATTAGAGACTCCCATTGAGAACTTCGACCTAGTATAATATTACTCACCTGTTGTTCATGCTTCAGTAACTAACTGGGAACTGCAAAACGGGACTTACTATAGTATTCTAATTTGTTTAAGGGCCTTTCCTGTTTCTCTCAGAGATTTCTGCTCTCTGTGTGATAAATGCTCCATGTCCCGTTTGTGTGTATGATTGTCATCTACATGGACATCCTCCTCAAGCTGTCATGGGTCCCTCTGCCTCTGTGTTGTGTCACCTACTCTTAATGTTGTGATTATGGTGTCAAATCAATGACCGTCACCACTGGGGGGGGGGTTCTCCAAAGGTGCGAAGTTCATATGACTCTGGTACCCACTGTCCAGAATGTATGTGTCTTGCTTCTTGCGGACTGTATGCACTGTAGGGTCCAGCAGAGTCTGTTGTTAGATTCAGCCAACATGGATCAGAACATTTGGTGATTCACTAGAACTGGGCCCAAGAGAGTCTGAAAGACGCTGTGCCTTTCTCCATGTGAGAATGTAGTGTTTCTTTACAACGGACTTTCCTAACTCAGAGACTTCAGAGGTGAGCACAGACTCAGGAATCATGAAGGTTCCTTTGAGGGAAAAAGTTACAGGAAGAGGAAACTAGACAGGAAACCAGCCCAAACCTCCACCTGCACCTGCTCCTGGGACGGTCCTTGTGCTCAGAGACCCTGAGCGCCCCCTGGTGGTCGCAGCCCCTCCTGCAGGGCGGTTTGTGTCTGGGCTCAGGCTGACTCCCCCTCACTGTGTCTCTCGCGCAGTAATACACGGCCGTGTCCTCGGCTCTCAGGCTGCTCAGCTCCATGTAGGCTGTGCTCGTGGACTTGTCTGCAGTGATGGTGACCCTGCCCTGGAACTTCTGTGCGTAGCTTGTGTCACTATCTCCAGGGTAAATATCCCCAATCCACTCAAGCCCTTGTCCTGGGGCCTGTCGCACCCAGTGCATATAGTAGTCTGTGAACGTGTACCCAGAAGCCTTGCAGGAGACCTTCACTGAGGCCCCAGGCTTCCTGACCTCAGCCCCGGGCTGCACCAGCTGCACCTCGGAGTGGGCACCTGTGGGGAGGAGGCAGGAGTGGGTGGAAATCCCCCTTGACATCCCTGGTCCCCTCCTCAACCCGGGGACTGGGGAGCCCCTTACCTGCAGCCACTGCCACCAGGAGGAGGGCTCTACAGCTCCAGTCCATGGTGAGGGGCTGTGCCGTCAGGACCTCTGTAGGGGAGGGTGTGGCTGAGGGTGATGCTCTCAGGGCACAGACAGACCCACATTTAACCTAGTCTACCTCTTCTCATTTGCATATTCATGAGGCAGAGGCTTTCATAACTGAAGACTTGAACCCACCTGAGAGAAGATAGAGGGCAGAGGGACCCTGCTCAGAGGACTTAGGGAGTCAGTGTTGTAGGATCTGTCCCGCCTGGAAGGTCCCCGAGTTCTGTGATGACATAGCACCTCACACAAGGAAGGGGCCCCCACAGGACATGCTCCTCATCATGAGCCCCCTTCTTGAGTTACACTCAGACCACCTGGACTAGTTCTGGGCTTTAAAGCCCGAACATCTCATCCTGGTATCAGGGTATCCCCAAAATGCTGCACCTAGTGAGCTACTAAAACCACCACCTTCTCTAGCTTCTTACAATTCACACATAAAGATGTTTTACAAATACCCTATTAACTGTGGTATTCTTGTCATATCAAGTCTTATAAATGCTCTGATGGAATAGGATATTTCTAGTCACCTTTTGTACAAACCTTATTTTAGATGTTTTCATGAAAAGAGGAAGGCCCAGCCCTCAGAGGAAATCCCCCCCGAGATCCCTTCACAGCTGCTCACAGGGCAGCTGCCCTGAGCCTGTGGGTCTGGCACGCACCCTGCTGCCCAGCCTGCATCCTGCACTGGAGGCTCACACCTGGGCTCACAGGGAATGGACTATTCAGCATCTCAGCTCCAGAGTTAAAGGCTGCACCTGACTTCAGTTTGCTCCCTCAGAGACAGCGTGTGCTTTGACATCTCCATACACAGAGAACTGGCCTTAGCAAACCCAGGTCACACTTCAGGGATCCCCCAGCCAGGGCTCTCTGTGAAACCATCAGGGAACCCCTTCCCTGGACCTGCAGATGCACTGATACAGCCGACACTCCTGACTCCAGAAGCTGTCAGGGACCTTGGGGGACTCTGGCATCTTCATTTTCCTCTGCAGCAGGTCCCGTCTGATGATCCTTGCATGGATCCTAAACTCAGTGGGCTTCCAGTGCTCAATGGGTCTCTCTCTCTCTCTCTCTCTCTCTCTCTCTCTCTCTCTCTCTCTCTCACACACACACACACACACACACACACACAGTGATGATTTTAATCATAATGACTCCAGGTCTCCTTTATTCCCTGTTCCTACCACAGTGACAAGACCCCTACTCTCACCCAAACCGAGTGTGTGCCCCACTTTGATGGGAGAACAAACAGAAGCTAGACTGATGTGAAGACTGGAGAGGGCCTGCCCTTGAGGTTTCCTGTTCTCCCAGAACTTGGAACCAGCAGAGGCCATGTTGGGATGGACCCTGTCTTGTCCTGGGAGAGTCCAACCCAGAGATCCTTGAACAGTCACTGTAGCCAACACTACCCAATATGTTGGGGGGGGGGGTCACACTGACATACAGCACACCGGTCCCCTTCTCAGGGTTCACAGCCTGGAGCCCCAGGGGCAGGATCATGACAACACTAGACAGGTGTCTCCCCAGGAGCAGGAGCAGGTGCTGAGCCAGGAACAGAGGACACAGAAGAGTCTGTGGACCAGTGTCAGTGTTGTTTCCCACGGGGCACCTTGTGTCCTGAGCGCCCCCTGGTGTCCTGAGCGCCCCCTGCAGCCCAGCCCTCCTGTCTCCTGCAGGGAGGTTTGTGTCTGGGCGCATGCTACTTCCAATCACTGTCTCTTGCACAGTAATACACGGCCGTGTCCTCCTCAGTCATCACAGAGCTCAGCTGCAGGGAGAACTTGTTCTTGAATGTGTCTCTTGAAGCACAGGCTGCAGTAAGTTTTCCCATCATCACCACTGCACCCATTTATTTCAGCCCTATGGGGTGGGGGCTGGACCACCACCTCTACAATAATTACTGGTGATGGAGAATCCGGAGACAGCGCAGGTGAGGGAGAGGGTCTGCGAGGGCTTCACCAGTCCTGGGCCCGACTCCTGCAGCTGCACCTGGGACAGGACACCTGGGGACAAGGAGCATCAGTCCCTGTCAGTCATGTGCAGTCACCACAATCCCATAGACCTGTGTGTGACATCTGAGACACTCACCCTGAGGGGCTGTCACCAGGCGCAGGAGGAGACCCAGCAGTCTCATCTTCTGCTAGAGCACAGTTCTGCCTTCCCCAGAGACCTCAGCCCCATGTGAGGAGAGAGCAGGGAGGACCCCTAGCCCAGGAGAGGATTTACCCTGGAGCAGAGAGGGAATTTGCATGTGAGGGACTCTAATCTCATATGTGGTCAAAGACTGAGTCAGGGTCCCCTCTGAGCATCTCTTCTCATGTCCACATGCTCTGTGTGACCTGGGACGAGAGGACACTTGGGTTTTGAGTCACATTGCAAACAGATCAAAGGAAGATCCCAGCTTCCTGGGTGTAAGAGGAAAGTCAGAATCTCATTCATTTTCTTGTAGATGTTATAAAGGTTTAGCTTTATATTTATACATGTTCCAAAACCTGGAGCATGATAATATCACAATTGGGAAAAGTTTATAATTATTATGTTATGTTCAGTTATATGTTCATTTCAAGTTAGTTATAAATAATGTCCTAACACATAGGGCAGTTTTCCCCAAAACCATGTCCTCTTTAATTCAAACACTTAAGTCCATGTTTATCTCAGGGACTACAAAGGATGGGCAGGCTGGTCCCTTCGATTCGTGCTGTGTGAGTCTTGTATTTGTATCCAAGGCTCTCTGTGCTAACTCTCCCTTGACGCATCAAGCCCTACAGAAGAGACCCTCACAAATTACATCAGTGAGAAGCACCATTTTTATGAAGAAAAGAAAGACAAAGCAGCCACTACACCTCTCTATGATGCAGCATCATCCAAATAATGACCAGATGAGGTGGGCAGAGTCATGACTAACCCATGTCCTCAGATTCTGGTGTGAACAGTACATTGGGGTCAGAGGCAGAGGAGTGGGGGGGAGCGCTGTCCATAGCTTTGCTCAGAGGAAAGGTCACGCGACCCTCAAAGGAACTATCTCCATCTCCAGCCTCCCTGGGAGAGCTGGGCCCTGTGGCCAGCGGGTCCTGGGCCCCTGCACTACATGGACAGTCCTTATGTTCAGGAGACAATATTCTGCAGACGTAGCAATTGAAAATATGCTCTGCAGTCTGTGCTTGTTTTTCATTCCCTTAACAGGACCTCAGTGGGACACAGGAGTTTAATTTTAGCTAAGCTTAATTCATCACTCTCTTACCTCAACATTTTAGCTCAAATTTCACCACACAGCTCACTCTCACAGAGACTATACCCTGTATCTCACTAACGTTTTGATGAGGAATGCTGAGGCCCTGTGGTTGGGGAGAGGAGTAGAGTGCTGGTTCACAACGGGTGAGAGCCCCGCGCAGACAAGCTCGCTGCCTGACAGGTGCTCACAGACCAGCAGGTTTCCTCCGCAGTGAAGCTGATGGACCGACCTTTGTGTGAAACTGTTCATCATTGGCGGTTCAGGCATATGTTCACCATCATTATCTGTGTCTACATGGACGTGTGATGTGGCTGTAATCTGGGAGCAGGAGAGGGGCCCCCTGGTTCTTCAATGTCAATTTCAGAGGGACCATTTCCTCTCTCTGACAGTCCCTATTCATGTCTGCATGGAACACTCATCAGTGCTGCCTACATGGCCACACATGATGAGCATCCACTGAACTTGAACCTGATGCACTGAGTGTATCAATGTATGAATGGGAAAAAGAGCTTCGTGCATGGGGATGAATTGCCATGGACGGTGAATGAACCTCTTCTGAGGTGACATACACACTCCAGATCACCTTTTAGTTATGTTGTGATTTTCCTCATTGTCTAATCAGTCCAGTTTGTCTCTATTTTTCCTGAAATGGCCACACATAATATCTGGAGTCATGCACACAAGGAAGCACTGGCTTGAACATTTACCCATGTTTCAGGTTCCAGGTGAGGTCCACACACTTGTGTGGTATGTGTCAGACAGACAGGTGTCATGACTAAATTCCAAGACTGGGTACACAATTGTTCTGTCTCTGTTGGGAAATTCAGTTCAAACCTTCAATTCATTAGCTACCATCAAGGAGAACCTGAGCCTGATATTGTTTGTTGATGGACCAAAATCAGTATTAAACCTGGAGGTAGGTAAACAGGACATCATATAATAACAAGAATTTCTGTCAGCATCCATTTCTCCAGCTGATATAAAATCAGCCCAGACATCAGAAGGCCCTGCAGTTCTTATGGCTTCTCTGTCAGGGTGAGAGTAGAAGAGCAAAAGAGGTCTGGGTAGTGACATGTCCCACAGGTTGAGCAACGAGGACCCTAGAGGGGGACTGAGGATGAAGAAGGGGCAAGAGACACAAAGAGAGGAGACAAGACAGTGCTCTGATCAAGTCTCATTTATTCTTAGTCAAAACAGCATTCTTATAGCTCAGGAGAAGAGGAATTTTTCATTCGGGGGGAACGCAGCTGCAGCTTGGGCGTTATCTGGTAGATATGAGTTAAACTGCAGGACAACAATCCCAGGAACAGAAAGAGGGACGTTGCCCTAGTAAGGAGTAAACAACTATTATGGGATGGTGAGGCCATGCCAAGCAGAACTTTAGGATGTTGGTTAGTAAGACTTCAGCTGAGGAACTTTTTAGTTCCCCACAGGGTAGCATGCATGATTTGGGATTTTTGCAAACAATGTGAGCTCTCATATCTCCTGGAAACCCCATAACATGACAACTTATGGAAGTCTGGAAACACTTGCCCATCCTGGAGAGTGAAATAATGTGAGGGTGGAAGTCAATACAAAAACATGCAGAATGGAAGCTAAGAAAAGGCTCTAGGAACTCATTATAACAAATGAGCAGCATTAATCTGTGTTATTATCATTTCTGAACCCTCAAAGGATAAATATACAGGGGAATCCAAAGCAGTTATTATAAATGCCAATATTTAGCCTATATTTTAAGTTAAAAAATGGAGAACTTTATAGGTGTCTACCTCACTCAGATATTTGATGTCTCAAGACAGCTGCTTGTTGGAATCTGATAATTTCAAACAAAGCTTGTTAACTTTCCCTATGAAACTGCATACATGGGATAGACACACTGTTGTGATCTTCAATCAACCCTGGTGTGAAATCTTCCAGAGGCAGTGGAGGTCGTTTCCTGCCCCTGTGTTACCAGGAACAGCAAACCCAGGGCCAGCTGTGAAGGTGAGACCTGACCCAGGACCAGTCCTCAAGGGCCCCTTGAACCATGGAGATGGTTTCATCCAGCCTCACCCTCCGTGGGGTGTGAGTATGTTGTATTTATTCTGCTTGGGATTCTGTGATGCAGGGAGGTCATTCCCTGACAAACGCTGCTGGAATTTGCATCCTCCCTGCAGGTGCAGTGACGGAGGTGCTCACCGCACACTATCGTCATAGACCAGCGCTGTGCTGTGTGGCCAGGACTCCCTCACCTCAGGGTCACCACCACCCACAATCTCTGCAGAGATTGAAAAGGAGCATTTTTACATGTAATTTATTTAGTTTCGGAAACCCTGAGTTGCCATCTCCACAGCTCCTCCCACTAGCACTGGTGACCCCTCGTCTTCCGCGCAGGACACATCGGTCGTCCCCTGTGACATGGGAATGGAAGAACCAAGCAGTCAGTGACTTTCACTCACAACTGGCCTCTGCCCTGCTGCGTTCAGACAGGAATAATGATGAAAATGATCCATATTTTATACCTCTCCTGTCACCCAGAGATTAAAGGTGCCTTTCTAGTCCATGTTTATAAGAGGCTCTGTGGTCCTCAATCATTGAGTCTATCTCTTGTGGTGAACATGACAGAAAACTTGCTGTTGAACCTCATTGGAAGGAAACTTAACAGATGTTTCAGTAGCAAATGCAGCAAACTTCATGGAATTCTCTTTGGTTTAGAATTTCACATAAGGAATAATCCTATCCAATTAGAACACTATTTTAATAGGGTTCCTTAAGTTGTTGTTCCTCATAGATTCTGGGGAAGCAACTTATCTTTGAGAGCAAAAAGCTGAGCCAAGACCTTCCAAAATCTGATGACCTTGGACAGGGGATTGATTTAACCTAAGTTCTTGGACCATAGCCCAGTCTAATGTTGTCATCATTATCATCTACTTCATCATATTCATCTTCATCATCACTTGCTTATCTGTAAATAATTACTCTATTCATTTTCTATAGATATGGTAGTTGTCCATACATAATGACTGTTTATCTCATTTTTACTCATTTTTTTTACAGTAGTTACATGAAATAGGTAGTCAGAGTCTATTTTATTTTATGTCTGACTGCTGACAAGTGAAAACTCATTTCTACCTCTTCTCCATCTGAACCACCTGAGAAATCTGATAAGAAAGGCTGGGTCCATAAAAGCCCCTGTAAGCAGAATCCCCTCCCCCATCATGTGAACAATCTAATAGCTCTGAGCCAGTCTTCTTTCCTGGCTCTCTCAAAGCACCTCTGACTTGCTGGAGGGCCTGTCTTGTTCCACCCAGACATTTCTACTATCTGCATGATAAACTTTCCATGACCCCATAGGCCGTATATTTGTCATCAACATGGATATTGAGACCAAGCTGTCATGTGTCCCTCAGCCTTTGTGTGCTATCAACTACTTTTGGCTCTATGAGCATGATGCCATGTCAATGACCATCACCACTGGGGATCTGTATCCTTTGGTGTTGGGTTTCTAAGCCTCTGGTGCCTGTTTTCCAGGAAGCATGTGTCATACTACTGGTCGGATTGGACACTGAGCTGTGTGGGGCTGGGCTGAACTGTTGAGTCCAGCAGAGCTTCTGGTTAGATTCAGCTGACGTGTGTCAGAAAGTTTGATGATTCCTTGGAATTGGGCACAGAAGTGTGTCTTAAAGAGACTCTGCTTTTTGTCCACAAGCAAAGGTTGTCTTTCTTTATAAGATACATTTCTAACTCAGAGACTTCAGAGGTGAGTGAAACCCTTGAGTTTCCTTGAGAAAAACTGTTACAGGAAGAAGAAACCACACAGGAAATGAGCAAAACCCATCAACTGCACCTGCTCCTGTGATGGTTCTTGTGCTCAGAGACCCAGATTGTCCCCTTGTGGTCACACCTCCTCCTGCAGGGAGGTTGGTGTCTGGGCTCAGGCTGACTCCCCCTCACTGCGTCTCTCGCACAGTAATACACGGCCGTGTCCTCGGCTCTCAGGCTGCTCAGCTCCATGTAGGCTGTGCTTGTGGACTTGTCTGCGGTGATGGTGACTCTGCCCTGGAACTTCTGTGCGTAGCTTGTGCCACCATTGCTAGGGTTAACTTCCCCCATCCACTCAAGCCCTTGTCCTGGGGCCTGTCGCACCCAGTGCATGTTGTAGTCTGTGAAGGTGTACCCAGAAGCCTTGCAGGAGACCTTCACTGAGGTCCCAGGCTTCCTCACCTCAGCCCCAGGCTGCACCAGCTGCACCTCGGAGTGGACACCTGTGGGGAGGAGGCAGGAGTGGGTGGAAATCACTTTTGACATCCCTGGTCCCCTCCTCAACCCGGGGACTGGGGAGCCCCTTACCTGTAGCCACTGCCACCAGGAAGAGGGCTCTCCAGCTCCAGTCCATGGTGAGGGGCTGTGCAGTCAGGACCTCTGTAGGGGAGGGTGTGGCTGTGGGTGATGCTCTCAGGGCACAGACAGACCCACATTTAACCTAGTCTACCTCTTATAATTTGCATATTCATGAGGCACAATTTTCATAGCTGAATATTTGACCCCATATGAGAGAAGGTAGAGGACATATAGACCATATGTCCAAATCATTGTTGTAGGTTATGTGTCCCTTGTCAGGCCCTGAGCTCTGCACAGACATAGCTCCTTTCATGGAGGAAGGAGCCCCCATAGGACATGTTCCTCATTGTGAACCCCCCTTTGAGTGACACAGACCATCTGGACTAGTTTGAGTGATTATTGCTTAATCAGTGTCTCACCAAAAGACTGCATCTAGTGAGCTATTAAAACCATTACTGTCATAGCTCTTTACATTTCACATATAAATAAGCCACATAAATCCCCCATTGTTTGTGGTTCTCATGTCTTACCAAGTTTGTAAATGCTCTGATAAAATAGAATATTTATGCTCACTGCATTTCCAATTCATATTTTAAATGTTTTGATGGAAGGAGAAAGACCCAGACCTTCAGGTGAAAATGATCCTGGCTATCCTGCGAGGGTCAGAATCAAGAGACACTTCGCCAATCAGTGTGGCCAACATTGACCCTACATGTGGGAAGGGTCACACTGACCTACAGCCCACACGTGCCCATTCTCGGAACCGATAACCAGGAGCCAAGATGGCAGGACCATGGAGTACACTGGATGGACGTCTCCCCAGGAGCAAAAACAGGTGCAGATGCAGTAACAGCAAACCCAGAGAAGTGGGTCTGGCTGGTCAGAATCCCTGTGGTACAGTGACTGGGTTGTTCTGCACTTTGCCTCCTGGTGTCCTGAGCCCCCCCTAGTAGTTCAACACTTTTGTCTTTCCTTTCAGGCTCACACAGACTTTTTTTAAAATATGTTTTATTGGTTATGCTGTTACAGTTGTCCCAGTTTCCCTACCCTCTTCTCCCCTCCACCCGGTGGCCCCCCTTCCTCCAGTTGTCCCCCCCTTTTAGTCCATGTCCATTGGTGGTGCATATAGTTCTTCTCAACCTCTTCCTGTCTGTTCCATTCCCTCCTACTGTGCTTCTTAATTCCTATACTATCTCCCTCCTTCTCCCATTTCCCCCTCTCTGCTGACTTCCCCCCAATATGTTGCCCATACCTAGAGTTCTTTTTCCATTCTTGTTGCCTACTTAGTTTGCCTTTGTTTCAATTCCCTGGCTTCTGTTGTTGGTTCTTGTGATGCAGTTTTCATTTTAATGTTCATAGTTTTAATCCTCTTTCTTCTAAACCAGTCCCTTTAACATCTCATAAAATAGTGGTTTGGATCTAATGAACTCCTTCAGTTTTATTTTTTTCCTGAAAGCACTTTCTCTGGCCTTCTATTCTGAATGACAGTTTCGCTGGATAGAGTATTCGTGGCTGTAATTTTTTGCTTTTCATTACTTTGAATATTTCTTGCCAGTCTCTTCTTGCCTGCAGATTCTCCTTTGAGAAATCAGCTGATAGTCTAATTGGGACTCCTTTGTACATGATTTTTTTCTTCTCTCTTGCTGCTGTTAAGATTCTCTCTTTATCTTTAATTTTTGACAATTTGATTATAAGGTGTCTTGGAGTGGTTCTTTCTGGGTCCAATTTTTCTGGAACTCTCTGTGCTTCCTGGACCTGTAAGTCCAAGTTCAGGAAGTTCTGCTTCACTATTTTTTCACATAATTTTTCAATCTCTAGTTCTTCTTCTTCACCCTCTGGCAAACCTATAATCCGTATGTTCGATCTCTTATAGCTGTCCCAGAGGTTTCTGATCCTCTCCTCACTTTCCTTACTTTTTGTTTCCTCTTTCCGCGCTGGTTGACTGTTTGTTCCGTCCCTATGTTCTGGTTTGTTGATTTGATCTCTGGCTTTTATTCCCTCACCATTTGTCCTGTATGTGTTTTCGTTCATTTCAGTATGAGTGGCTTTCATTCCTTCCCTGTCCTGTTCCAAATCTTTTGTTAATTCTGTAAGCCACCTTATAACAATAGCTCTGAACTGAACCTCTGAAAGGTTTCTTATTTGTTCATCTGTCAGGTTCCTCATCTGCTGCCTGGTGAGCTGTGTCACTAGGATTTCAATTGTTGTCTCCTTCATTTTGACAGATTTGTGTTTTGCTTTGCTTCCTGGGCAGGCTGTGGGGAGCGGAGCCCCGTGTACTCGTCACTACCTGGTGACCGGCGGTGATCCACTACCTTTTTTGCCGCGCCGTGACACTTTGTCGTCACTACCTGGCAACCAGCGGTGATCCTGACCTTTTTCGCTGAGCTATGGCCCTTTGTGTGGGGGTGGGGGTTCAAGATGGATTCCTGCCATTATTCTCCACTGAGAGACCAGGATCCATTCTCCCACCCTCTGGGCCTCACCGTCCGCGGCAATGGGGGGGCTGCCTTTCCCCATGTTGGGGTCGCGAGCTGCCGGGGCTCGACTGCAGCCAGGATTTCTCCCCCTGATGTTTCTCGTAGTCCTGTCACTATCCCCGCTGCTACTGCAAACAGCAGTGCATTTTCTCGCCCCTCCTACCCATCCAGGCAAGCACCACTGGTTTATAACTTAATAATTTGGGCTTCCATGTAGTTTTATTTTCTGGAATTTCTGGTTATCTTTTGTTTTGAGGTAGTTGTAATTCCTTTCTAGTTGTAGAGGGAGACTGAGCATGTCCATCCAAGCCTCCGTCTTGGCCAGAAATCCATCCACACTGACTCTCTGTCTCTGAGTCTCTGACACAGTAACACTTGGAAGTGTCTGTCCTGTCTGGAAGTTGACAATGTTTATGAATGGTCCCTTTAGCTGGAGTATTTGCCTTTCACAGATGCAGCATAATCTTTCTTGTGATTTTAGATTCCTTCTGATAAGACCTACCCACTTTGTTTTTGTAAAATTGTTTTAGCATGTAACGTGCAGTTAGTATAACATCAGCAAATATAAATCTAGAATATTTACAGGAGAATCTCAGAAACATGGAGAGACAGGAGCAGCTGGAAGTTCACAGCCCAGACCTGGGAACATCCCTGCCTAAGAATAAGGCTCATTCTGAGGTCCAAGAATGATTCCGGCCCAGCCACACCACCACACCCACAACCTTCCTCTCAGCATAAGGGTGGGATGCACCTGGACAAGCAGGAGCAGAGAGATGCTCTGCAGGGAGGACAGAAGCTGCTGACCCCATGCCAAGGAGGGAACACAATCACGAAGTCACTGGAAGAATTGAAATCTTCAGAGCCAATGGCAGAAACCAACTTTCACTGTGGTCTCTATGGTAACCAAAGCCTCCAGAGGAGGCCCTGACAGGTTCACAAAGACGTCCACAGTGACGTTCTAGAGGGAGGAAGAGGGAGCTCATTTTCCAGCTGAGTTAATTAACTAGGAGCACAAGGGAATGACACCTGACACTACACAACAGGGCATCTGTAACTACTGTCCCTTCTAGCAGGTCTGGGTGCACCAGAACCTATGAGAATGACAAAAGCGAGACCAGAGTCCGAATGGACATACTCTCAAGTGGCACTCAGGTGGGTTACAGGTATTGGGGTTGTCAAACACTGAAATTAAAACAACTCTGATTACTTGTTAGAAGCCAATAGCATAAGGTAGGCAGCCTTCAGGATCATAAAGGTAAGTGCAGGTGATGGATGGGAACTAAAAGAAGAGTCGAATGCAGAAAATGACAGCAGCATGGCTACTGTAAAAGGACACAGAACAGAAGTGAAACAGATCAAGTGCTGGTGAGCACGTGGGGAAAGGGAGCCCTCACCCACTTAGGATGGGAAGGTAATAAGGATGGAATTATAACTTCTGTTTTGTATTTCTGTACTTTACCATTTTATAGTACGTGTCTCATACAATATATTTTATACAGAATGTTTCTTTATTAGAAAAAGCCAAAATAATTGTTATTTTAAATTTTGACATAATTAAATCAGAGAGTTACAATAAATGTGTTTTCTATAATCATTACACAGTTAATAGGAACTTGTTTTACAGTTTTCCTGTCAGTAATTAGTTATAATGAGAATCCATTTACTTTCACAAAAGACATAAAGTGCTAGAACATCTATTAAAGGATTAAATCAGTATTTAATAAATGCTTATTATATGTCTGTAACTTTTAAAGAAATACCATATTCTAGCACATAAACTCCTTCTTAGATCCTTTTGGAGTCCCTAAAGACACAAACTCAGGTGGAGTTGACAAGGACTGTCTCCTTGACCAAACCTCAGTCAGACACCTGTAAGCCCTGTTCTCAACAATGCATGCGCACTTTTAGCAAGAATCCTGTTTAGAGAGACTCATCAACCCCCTCTGTGATACCTCATCACCCTGGTTTGCCTTTAGCAAGAATCCTGTCAAGTTGCTTCAGCAAGAACCCCCTTCCGTGGAAACCTCCTCTTAGTAATTACCATCCACTGACACCCACGACCTTCTCCTTGCTTGAAAATATCACTTTCATTGAACTGTTCAGAATTGAGCCGAATTCTATACTAAGGCCTCTTTTCCCTGATGTTGATTGGTCCAGATTAAAATCTGCCACATGGAGCCCTGGCTGGTGTGGCTCAGTGGATTGAGTGCTGGCCTGTGAACCAGAGTCACTGGTTTGGTTCCCAGTCCGAGCACAGGCCTGGGTTACAGGGGGTGCATGAGAGGCAACCACACATTAATATTTATCTCCCTCTCTTGCTCCTTCCCTTCCTCTCTCTCTAAAAATAAATACATAAAATCTCCTAAAAATCTGTCACATGAAAAACATCAGGTTGGTTTTACAATAAAATAAATAAAATTTGAAATACTGCTTGATTTAGCAGTGCTGCTACTAGATGTTCATCCAAATAATGAAAACAAGGACTTGGAAGAGGTACTTGCACTGCCCACTTCATCGCAGCATTATTCACTGTAGTCAATCCATAAAAACCAACTCAGTTCCCATCAGTGGGTGAATGGTTAAACATGTGCTACGTACTCCTGACAGAATGTTACTCAGTCTTAAAACAGAAGTCCTGCCATAAACCACAACATCGTTGAAATTAGATGACACTATGCTCTGTGAAATAAAGCTGATAACAGGATGGGCGAATGTTGTGTGATTCCAATATGCTATGAATTTAAATTAGATTTCACTTCCAGCAGCATGTGGAGGTGCTGGAGGCCTGGGTGTGGTGAGAGGCAAAGGCAGGAGATGAGGGATCTTGGAGTGTCACTGCCCTGGAGTCCTGCACCTGCAGGGGAACCACAGACAAGGCACCTGGAGGAGACAGCTGCTGTCAGGACCACATCAGACCTGGTCGTGGATGCTGTGCATTCACAGGGGCCTGGAGGTGTTTGCGTCTGTGTGTGGAGCCATCCATCCCTCAGGGCCTTGCTGACAATTGGGAACAGTCAGTCTACAAGGAGTGCAGCTTCCCACCTGGGATGGGAGGAAGGGCCATAAGCCCAGCCAACCCCTGTCACCCTGGGGTGGTCCTGTGACCACCAGGACACACCCCTTTGTCATCTCTGAACTGGCTCCTCCCACACTAAGTGATCACTGAGACCACCTGGGTTGATGGCTGTAGCAGTTGAGGGGATTTAATTTATGGTTGTTTCCTACTTTGCATATTTTAAAATTAGAAGGACTTTTGGGTTGTTTGTACCTTCTAACACAGATAAAGAGGCTATAAATATTTTTATATATTCTTGTACAAACAGAATTTGTTTTTCTGTAACAAACACTCCCGAAGGACATGAAGGTCATGTGTTAAGTACAATTTGATAATAAGCTGTGATGCCCCACTCCTGTGCTGACTCCTACAGCTGCAGCTGGTATAGGACACCTGGGGACAAGAAGCATCCGTCAGTCCTGGTCAGTCACCTGCAGTCACCACCATCCCATAGACCCGTGTCTGACATCTGAGACACTCACCCTGGGGGGCTGTCACCAGGCACAGGAAGACACCCAGCAGTGTCATCTTCTTCTAGAGCACAGCTCTGCCTTCCCCAGAGACCTCACCCCCATGTCAGAAGAGATCTGGGAGCCCCCACAGCCCAGGGGAGGACTTATATTGGAGCTTGGAGTGGAATTTGCATATGGGCAGCCTTTCCCATATAAGCGAGGAGACCCTGAGGCCAGGCATGGTGGCCTTCTGGGACCTCTGGGGGAGGCATCTCTTCTCTTGTCCCCACTCACCACATACTTCAGGAGCAGGGGATCACGTGCTTCATGAGACACATTGGAATTAGATCAAAGGACAGCCTCACATTTCTGAGCAAAAGGAGAAATAGTGGACTGCAAGAGTCTGTGACAATTTAATTCTCAAACATCTTTCAAACAGAATTAAATTTTATTAGCAATTTTCACATACTTCCTGAATTCTCAAAGTCTAGTATATTTACAATATCCAAATATTTACATCATAATTTGATATTCATGTAATGTCTAGTTTGGTGTATAAAATACAATAAAACACAGCCATTTTTAATATCATGTTTTTCACACTGTGATGTTATTTCGTTTTGATTAACTGCCACTCAAGGACAGGCAGGTGGGACATTCTTGTTTCTTGACATTGGGAGTTTATGATTGTGTCTAAGCTCCCTGTACAAAGTCATCTCTTATGCAAGCCCAGGACACATTGCAGAGATTCCAAACTAATCACATCAAATACAATGACTTTATTTATATGGAACAAAGATGGTCAATGAATAGAGTCAGTATGAATGTCTGCCACTCAGTATCTTCAAATGTAGAAATGATAATGGCAGGGTATTCACTGACCTGTTTTCTCAGTCTAGTGTGTCAACAATGTTGGGGTTCAGAGGGAAGAAAATGAAGAGAATTTCCACCATAAATCTGCTCTCAGGAAAGGAAACTTCAACCGTGACAGGGAAGAGAGGACACCCCAGACTGACGGGCACTGGTGATAGCGTGTCTGTATGAGTAGTAACAGTTTCATGGGACCAAGGGCCCTGTCTCAGTCCATCTTCATCATTATCATCATCATCATCATCATCATCATCATCATCACTATCATTACCATAATGTACCCTGTCATCACCACCATCATTATCATTATTACTTGCTTACTTATAATTGTTCTTTCACTTTCTGTGGACATGGTGATTTTCCACACTCAGTGATGCTTCTTTTGAAAACAAAGCAGGTGTCTTCTCTATAGGTGTCATTGGGAGATTAAAACCACAAAGTGCCCACCTGTCAGTTGACACAAGGCCTTCCAAAATGCTGTTGACATTGAATAAGAATGGAATCCACTAAAGAGGTTTAACCAAGACCTCTGCCCAATCCTAATGTTGTTATTTAATTACTAATAAATTATTTTCATTTTCTGTAGAGCTGGA
The DNA here is from genome assembly GCF_987537825.1 of Furipterus horrens. Lineage (NCBI taxonomy): Eukaryota > Metazoa > Chordata > Mammalia > Chiroptera > Furipteridae > Furipterus > Furipterus horrens. The sequence goes on from NW_028327185.1 coordinate 25,536,471, forward strand.
TGCAATCCACTCATAATAAATTATCATCTCATTTTTTGCTAAGTTATAATAGTTATTAAGTGGAATAAGTAATCAAACTATTTTATCTTATGTCTGCTGACACCGGTGGCTTAGTCATGCCTCATCTCCATCTGCTCAACCCAGGAAATCTGATAAGAAAGGCTGGGTCTCTTCTTTAGACGTCACTGGGAGACTGAAACCCCACAAGCCCTGTGAGTAGAATTCCCCTCCCCCACCACCTCCTTTCCTGGCTCGGTCAAAGCATGTCTGACTGGCTGAAGGGTTTTTCCTATTCCTCCCAGGGATTTCAACCCTGTGTGTGATAAAGGCTCCATGTGCCCTTGGTGTGTATGTTCGTCATCAGCCTGGTCATCCACACCAAGCTGTCCTGGGTCCCTATGCCTATGTGTGGTGGCACCTACTCTTGGTGCTGTGAGCATGATGCCAAGTCAATGACTATCACCCCCTGGGGTCTGTGTTCTCTGGCATGTTGTTCACATCCCTTTGGTGTCACTGTCTAGCATGCATGTGTCCTGCTCCTGGGCAACTTGAACACGGAGCTGTGTGGGGCTGGGCTCCACTGTTGAGTCCAGCAGAGCCTCTGGTTTAGATACAGCTGACATGGGTCAGAAGGTTTGATGCTTCATTGGAATTGGGCACGAGAGAAAATCAAAGAGCCTCTACATTTATCCACAAGAAAAGGCTGTCTTTGTTTACCACAGACTTTCAAACCCAGACACATCAGAGGTGAGCGCAGAATCAGGAACCCAGAGAGGTCCCCTGTGGGAAACTGTGACAGGGAGGGGAAATCGGGCAGGAAAGCAGCCCAAACCTCCAACTGTCCTGCATCTTGGATGGTCCTTTGTTCAGGGACCCAGAGCTCCACCTAGTAATTGCAGCCCCTCATGCCAGGTGGTCAGCAGTTTACCGTATTCACATATGACACAGGTGTTACCTGCACCAGAGCCTAGGACATGTGCCATCAAAACTGACACCACAACAACCCTGTTGTGGCATTTGAAGACAGGCCACAGAGTCAGAGAATATACACTCAAATTGCATATTTGGTAAAGAACTAGTGTCATAAACTCAAAATAAAATCACAAAAAGAGCAAAAACAAAGCAAACAAACACCTAAGTGACTCATCAGAACAGATATCTGCCCAAATGATGCAGCTTCTTTGAAAGCAGTGTCGTGTTTCCCAAAACCATGAAAATAGAAGCCCCATGTGACCATCAACCCAGCATCCATGGGTCTCTTCCAATAGAATACAATCAGGGTCCAGAAGAGAGTCCCCTCATCATTGCTGCTTTACCCACCATGGCCTATGGCATTCATCCCTCTGAATGTTCATCAGGGGATGAGTAAATGAAGGTTGTTATAGACTCACAGAGAAAACTTACTCCTCAGCCTTAAAACACAAGGAATCCTGTCATAAACCACAACATGGATGACACTGCAGGATGCTGGGCCATGTGTACTAAGCAGTCAGGAAGGACCAGCACTTGTGACCCCACGGAGGTGAGGTCTCTGGTCAGCACAGCTCACGGACACAGGTAGCTGGATGGTGCCTGCAGCGCAGGAGGAGGGACTTGGGAAGCAGGTGTTCCCTGGCTGGAAGTTTCCATTGTGAGGTGGAGTCAGGGCTGGGTCTGCTGTAGTGCTCGAGCCTGCAGTGAGTCACACTGTGTGGTGCACTCAGGGGTTTGTGGAGGGCACATCTCATGGGAAAGGGTTCTTACTGGGAGGAGATGACAGGAGAGGAGCCATGTTAACATGGAGAACAGGCAGCCATTCCAGAGGAACCACCTGGCACGTCTCCCTTGTCCAACATGTGATGGATTTTGATGGGCACAGTCACCTCTGCACTGGGCCCCCAACACTGTATTGCAAACAACTGTTTCCAGTCTCAGACAATCCTCAAATTCACACCATCACTTGCAGCTAGAGACTAACTTAGCTTTTCTGTAATGAATGATGCTCCTCCCCTCTAGCCCTGTAACTGCATCCCCCAATGCTCATGAGCACCCCTTGCCTCCACCCCTAGTCATAACAGCATTAGGACTTCTGATTGAATTGGTGCTTCACAAATAGCTTTTCATTTTGATCTCAGATAAACACTGGTTGTCGCTCACTTGGTTCTTTTATTTTGACAGTGTCATTACAATAATTAAGCAAAAATGCTGCCACATGCAACTACACAGATGAACATTGACGTCATCGTGGTGAGTGAAGTGATGCAGGCAGAGCTGCACAAACACTAAATGGTCCCTGTTTTGTCAGGAATCTCACAAAGTCCAGATGAGCAGCAGAAGGAACTGTGGTGTTGCCTGGAGCTGGTGGGAGGGAAGGGGGGGCTGATTTTTCAGGGGAGAAGCATACTGTTCTGCGGGGAGGTGAGGTTCTAGAGGCCAGCTGCCAATCACTGCACCTGGGGTTAACAAGCAGCAGGAACATTTGGTTTGTGTCAAGAGCAGACCTAACCTGGAATTCTACCCACCATACAAAAAGGGCAGAGAAGCATGCAACTCCAGCATGAGGGTGTGTAGAGCTATAAGGGCTTCAATCCTGGTCAGAATGCAGAAATCATTCTTAGAAGTCTCACCATAACTGAGATGGTCCTATTGGAACTCTGACAATGAATAAGCATTTACTCCAGAAGAGATGCTAACAGTGGGAACAGCTAGACAACATAACTGAAAGTACATGTCCCCTTCCCCATCCCAGTGCAGCTATGAAAACTCCCCAGATGGGTCCATTCAAGAACAAGGACGCCCTGCTACCAGCTCCTGGTTCAGTCCCAAGCTGCTGGTTGCTGACATTGAGCTCCATGCGGGGGCCACCAAAAGGCAGGGCTCACTCTGTCCAATCAACCCCACTCCTGGGATGGAAGCCATGTCCTGGGCACAGCAACAGTGGGACCCTGGGTCCCTGACTAGCCCACCCTGAAATGCCTGGTAGGGTTAACCCACCAGGACAGACAGGCCATAGGGACAGGAGCTGACAGCACCCAGCTCTGATCACTCAGCTCCTGACTGAGTGAGAAGTGAAATCATCTTTGTGCCAAGTGGCAGCTGAAGTACCTGCCTCAGAGTTGCCAGAAAAAGCGCTCAAAATCAGCCATCAAGTAGAGTTCCAGATCGAATCCCATGGAGATGATGTCTGCCGTGTCCCAGGAAGACTATAGCCAGGATCCCCGCCTCAACACGCATGTATTTCCCCAAATCATCCTTATGTAAGAGAGTGTCCTAGTGCACATGCGCTGTGCTATGCACCATTCTTGTCGCCTTGTGCCACTTTTGTACAACACACCCTATATATGCACCCCCGTTGTTCATGGCATCAGTGCTCTGCTGCTCTTCTGTCTGCCTCCGTGGGCACGCACCTGGTCTGCATTCCCTCTCCAGCTCCTCACTGCTGATATTTCTTCCCGCCACATCCAATGTTAACCTGCCCGGAACTGCGCTCCTGCAACGCACTGGGCGTAGTCAGCGGGATTCACCGCAGATTGACATTAAGGAGCAGGGGTGAGCCAAGGCCCCTCAGGGTGGGCTACTGGGTTGGCCCACAAAGCATATATGGTTCATGGTGGCAACCGTGTTGGAGGATTAGGTGTCCCCTCAGTACTAGGAGGCAGTGGAAGTTACTCCTAAGGTGAGAGGAGGCCCTGTTGAGGAGAGGGGACTCTATAGAGAATAAAAGTGTCGGGGCAACAACCGGTGCCATGGGATGGTTATCCCTCACTATTCTATGTAAAGTGGTCCAGGAGTCACTGGTATTGGAGGCACAGTTCCAAGAGTTGAAGGAGGCCCTAAGTAAGGAACTGTAAGTGAGGGCTGCCTGTGAGAAAACACAGGAGTAACTGGAGATGGAAGTGGCCACCCTGAGGGCTGGGATTCAGACCAGCCCTGTGAAGGATCAGAGGCACAGGTCATAGATTCCTCACAGGACTAGTATGATGGGGAGGGACAGACCGTATCCCTGTTGTGGGCAAGACCAGTGGTAATGTGGAAGATCCAAACTAAGTGTCCCTAGATGCCCCAGGGACAAGCTCAGCCTCCTCTGTAAGTAACAGACCACTGCACCATTGCGTCCATATCCAGAAGCAGAGCTGGTGGTTATGGGGAGCCAATTCTAGCAAAAGACATAGAAATATTTAGCTCCTTAGTGCTCAGGTTTTGGGAAATCTGATAGAGAAGGACAACATTTTGCTTTCCAGCCAGGAAATGGGTAAACTTACATCCATCACCACTCACCAGTGGCCTCAGAATGCACACCAGATGCCTGGCAATCATCCCCGGTTAGATTGGATCACGGCGGCCACTCTCCTTACAGGGTCAAACCCGGGTGGTTTGCTATCTAAGACCAGTAGGTGGCAACCTTATACTGAATTAGAGCAAACACTGTAAGAACTGGGGATAAGGAATACTATTTATAATTTGAATATTCATGGCCCAGATCAAGTAGTGTTCACAGTGGGAATGAGGGATTTGGTCCCACAAACTGCTCCGTGGGAGTTATTCGGACCCTTCATAACAGTCTTTGCTCATTATGTGGGCAACGCAATCCATGTGGTGACTAGAACCGGATCTGATCTAGGGAAGGCTGAAGCTCTCCGCACCAGGAAGCCTTTGCAGGCAGTAGGGCCTGTAAATGGAACAAAGGGACCCATTGAGGTCCGTAGGACCCAGCTATGGGTTGGTATCCTAGAGCAGGAGCTGATACGGAGAAATTAGACAGAGTGTTTAACACGGTGCTCTTGGAGATGTGGCAACAGGTGAAACTGGAGCTACAGTTTCGCCCACTACAAAGGATTGTGGGCTGTGAATTTATTGCAGGATTACTTGTGGAAGTCACCCAGCAGGGCTGAGGACCCAGCCAATGATGGGGAGAGGGCTTTCCAGTTTGACTGAGGGGACTGCTTAGTGGGACCTGGTGGGGACAAGAGGCCACAAAAATGTACAGCAGGTGCTGTCCTTAGTGGGTATCAGAGTGGAATGTCCCCTTTTGCAAGGAAACCGTTATCACTTGCATGGTGCAAGGGCCATCATAGCAGGGTATGGTGGTACCGCTGTACAGGTGAAGCAAGTGTCACTTACCTTGGGAATAGGTTGCCTGCCACCCAAGTAACATGTGGTCTATGTCTCCCCTATACCCAAGTATATCTTGGGAATTGATGTTGTAGGGGCACCAAATAGTCCCTGTAAAAAGTTTCAATAGGTAAGTAAGGGCTTTAAATGTTCTTTGTAAGAAGTAGCAAGGACTTGCTGAAAGGCTTTGGAAAAAAGGAATGTAAGGAGGAGTGTTATAGCAATTAGTGATTTACAAGCTAAAAGGACTTCAGCCTCTATCACCTCCCATTTGCTTGCTCGTGTCTGGTTTATAACATTTGTGAAGGTTGTGCTTTGCAGAATGTCTAGCCCTTTGAAAATAAATTGCTTCACAGGGAGTTTGTTTCTGGCTGAGGAGCTATGCTTCCACCGAAGATAACCTTTAGCCTTGCGAATTTCTGTTCCTGTTACTGCCAAGACATTCCTGCAGTCCTGCCCAGCCCCCTCTTCCTAAGGCTGTTTCCCGCCAAAGAAGAAACAAAGAGACTGCACCAGTATAAAAACCCAGCGTTTAGACTCCATTGGAGGTTGGAGCATGTTAGAGACCGGCTCAGGGTCTGCCCAACTCCTGGCCATTATTGAAAACCCTTTGCTTCCTTTGCTTAACTTTATACACCGCTTCAGAGTGTTCAATCTTGCCTATGTAGCCGTAACAATGTGTTACAAGGGTTGTGGCTCTTTACTACTGCCGGGAAATTTGCCTTCATGTCCATGTTGTGAAGGCTATTGTTTAGGGTCACGCCCATCATCCCCCAATGGTCTTTCCAGAACCACAGCAGGTAACCAATACCAAGCAATACCACCTTCCTGGAAGTCATCAGGGGACACTATCAAGGAACTGGAAAAGGCCCAAATAGTTTGTCCAGCACAAAGTCCTCATAATTTCCCCATATGACTTGTGAGGAACCAGATGGCAGATGCTGGGTGACAGTAGATACTGCGAATCAAATAAGTTAATACCACCATGACATGCTGCCGTGCCCTCAGTAGCTGATTTATTAGACAAGTTGAGCCATAACTATCATTAGGTTCTTGATTTGATAATGTCTTTTTCTCCATTGACATAGCAGCCGAGGGTCAAGATCAATTCGCCTTCCCCTCAGAAGGACACCAATGGACCTTCACTGTATTGTCACAGGGATATCTGCATAGCCTGACACTGTGCCGTGGGCGTGCGGTGCAGGATTTAACAATGTGGCAAAAGCTCCCAATGGTGCAATTGTATCTTCATATTGATAATATCATGCTGAGTTCTGACTCTTACAGGTTTAGAAACTGCTCTGCCTGCCTTGCTGAAACACTTGCAGAAATGAGGATGGGCAGGAAACACAAGATACAAGCTCCTGCTTTATCTGTCATGTTATTCAGAGTAGTCTTGTCTCGTAAGATGAAAGTGCAGCCCAAGGTGGTAATTATGATAAAGTACAAGCAATGTCAACCCTGGCAGTGATCGAGCAGCTCCAGGATCTCCTGGGTGTATTTTGGACTATTGGAGGGTGTTTACTCCATATTTGGCACAAATTCTAAAGTCTTTTTACCATTTGGGACAGAAAGAGCCAGGTGGGGCTGTGAAAACAAGCATGAAAGGCTTTTGCTGTAGCTAAATGGGACATAAAAACTGTACAGGCCTTGAGTGTGACATCCAACATTATTGTGTGACTTGGATGTCTGTGTCACCCCCAAAGTGTATGGTTGGGGTTCATGGCAATGTCAAGAATCAATCTGTCACGGATGGGGTTCTGGTCACAACCTTGGAAGGGAGTGGAGCTATGTTATTTCCTAACTTAAAGTAATTTGTTGCTCCCCACTGTGCACGTGTCCTGTTAGTGGCCAGTTCAGACACTCAGCAGTGTGGGGCTGGAACGCACTTTGGGTCCAGCAGAGCCTCTATTAGATTCAACAGACACAGCACAGAAGGCTTCGTGATTCAGTGGAAGAGGACAGAGCAGTGTCTGAAAGGGTCTCTGACTTTTGTCCATGTGAGAATGTTATCTTCCTTGACAACACACTTTTCTAACTCAGAGACTCAGAGGTGAGTGCAGATTCAGGAATCCAGGGAGGTTTCCTGAGGGAAACTGTTACAGGAAGAGGAAACCACACAGGAAACCAGCCCACACCCCCCCCCTGGTGGTCGCAGCCCCTCCTGCAGGAGGTTTGTGTCTGGGCTCCGGCTGACTCCCCCTCACTGTGTCTCTCGCAAAGTAATACACAGCCGTGTCCTCGGCTCTCAGGCTGCTCATTTTAAGAGACACTGTATTCGTAGGGTTGTCCTGGAGATTGTGAATCTCCCTTGAACCGAGGGAGCATACCACTGTGAACTTCCAGTTGGTTTCCTCACTCCTGCCACCCACTCCAGCCCCTTCCCTGGAGCCTGGCGGACCCAGTTCATTTCGTAGCTACTAAAGGTGAATCCAGAGGTCACACAGGAGAGTCTCAGAGACCCCCCAGGCCGCACCAGGCCTCCTCCAGACTCCACCAGCTGCACCTCACACTGGACACCTGCAAGCACAAAGATGTGAGGTCAGTAAAGTGTCACCCATCCACTGTTTCCCACAGTCATATCCACTCATGTACTCAGTATCTCTCGTTCTCCATAAATTACCGGTTAAAATTGCAACAAGGAAAACCCAGCTGAGCTGAAGCTCCATGGTGCGTGGCCTGTGTTCTGCCCTGACCAGGCCCTGGGAACACCTGGGAGTCTTGGGCTGTGCTTCTGTCCCAGAGCTGAAGTGTCAGGGTCGGGCTGCTTTTCATGAGCGGAGGGACCTTATTTGCATGTCCTCCTACCATATAGGGAGCTCTGCCATTGGAGACCTGCAGAGAGGGCCGTGCCTCAGTGCAGGTGTGAGCCTACACCCTAGGGCAGGAGACAAGTGCACCCCTTGGAGAAAGGCCCCAGGCTCAGATCTTATAAAAGAGGAATCAGTGTGCTTGGTGATGTTAGTTCCCTTGGCCCTGACAGTCTCTGACTTCCCTGCCTTCAGGGACACAAAGCAGACTGAGTGTTGCGAAGATGCTTTTCTACCATGGGGACACAGAGAGACTGAAAACCTAGAGATTTATGGAGATGATGGAGAAATGCTTAGTTGACACCAACCAGAAAGAGGCCATTTACAGATATTCTCTTTCTATAGGCAGTAGAAGAAAACTTTAGAGAATATAATGGAATAGAAAAATTAGTGAAATAAATGTGGATCATAACACCAATGACCAGTGAGTCTGGCTGTGGTTGACTGAACTTTGCTTGTTATCTGTGAATTCTGTATGGTAAAGGAACACTGTTATGTTTCATTAATTTTTATATTTTGGGATCCAAAGAAGTCCCAGGGAAACCTGGGTGGGTCTTAGTATAATGTGTCTGTAATAGAGGGAAGCAGAAGGAGGTTATACTCCATGAGAAGAAGAAAGCAACATGGCCATGGATGTCAGGTGACCTGTTCCAGGCTGCGAAGAAAAAGGAAGGGGCCACAGGACAAGGAGTGCAGGTCTAGCATCTGAAAAAGACAGAGAAAATAGAATCCCTGTCTAAAACGGTTCAGGCTGCTATAATATTGGGCCTGGGACCAGGAAGTTGATAAATAACTATTTATGTCTCTCAGACCTAGAGGCTGCAGTTCCACAGTCAAGGTGCCAGTGTAACAGGGAATGAAAACTTTACACTACCCTGACTTATGATGAAGTGGTATTAGAGTAGATGTGCTATCCAACTGCCAAAATGAATCCACATACTGACAGTTTCCTTGTAAGCATATTGCAGCACAAGCAGGTTCATTCCTACTTATACAAGAAAGTTTCATGTGACAAAATTTATGTCAGTGTATTAACTGACCTGTTTTTTCAGTCTAGTGTTGTGAGTGGTGTTGAGGTCAGAGGGTGGGAAATAGGGAGAATTTCTAGCACAGATGTGCTCACAGGAAAGGGAACATCCACCCTGATAGAAAACCCTCACCCCCAGGCCTCCTGTGCCCTGTTTCTGGGGAAGGTCACTGTGGTCAGAGGGTTCTGGGCTCTCCCACACAACACAGAACACCCCTAATGTATAATAAACACTTTCTTCTATCAGAATCATATTTTGTAAATATGTTCTTCATGTTCACACTTGTCATATCATTGGCTTAATAGATCTTTTTTAGGACAGATTTGTTTAATTTTAACAGAGTCTAAGTTATCAACATTTAATGGATCATTCATTGGATTTAAAAAAAAAAAACACCCAGAAATTGGTTAGCCTTCATTTTCCATGGTCATTGTTCCAGCAGCCATACTAAAATAGTCTTTGTACCAGAAATTCATTGTTGCTGAAAAGTCACACACAAATCTGGAAGTGTCTCTGGAGTTCTGTAAGGGGAGGATCTTAGACTTATTTTGAGTCACATGACACAAATGTTCCTAAGTTTCTGGTAAAATAGGTTACTAGAAATATGGCTTCAAAGACCCTTCTATTTAGGACCCAGAAGACAGTACAGGAAAGACACAGCTTTTCTCATCTTTGGAAATACCTAAATAATTGTAAACTTGTGTTTGTTAGAAATAGAAATGTTGAAGACTGTGATGTTAGAGATCAAGAGAAATAAAAAGGATGTCATTACAACTTGAGGAAAGTGGATTTCTTGTTACCCTCATTCACAATTTCACAGCGTCTCTGATATATTTGGTAAAAATGTCACAGGTCCTGGCGATTAGGGGTTGGAAACTTGAGGTCATTACTTATGTGGTTACATCATGACTCACACCAGCTGCACAATTCACTGGGGCTCCACATTGAAATCTCTCAATACTCTTTGGTCCAGCGCTATTTCGTTCACTGATGTGGTCCAGGAGGCTTGGTGATTCATTGGAAATGGATGCAACTGTGTCTGAAAGAGTCTGTCTTTTGTCCACACAAGAATACTATGTTTTTTGACAACATACTTTTCCAACTCAGAGACTCAGAGGTGAGTGCAGACCAGGAATCCAGGGAGGTTCCTTGAAGGAAACTGTTACAAGTACAGGAAACCACACAGGAACCCAGCCCATACCCCCCGCTGCACCTGTTCCCTGGACAGCCCTTGTGTTCAGAGACCCTGAGCGCCCCCTGGTGGTCGCAGCCCCTCCTGCAGGGAGGTTTGTGTCTGGGCTCAGGCTGACTCCCCGTCACTGTGTCTCTCGCGCAGTAATACACGGCCGTGTCCTCGGCTCTCAGGCTGCTCATTTGCAGGAACAGCGTGTTCTTGGAATTTTCTCTGGAGATGGTGAATCGGCCCTTCACAGAGTTTGCATAGTATGTGCTACTTCCATCAGTATTGATTATACCAACCCACTCCAGCCCCTTCCCTGGAGCCTGGCGGACCCAGCTCATCCAGTAGCTACTGAAGGTGAATCCAGAGGCCACACAGGAGAGTCTCAGAGACCCCCCAGGCCGCACCAGGCCTCCTCCAGACTCCACCAGCTGCACCTCACACTGGACACCTGCAAACACAAGGATGTCAGGTCAGGAAACTGTCACTCATCCACTGTCTCTCCGTCATATCCACTCACTCAGTGTCTCTCTTTCCCCAGGAATTACCTCTTAAAATAGCAACAAGGAAAACCCAGCTGAGCCCAAACTCCATGGTGAGTAGCCTGTGATCTCTCCTGAACAGGGACTGAGAACAGCTGGTAATCCTGGGCCGACCTCCTGTCCCAGAGCTGCAGGTTCGGGGCTGGGCTGCTTTTAATGAGCAGAGAGGCCCCTATTTGCATGTCCTCCTACTATATGGGGAGCGCTTCCATTGCAGACTTGCAGATGTGAGTGTCCTGGGGCGTGTGGTCATGACAGCATTTCAATAACTAAACACAGAATCTCAAGCTGGCCTGGGGTATGTCCAAGAGACTATATATGGTGACAGAGAGCCCAAATTCAGTGTATATGTGTACCTCACTGACCCCCACTGCAACACTGTACCTGATCCAGGACAGAGTGGATATGCCCATTGAGGCTGTAAGACCCCTTTTCTGAATGAGGGCTTGAACCAGTATCTGTATCTAGTGTTGCCTACACCCAAGGGCTGGAGACAAGTCCACCCTTGGAGAAAGGGCCCAGGCTCATACCCTGCAGGAGTGTACCTGGTGATGTTGCTTCCCAGGGCCCTGGGAGTCTCTGGCTTCCCAACCTTCAAGGACACGGAGCAGACTGAGTGTTGAGAAGATGCTTTTCTATTATGGGGACACAGAGACACTGAGAAACTAGAGATTCATGGAACACATGGGGAAACTCTTAGATTACAACAACCAGAAGAGGCATTTTACAGAGGTTCTCTTTCCATAGGCAGTCAAGGAAAACTTTAGAGAAGATAATAGAAATGTTAGTGAAATAAATGTGAATCATAATACCGATGATCAGTGAGTTTGGCTGTGGTTGTCTGAACTATGCCGGGTACATATAAATTCAATACAGCAAAGGAAAGTTGTCATGTTTGGTTCATTTTTATATTTTGGGATCCAAAGAAGTTCCAGGGAAATCTGGGTGAGTCTTAGTATAATGTGCCTCTAATAGAGGGAAGCAGAAGGAGATTATATGCCACGAGAAGAAGGAAGCAACGTGACCACATATGTCAGATGACCTGTTCCAGTTTCTGGAGAAGGAGGAAGAGGTCAGGGGGCAAGGAATGCAGTTCTAGCATCTGCAAAAGACAGAGAACTAGACTCCCTTGTCTAAGACTGTTCAGGCTGCTATAAGTGTTCCAGGAACTAGGAAACTGGTAAATAAACATTTCTGTCCCTCAGACCTAAGGTTGGAAGTCCCCAGTGAAGCTGCCAGTATAACAGGGAATAAAAGATATCATACTATGACTTACGGTGAAGTGGGGTTAGGATAGATGTACCATCCAACTGATAAGTAAACTCACACACCGACAGTTTCCTTGTAAGCATGTTGCCGCACCAGCTGGTTCTGTACAAAAAAGTTCATGTGACAATATTTATGTCAGTGTATTAACTGACCTGTTTTCTCAGTCTAGTGTTGTCAGTGAAGTTGGGGCTCAGAGGGAGAAAAAAAGGGGAGAATTTCTAGCACAGATGTGCTCCCAGGAAAGGGACCTTCCACCCTGACAGGAAACCATCTCTCCCAGCCTCCCTGTGCCCTGTTTCTGGGGATGGTCACTGTGGTCAGAGGGTGCTGGTCTCTCTCACCCAACATATAATGTTCTTATTATGTAATAAACATTTTCTTCCATCAAACATATGACTTGGATTTATATTCTCTGTCTTTTAATTCTCTTAATGGAAATTTGTTGGGTTGTGAAGCAAGCATTTTTAATTTGAATAAATTTTTATGCATCACTATTTTTAATGTGTCTCTTATTTCAAAACAGTCCACAGAACATAGCCAGCCTCCATTGTCCATGTTCATTTGTTACAGCAGCAGAGGGACTAGAACAATCTCTGGTTCCAAGAGGTGAGGGCTTTGTGCCATTTACTCACAAATATCAGAGTGACTGCTGTGTTAGATTAGGATGTACATTATTTTGAGTCATATCATATGTCTGATTTTCATGAACAGATTGTTACTAAAAATATGGATGACTCTTCCACTGAGGAACCAGAAGGAAGTACAGGGCATGAGACAGATACTGTTTATATTTGTCTTTTCATTCCATTAATGCAGTCTTTGGTGGGACAAATGTGGTTAATTTTAGCCAAGTCTAATTTATAAATATTTTTCTTACGGGTTCAGTTTGGGCTGTTAATACAACTTCCCAGGAGTTGGTCAGCCTCCATTACCCATGTTGATTGGTTACCACAGCCATAGGGACTGGAACAGGGTCTGGTAGCAGGAGTGGGTGCTGCTGGAAAATTACCCACAAATCTGCCTTCACCAATGTTCTCCTTGCAGTGCCCAGTGCGGTCAGTACACTTTCCATGGCGCAGTAGCCGTCTTCAGTACATGGGGCCCCACCTCACAGATAAACATCTTCAGGGCACGTGAGGGTCTGCCCGAGGCAGTGCCCAGGGGATCACATATGTTTGGGATTGGCCTGCAGAGCGTCCCCGGGGGTGAGTAGGTGCAGTTTGTGCAACACCTGCCTGAGTGACAAGTGCTTCCAGGTGCAAAGCTGCAGGCACCTCAGCAGCGTGGGTTGTCATCACTGCTGGAAGGACCCGCAGCCACACTGCTCTCTGTCATCCGCCAGAGTTTCCACATCGAGCAAATGTCAGGCTTTTATCTGAATACTCGAGTCCACGCTGGTAGGTGCCGTGTTTCCCACCATAATTAACTGTATTTGCTGCGTGCGCCACGGAGCAGTTACTGAAGGCATCTGTCAGCACAGGTACCAGGACATGATGCAGGTGGCCCTGCCCTGGCCAACACGTCTCCTCATCATAATACAGAGAAAAACTTCTCCTGATTAATTGTCTGGCTGTAGTTGATAACAATAAATATTGTCTTGACAGATCACCCAATATGACAAGAATTGTATTTTTGCATGGACCATATAGAATTGAATTAAAACCAAGCTCATGAGGCCCATTTCTAATCATGATTAAGGCTGAATGTGGCTGAAGAGCAGAGTAAATGTTAGTTTCATTATTGTCATAAAACAGACTCCCCGGCACCTCACGGTTGTCCATGGTGTTTGGATCTCTCACATTATAAATGATTATGACACTGATGTTGTACCTTAAGGCAAGAATCTGGGATATGGTGTCAATTAACTACCTGGATTTACCAGGAACTTGGCACATTTTGACAAACTGTTGTTTAGAGTATGAACTGAACTGGAACTCATAAGACAGCCTTTTCAGTTTTCTCTGCGGGACACATAGAGCGTACTACTGCACCTGGAGGCTGCACTGACTTTCACTTGAGAGAACAGGGGGTGCGTCTCCTCTTTGTACCCCAGCAAATGTGTGGAAACTGTTGTGTGAGTGTCTGCCACTATCTGAGAAACTGTGTTCAAACCTTCAGGAATCCTTGAGGGCTTTGATTTCTTAGGCAAGGTCATCCCACTTCACAGCGCCTTTCGGGCTTCATAGCACCTGTCCGTGATGACCATGGAGAGAGGAACCTCCCCAGGTTCCTGGGGGAGTAACAGTAGAAAGTGGCAACGGGGTCACCCCCTGCAAGTGTCCCTGGTCATCCTGCGTCACCACCAGCTGTTGGGGCCAACAGTGGTTGTTGTCTGGCACGTGGACAAGGCCCCTGGCCCCCAAATGCAGGCTTCACGAGAGCCAGCCTGGCGTCTGAGTGCCCTTACAATGGCAGAGATCAGTTTTGGAACCGCCACCTCGGAGGAGATGTAGCACCATGAGTAATTTGGAGCCTAAAACATCCATAATGTCTTTAGCCAGAAAGACAATCACTTCCCTAAGGTCAGCTGTGCCCAGAATGGCTCTGCATTAAAATGGGAATAACTGACACTGGGGCGAGCCACCTGTTGAGTGCAAGGGGCTTCTACTCATGTTGTTAATCAGGGAGCCTCTCTTCCATCATTGCTGACCCTCAAGAACATGGGGTTCTGTCAGTTCCTGTTGTCATGTAGCTACTGGTTCATGAACATCTCCCAAATGACCACCAAGATACTGCTTGTGTGACAGATGGCATCTTTACATGGATGAGCAGGCTCTTGTGTGGAAGGCCACCTCATGGTGAATTAAGGGAAATTATGGTTGAAAAGTCAGAGTGAATCAACTCAGTTGGCTGGATCATGGGCTCCTTTCCCTGACTGGCAGGAACAACCCCAGTGCTCAGGTGTGAGTGACACATGGGTGTTGCCATTGCCCAGGGCACTGGCCATAGGTCAGGAAGATGGCAGTGGAAACCGGATCACTACAGAGATGACTATATGGAGCACAAGCCCACAGAAATCACTAGGGATATAAAAGCCCTGCTGATAGGGCCAGTCAAATCCCATCAGAAGAAACTTCCGGGTGGCAGGATCCAGCAAAGGGACTTCCTAATACCCCTGGGGCCCTGTGGTGAAAGGATGTGAGGCACTCACACAAGGCAGTGATGGGCTCAATGTCCACGTGTTCCTCTTGCAACAACAGAGGAGCCAAGTGCCAGCAACCTGTTCAGTCTGTCAGCCTCAGAGACCACAGCTGGCCATGGGACTGATGCCCTTGGGAACAGCCCCCACACCACACAGCTCATGATGGGCAGGGAAAACCATATCCTGTGGCCCACAGAGGCTGTGAGTGGGTCACAACAGGAAGAGGTGCTTGCTCCGTCCTGCACATCACAGACCCTATGAAAGGATTTAGATGCAGACATGGCACCACCATGTACCGCTGACTTACATTTCCTCCTGGGGAGGGACACACTGTTCTTTCCATAGCATATAACGATGAGCAAAAAGGCACCCCATGCGATGGGCTTACTGGGTTCCATACCCTGTTCATAGTCCTGGTTGGAAGGGGATTGAAATGAGCTATTGAAAGGTGTTGCGTGCACACAGGGAGACAAATGTGTGAGGGTTGGTGTACAAGAGTCATGAGCGTGTGCTGACATTCATCACGAGGGGTCCATGGATGTTTCCTATGCACGGACTCTGCAACCTTCCTGGGGGCTGGGGAAGGAGACGGGGAGGACCATGCAAATGGAACCCTCACATCATCGCACCTCCTCTGTTTCTACAGGATGCTGTGCGCCTGGTCCTGCAGGAGTTACGGGCAAACCCCCTGAACAAGCAAAGCCCAACGAACCATGTATTTCAACCTGAACTTCGGGACTCCTGTGAGCCATGTGGTGTGGGTGGTGCCTTCACCACTCCTGACATAGTCGAAGGAATATGAAGAGTCCAGAGCAAGATTACCTAACAATATTTTTGTTTAGAAATAAGAATAAAATTTCATCTTTTGGAGCTTCTAATACAAATAGAGAGGCTATATATATTTGCTTGTTGTTTTGTATAAACATACAATTTGTTCTTCTGGATCAAACACTCTTAGTGGGACCTCAAGGTCACATTATAAGTATAATTTCATAAGAAACTGCGATGGGATTAGTTAAGAAAGGAAAAAAGAACAGAGATTTGGTAAAATAGAGGGCTGTAATTGCTGGTGATATGTCACCTGCAAACAGATATTGTTACTTGCTTATTGTCAGCAGTGATAATCTGAAAAATTAGATTCATAGAGAGAAGGAAGAAGTCTCCTTGGATGCAGCTGAGAGCTTGGAGAGAAAACCATGTTTCCAAGAGGAAGCTCATTTCTTCCCCACCCTACTGTGCCCCTGGGGTTGTGCTCTGTGGTTTGTGAGATCTGAGCATCCCCTGGTGTCCTGAGCACCCCCTGCAGCCCAGCCTTCCTTTCTCTTGCAGGGGGTTTGTGTCTGGGCTCCCACTGACTCCCCCTCACTGCGTCTCTCTCACAGTAACACACAGTGGTGCCCTCATCCCTCAGGATGCTCAGTGTTAAATAAACTTGACTCTTGGAGGTGTCCCTGGTGATGCTGAGTTGGTATTTCAGCGCTGGGTTGTAGTCTTTGATTCCACCACTCCATATAACACCAACCCACTCCTGCCCCTTCCCTGGAGACTGGCGAGTCCAGTGCACAGCACAGCTCGTTAAAGAGAATCCAGAGACAGCGCAGGTGAGGGAGAGGTTCTGTGAGGGCTTCACCAGTCCTGGGCCTGACTCCTGCAGCTGCACCTGGGACAGGACACCTGGGGACAAAGGGCATCAGTCCATATCAGTCATGTGCAGTCACCACCTTCCCATAGGCCTGTGTCTGACATCTGAGACACTCACCCTGGGGGGCTGTCACCAGGCACAGGAGGAGACCCAGCAGTCCCATCTTCTTCTAGAGCCCAGCTCTGTCTTCCCCAGAGACCTCAGCCCCGTGTGAGGAGAGAGCTGGGAGCCCCCACAGCCCAGGGGAGGATTTACCCTTGAGCTGGGAGAGAAATTTGCACGTGGGGCAGCCTTTCCCCTGTAAGTGGAGAAGGACTGAGGTCAGGCACCCTGGTCATTGTGGGACCTCTGTGAGGATATCTTTTCTCTTGCGCTCACTCAACATGTGCATCATGGATAGAGGATCCCCTGATTTATGAGACACATCGGAATTAGATAAAAGGACTGCCTCATTTTCCTGAACAGTAGAAGAAATGTTGGACCCGATTAGTCGCTTACACTTCTGAATTCTCATGCATCTTTCAAGCAGATTCTAAAACATTACCATTTATTCAGATAGTTTCTGGCCCAAGAATTATCAAATTAATTTAATATGCATCTAATGGCCACTTTGATGTAAAAACTTAAAAATTAAACAAGCCATTTTCAATATTATATTTTCTAAATTTACAACATTACTTTTAGCTGAGTAACTTCACCACAAACCCAGGCAAAAGGGACTCATAATTTTGGGGGGAAGATTTTAAATCTACAGCTCCCTGTGCAAAATCTTTCCTTATGCACACCCATGGCATATTCAGAAACACTAAACTAATTACAGGAGAAATAATCACCTTTTTACATGGAGAAAACTATTAGAAATAACGATAATGATTATGCATGTGTACAATTTATAATTTTTCATATTATGCAATGATATGAACGCTGTGTAACTGACCTGTGTTCTCAGTCGAGTGTTGTCAGTGACGTTGGGATTCAAAGTGAGGGAAATGAGGAGAATCCCTAGTGCAGATTTGCCCAGAGGAAAGGGAACTTCAGCCCTAACAGGAAACCCTCACTCCCTGGGCCCTATTACTGGGGATGGTCACTGCGGTCAGAGGGTGCTGGGCTCTCCCAGTCAACATATAACATTCTTCATGATAATAAACACTTCTTTCCATCAGACATGTGAGTTCCGCCTATATTTCTTATGTCCAGGCTTATCTTTTAATTTCTATAATAAGATCTTTGGTGTGAGAAAAGTTTTTCATTTAACAAACTCCTATTAATTATACTTTTCAAAATGGGTCCTGCTTTTCATGCTTTATTTAAAATATTTACAAAATATGGACCCCCTTCTTTGTCCATGGAATAAGAAATTCTGATATGTATAAGATGGTCATTAAAACTGGTAGAGCAATGGTAGTTGGAATCCTTAATATTACTGAAAACCAGATCCCTGTGTCAGTGTTACCAGAAGACCAACACCCCAAGGCATGGATGGACCCAAGTCCAGGATGGATTCGCTTGACTGGACTTTACATTGTGAATCTCCCTACAGTACGCAGCAGAACAAACTAGACTATCCCCTGAGAAACTATATCATGTGATGGTCAGTCAGACTCGGGCGGAATACCCCAGGACCAGATGGAGACACTGAGAAGAGATGACAGGGTTCTTCATGAGGATGAACGTGGCCAGGCAGGGCCCATGCTGCAGAAAGACTGAGGGACATAAAGAGATGGACTGGAACTGACACCTGGGAGTGCTAGCTGTGTGCATAGACCTGTGCGCATAGACCTGTGCGCATAGAACTGACACTGGAACGAGGGAGAGAGAACAGACCTGGCAAGTGTGAAGACCTGAAGGGAACTGCACTCTCAGTGTGTGCGGGAAGAGGAATGGAGGGGTACCCCTGGATGGGCGGTGGGGTTTTCAACCTTGTTTTCTGGTGCAAAGACTCATATGTCCACCACTCAAGAGATGTCCCAAACAGGAGGCAGAGGTGATGATGATGTCCCTAGTGGTCACTCTGAGCCACACATGCTGCCTGACCCTTGTAGTTAATCAGCTTCCTGTCCATCCACACAAGACTTGGAGCAGGAAGGGCTCAAGTTAAAGTCAGGAGTTTACTCTCTGAAGAGGAGAGGAGCACGAGCACAGGGACAAAGATGCCACTTTGCACCATTTGCAGTGTCCTTATTAATCACACACAGGGAGCATCTCTGGGTGATTTGGTATTTGCAGCTTTGGTGGTCTGACCTTAAGTGGAGAAACAAGTCAAATGAGAGTTTTGGGGATTTTCAGTGAGTAGAAATAATATGAATTTAAAGTGTGTTGAACTTGACTCTGACTGTAATTTAGAGATAAACTGATATCCATGGGTCTCTGTCATACTGTTAAATGGGGGTGCGTTCAGGCTCCCTGATCCCTCCTGCTTTCTTTCCCTGCCATCACTCCTGTGATGTGGCTCCTATCACCCCCGAGGGCTTGTTACACATTACATTGATCCATGACTCGACTTTCATGCTGTCCTGGGCCCCCTCCATTCTGTGCCTTTGTGATTGTAGAGGATGTCATGTGGTGAAAGCTTCCAGTGGGACCACAGGAGGTTCCACTCTATCACACACCTTGAAACTCACCGATTTTTCTATACACCTGTCCTCTATTGGCCCATCAGCCCTCTGATGTTTATGACTCAGTAAGAGGCATGGGGGAAAGAGCATTTCTCAGATCAATACCTTGCACCAGGAACCAGGGTTATGTTAGTTTGCTCAGCACTGAAGTCACATCCGCTAGGACAGCTGTATTTGCTGCTACAACTGGGTTAATTTTAGAAAAATTCACCATCCTTCTCCAACATCCATTTCCCACACACAAGCCACGCAGTTGACTGGTGGGGATGGGGTAGGATCCACCTGGGTTTTTGAAGACATTAACTTTTGCTGGAGTCTCTGAGTTCCTTATTTTGGTTTCCTGAATAGGGGCAGTTTTTGTGGATTTTGCATGACCTTTTCCTTCAGAATATTGGTACTCCGCAGGTCAGAGAAACCATGTGATAGATCCTAAGCTTGTAATGTTTCCTATGAAGATCAATTATGCCATCATAACATGGTATGTATCCACAGGATGGGGTCAAGAACCTTTTGTGTCCCCGTGAGGTTGTGGGATGGAACTCCACTAAGCACCTGATCTTCATAAGCTCCTGTTGTTACTGATGGACCTCAGTGACATTTGATGTCTTCTGAAATCAATGGCAGCTCAGAGACTATAACTAGCACTCTTTGGAAGTATGATTACTTCCTATTCCTCAGTACAGTCACCCTGGAATGGTCACAGTTCTCTGAGGAAGTCTTCAGAAGATTAATATTACACTCTTTTTGAAGTGCGGTGTCATCCTTCTTCCAGGCACCTGACCGGCTCTTGACTTCAGTGTCCCTGAGTCTGTAAATTACCTCAAAGTTGGAAATAGTTGAAGGACCTTGAAACTCCGATGGCTATTCAAGTTACAATCTGTTCACTTGACCTAGAACCCTTCCATGTTGATTTCCCAAGTAAGAATTTAGTAGACTCTACTGACATTAAGTTTCCAGAGACATCATGACCAAAGATCCAATGTTTGGGTCTCTATAAACCAGGCTATGCTGACTGCTGCTTTGAGCCTCTAGTCAAAGTAAACACACCCAACTTGTCATGGCTGTTAAGACCTGTCATTTGACAGGTTTCACAGCAGTGACAGTTCAATACAGATGAGAATCTTAGCATCAAAACCTTGGAATATAACATCATTCTTAACTGAAATGATATAGGATTCCTTGGAAATAAGGGAATTATAGGGCAGAGGAAGGAAATATACATGATTATCCAGGAGCATCTCACATTGAGAATAAGTGAGGAAGAGACAAAGCAAGCTCAGGGCATTTCATCAGGACCCTGGAGCCTACAGGATAGAGCTTAAAACTGACAAAAAAAATGTCATAAATTCCAACTATAAAAATAACAATACAACATTGGATTTAAACCAAACATAAAATAAGTGTGTGAGTACATATTAATATCAATAAAAATATTTTGACTTCCAGTCAAGATGGCAGCATAGGTAAACACAGCGCACATCCATACACAACCACATCAGGATCACAACTAAAATACAGAACAACCATTATTCATAACCAACAAAAACTGAGCTGAATAGAAGTCCTAAAATTACAGAATTAAAGAAGAAACCACATCAACACTGGTAGAAGGGGCAGATATGTGGAATGCCTGTTCCCACGAATGGCAAATAAAAATTGGGAGGGATATCTCTTGGTGTCCCAGCTGGACACCAAGACCCAAAACTAGTGTGGATTACGGCTGTGAAAGACAAAAAGTTCTGGAGTCCCAGGCAATTTTTCTTAATGGACAGTGCATGGACTTAATTGGACTTACTCCCTCTGAGCTACAGCACCAGGGCAGTAGCTTGAATGGCAATAGAGGTGTACAGGGAGGGACTAAAATTTCTGGCATTGGATGAGACCTTAGGGGGGCAACTGACTTCCAGACAGAAGTGCTGGAATCTCTATTGATCTTTTGCTGAGCCCTCCCCCGCACAGAGCCAGAAGTTGTGTGCCATCATCCTGGCTCACACTGTTTGCCCCACTCCAGTGATTCCCTGAGACTCTGACCCACCCAACTTTCAGGCCCACCCAAGTTGTTTCCAGTGACTTTTCCATAGGAATGGCTTGGCTAATGCTTCACACTTTCCTAAATTCTCTCCAGCAGGAAGCATTTGGCCTCAGTGAGCCCCACACCTCTCATTAAGTGGCTCCAGGCTCAGCATTGGCCGCAGCTGACCATGGTTCATATCTTGGCCTCATTTGGGCACCTCCAAGCTCAGCAGAAGCAGCAACCATTTACAGATCACTTTGTATCTTATGCTGGGTGGATAGAGCACAGGTTTTGGCTGACCTTGGCCCGCACCTTTAAGAGGCCCCAGAGCCTGTGCACCAGTGGACAAGCTACAGACCATATCAGAGCACCACCACTCAACCACCTCCACAAGCAACACACTCAAGGGGTGGACTTAGTGGGCACCAGAGCCCTGCTGAAATAAGTCCTGCTCAGTGGAGTGGGGCTCTGCTCAGCTGATGCTCTGTGGTATCTGAGATTGGTGCACAGTGGTCACAGCCAGTCCTTGCAGCTTATTGGCCTGGATAGATCCCTCCCTTTTACCTGACAACAACAATCAAGGATCAACTACAATACAATTGTTTATACAGCCCACATGGGGAATCACCTTAATACCCAGGTTTGGGGATAGGGGAGAATGTACCACTGGACCCTACAGGGCATTTACTGCATCATGCCACTCTATCAAGCCAGGCAGATGTAGCAGCTCTACCTAATACATAGAAATGAACACTGGGGGGCTGCCAAAATGAGAAGACCAAATAACATGGCCCAAATGAAAGAACAGAAGAACCAAACTCCAGAAAAGGAACTAAATAAAATGAAGACAAACAATAGACTACATGAAGAGTTCAAAACACTAACTTTTGGGACACTCAATGAACTGGGAAGAAGAGTAGATGAACTCAGAGATAACTTCAACAACATAAAAAAGGACATGGAAACCATATAAAAGAACCAGTCAGAAATGAAGGATACACTAACTGAACAATTTATAGTGAATCAAGAGTAGTGCGGATGAAGCCAAGAATGAAATCAGCAACTTGGAATATAAGAAAGAAAAAACACCTAACCAGAACAGCAAGAATAAAAAACAAAACAAAACTAGAAGATGAATATATTGTATAGAGCCTCTTCGACAACTTCAAGCATACCAGCATTTACATCATGGGGGTGCTGGAAGGAGAAGAGAAAGGGCAATAAAATGAAAAATTATTAGAAAAAATAATAACAGAAAATTTACTTGATGAAGAAAATAGACTTAGAGCCCAGAATCACAAAAGTCCCAAACAAGATGAACCCAAAGAGGCCTACACCAAGACAGATCATAATTAAAAATCCAAAGATTAAAGACAGAATCTTAAGAGCAGAAAGAGAAAATCAGTTAGTTACCTACAAGGGAACTCCCATGAGGCTATTAGCTGATTTCTCAAAAGAAACTTTGCAGGCTAGAAGGAATTGGCAAGAAATATTCAGTGATGATAAACAAAGGCATGCAACCAAGATTACTCTATCCATCAAAATTATCATTTGAATTTGAAGCACAGATAAAAATCTTCCAAGACAAGAAAAAGCTAAAGGAGTTCATCACCACCATTTAAATTAAATTTTAAAGAATATTCTTTAATAAGAACAAAAATATGAACAATAAAATGAAAATAAATACATTTCTATCAATAATTGAATTAGAAAACAATAAACAAACAGACTGTGCAGAAACAGAATCATAGATACAGAGAACATTTTTATGGTTGTCAGTAGTGAGAGGGATTTGGGGGATGGGCAAAAAAGCTGAAGGGATCCAGAAGTGCAAATCTGTTGTTACAGAATAGTCACAGGGATGTAAAGTACTGCATAATGAATATAGTAGCCAAAGAACATATATGCACGGCCTATGGACATGGACAATGGTGTGGGCATTGCCTGAAGGAGTGAAGGGAAGTCTCTGTGGAGGAGGTAAAGGGAATAGACTGGGATAATTGTAATAGCATAAACAATAAAATATAATTTAAATTAAAAACCAAGCATTTAACATAAAAATAAATAAATAAAATATAGTAATCAACAAAAAAATAAAAATATTTTGTTAGGCTTTTAAATTTTTCACTTGAGAATATGTTTATTAATCTTATGGAGAAAGGAAAGGAGACGGAGAGAGAGAGAATGAGAGAGGGAGAGAGAGAGAGAAACATTGATGTGAGAGAGAAACACCAAGTAGTTGCTTACTGCACATGCCTGTCCAGGGATCAAACCCACAACCTAGGTATGTGCCACGACTAAGAACTGAACCTGTAACCTTCTCAGTGTATGTGATGATGCTCGAGCTAATGGAGTCAAATGGGCCAGTATTTTTGCTATGATTTTCAATTTTTATTTTTTTCAATTTCCTTCTTTTTGTTTTGACATCAATAAACTATTGAATACATGAATCAAATTAGGTAAAAAGACATCTTTTTCTAAGGAATAATTCCCAATAACTTAGCATGGTGTGAAAGCAGAAGATAAATTTCCTCCCACCTTTCTAAATTCTTCTAGTTGCTCTAATAATCAAATTAACATGAGAGACAGGTTAACAACAGAAAATGTTCAAATCTATTATGTATGTACATGCAGGATGGTGTGATATGAGAATATGAGACCCCAGGATGGGGCAGTTGAAACTTCTTTGCCATCTGGAGCCCAGGAGAGGTGGTAGGGTTGTGGATTGGGGCATGAAAAGGCAGGACACTATTCACATAGAGATTTGCAAAAGCAAGTGCTTGGTATGCAAATATTTGTTAGGCCATCTTTAACAAATGGACACAGAGTGGACTTTTTAGACCTGGACATTGCTCATTTCCACTCTGTCTACTCACTCTAGTTCATATTAAACTATAGTTGTCTATGCTGATAGGTCTTTCCTGGAGCAGATCCTCTATCTAAACTGTTTTAGTCAATAAGGAAAAAGTTCAGTGTTTTTGTTGAGTCTTTTGTTTCTTAAAAAGAAGCAACTTAGCCCTGGCATGGGGATCCTATCACATGATTACAGGATTGTCTCATACTAAAAGGTGCCACGTGTTTGATCCCTGGTCAGGGCATGTATGAGGATTTCAAAAATAACCTACTTAAAATAATACTCTAAAAGGCATATCTGGGGGTAGCAAACTCTGCTCCCCTGCAGTGCACTACTTTGAAAAGTATGCTGATTGAAAGAAGCAGAAACCAAAGCCATGTCTATATCACTCAGCTTATAGAAAATATCCTGAAGAGCCAATCCATAGAGACGGAAGGGGGATGAGTTGGGTGCAGAGGTGGGGACACAGGAATGGGGGGTGACAGACTGAATGACATGAAATTTTATTTGAGATGAAGAAAAACTTTTGCAACTATGCAGTGGTGATAGTAACAGAGTTGTGAGACTGTGTTACAGGATGCCGAATTGCATTTTTAAATGCTTAAAATGGTGAATCTCATGTATTAACTCAAAAATATATAGAAACAATTGATTTGATATCTGTTCTACATTATAACCTGTAATGTTAATGCAACCAGGGAGTTGGAAATGAAGAAAAGAAATAAACATAAAAATAAAAAAACCCACAACAACAACCACAAAACACCCAAAATGTCTTCTGCACTTACTGACTCCCCCTCACTGTGTCTCTTGTCTCTCACAGTAACACACGGCCGTGTCCTCGGAGTTCACGTTGCTCATTTTAACAGAGGCCGTGTTGGTAGGGTCGTCTCTGGAGACTGTGAATCTCTCTTGACTGAGGAGCATAACACTGTATACTTACTGTTGGTGGCCTCACTAGAGCCACCCCCTCCAGCCATGTCCCTGGAGCCTGGCAGACCCAGGACATTTCATAGTCAGTGAAGGTGAATGCAGAGGCTTTGCAGGAGAGGCTCAGAGACCCTCCGGGCTGCACTAAGCCTCCCGCAGACTCCGCCAGCTGAACTTGGCCCAGGACACCTGCAGAGAAGCAAAATGAGAACAGCCCCTGAGGAGCAGTCCCCGAGGAGCCCGATGCACAGGACACACCTTTGACAGTGACGAGAAGGGCAGCCCTGATGAGCGCAGACCCCATGGTGTGGACCCTTGAGGACAGGCTCACACGGGAGGGCCCCTCAGGGTTCTGCAGGGACAGGGGGCGAGCTGGTTCTCATGAGCTGTGGGGGGCGTATGTGCATGCCTTTCCCCTGTGGTCTGTCTGCGCTGCCCAGCAGGGCTCCTCCGCCCCGTCTTGGATGGAGAGAGGGGGAAGGGCAGGGAAGATGGACAAAGATGCCTGTGTCTGGACTCAGGGGCATCTGCTGGTCTGAACATCCTTGTAGTTTGCCTATGAATACTGATAGACACCCTGCACCGGGGTGGGACATGGGATATTTAAGGCTCTCCAGGGCAGGCTGCAAATAAAACCACTCTGGAGACATCCTGAAACAGGACGTGGGTGGCGACAGTGCCCCTAGCGGTGGATCCAAGCCTCACAGGCTGACGACTCAGGTCTGGACGGCCTTCCCGAGAAGGCACAGTCTGCCATGCGGCAGCCATGCCCAGCATCCTTGATGTGGTGGGAACACTGATCCCGTCCCCTACTTGCCCACAGGTGAGTCTCTGCAAGATCACCACGGGCCTGAGGACTCCCACCTTGAGGGACAGCCTAAGGGACATAAACCCTCCTCAGTGCCAGGTCCTCAGCTTGCAGTTAAGCCTCACCTGTCACTTGGTCTGCTGTCTACACTCACACATTCTGGTGTCCGTCAGGTGACACTCTAGGGACTTTTTAACTTGGAGGTGGGGGCCCCTTAATGACTGTTGTCAGTAGAGCTGCAGAGGGAATGCTGAGCACAGGGGCAAACTCACCATCTACACGTGGAATTTCCCTGCCCAGGAACCAGGCCCCCTTATACAGCCTCTGGGGGCTGCCTCCTGAGACCCAGGGTCACTGAACTACAGGACTGTGCCTGAGGTCACACGACTAACCAGCAGTGGAGAGGACGACGCAGCTCTGTCCTCCTCACACTGGGACACAGAAGATGTGGCCTCACTCTCTGGGCTTCTGTCTGAAGAGTAGACATGGGCCTGCAGTGGCAACTTGATGGGTAAAATGCATAATAGGCTGCCAGCTCTGTGACTATTTCCATCATTAATATTAATATTATTACCCACCTTGGAGGCAGAAAGATCCTCTGTGAGGCCTCACCTGCTCCAGTCCTGATATGTCACACCTGGGACAGGTCACCCGCCATTACCCCATGTCCTCACCACTGCGGTGAGTGATTTAGATCCATTTGTTTTATATTGAAAAGCCCTTTGCTCTACTTCTTTGCATGAACAAGGCTTTGAATGCACAATAATTCAGCATGGGTGTTCCATAATATTTATTGAATGAATTAAGTGATAAACTCTACATACCTGGAAGTAGGTTATTAAAGAGTAACCAGAATTTGGAGGATACATCCCAAGAAGAAGAAAAACCTCAGCGCCTTGTTTAAAACCTGAAAATGTGAGCTGACCTGTGACAGGCCAACAGAAGGGGAGAGACAGATCCTGATGTTCAGAACCAGGTGAGTCCCACATTCATCAGCTGGTCTCTGGCCCCTTGGTTTGAACAGGTGTACACAGGTCAGTCCTGGCCATAGAGAGAATATGAGCTTGGATGGACACTAGTTCACATTGTTGCTCACCCAGAAAAAAATATACTCGGTGTGCATATGCTTATGTGGGTTTGGATGGGTTACTCAAGTGTTCCAATCCCCAGGAAACAAAACGTTATGTCTACTTGTAAAAAAGAGCTGTGACATTTTGGTTATTAATAAACTGTGGAGGGAAACAAGATCATGTCACTCTGAGAGTAGGAAGACACAGTAAATACAATCCCCACCCCCAAAAAGGTAAAGGTGCCTTTTCAGGTTACCAGTAAGGAACACACCAAGGAAATTAACCTTCACAAGCAGAGGAATTACAACTGCAGGAGACAAGAAGTTCCATTTGACACAATTTCCCCAAAAAGGTGATTAGAGAATGAAGTATAAGAGAGAGTGATCCTAAGCACATGGACCCAGTGTTGGAGGAGGTGGAACATGTGTGGGGTCATTGGGAGACAAGTGTGGGCTCTACAGAGAAGCAGACAGTGCTCCAGGGTCATGTTTCTTCAGCGGAGTTTGGTGCTGAATGTGCAGCAGCCTCACTGTTTCATTTTTGTTTTTATCCTCTAGACTCTGTGGTAAAACCAGGTCCAAACATTGGGAACA
The DNA here is from genome assembly GCF_987537825.1 of Furipterus horrens. NCBI lineage: Eukaryota > Metazoa > Chordata > Mammalia > Chiroptera > Furipteridae > Furipterus > Furipterus horrens. Next base: position 25,564,059 of record NW_028327185.1, read on the forward strand.
CAAATTTAAGTCAATCTTGATGCCATGTTTCGGCAAAGATGTAGAAAAACATTTATCAGTTCCTAAATTGATTGTACAAAAATTTTATTAAAATTTAAATATATGCCATATCACATTGTGTAAAGTTAATGTGCACAACATGTTACTTTGATATACGTATTTCTATACTGTAATGATTGTCGTTGTAGCCCCAGATAGCACCAGCATTACCTTTCATAATTTTCATCTCTTTTTAGGGCTTGGAATAATCAGGTCTAGTCTCTAAGCAACTGTGTGTTTATAATACATTAGTGTTGTCTGCACTCACTTTACTGAGCACTAGATCTCTAGGGTTAGTGTGCTGCTCACTGCAAGTCTGTGCCTTACACAACTGAAGATCCTCATGGCTTTCTCTGAGAAGGAATAACCCAGGGTCAGTGAGATCATTAGTTATATGAAAACATTGTTCTTTTTTTCTATCAATTACAGAACTGACGAATAACTCAAAGCCCTCCTGTTATTGAGTTGCTTAATTTTATATGAGAAATAGACAATCACATTGATGCAGCCCCATGTTCCACATCAGGAACCCGTGTCTCTGTGGACATGTGATGCAGTTCCAGTCAGGGAGGCAGGAGAGAGGGTAGGTCAGGGCTCTCCTGGCTCTTCAGAAGTTAATTTCAGGAAATCGTCTCCTGCTTCATTCGTCCTTTTCACACCTGACTGTGACCCTTGGGAATGCTGTCACCATGTCAGCTCATGACGGATGTCCATGGGAGCAGGAGCCTCACTCGCTGCGGTATCCATGTGTAACACTGGGGCAAAAGCAACCTGGGTACATGAATGGTGGGATTAACCAGGACTGAGGTCTCACATACTCCATGTTCTTGCTTAATTAGGTTGTGATTTTTCTTGTTGTTTAGTCAGCTCTTCTTCTCTTTCCTCATTTTCCTGTGAGATACAGTGACCCCTCACTTATCACAGGTATTATGTTCTAGACCCCCATGATAGCTAAAAATTGTAGGAACCTTACAATTATTTTAGCATTTATATATATTTTAAGGCTTTATAAACTATTCCCACACACTTATAAACACTTCCCAGTTCCTTATTAATCTTTCCCACTCCGTTATTAACCTTTTCCACACTTTTATAAACACTACTTATGTTCTTAAACACATTCTACACTCTTAAACATATGTAACTTTAACAACATATGTGTACAGTACTGTAAAATTTCATATGGGTACTCACCAGTGAAGTATACTACAACTTGAATGATGAAGATGATGAATTAGCTGTGCGGTACTGATGATGATGAAGGTGATGAAGATGAGATGAATGTACTGCACAGCAAAGAAGCGCATTACAGCTCTTCTAAAGGCACCGCTTCATCAGGCGCTTCTGCAGGTGGTGCAGTGATATCTTCGGCCTCATCTGTAACTTCTACTCCCACTAAAGGCATAGGCATAACCGACCTCTTTGTTCGAGTGATGAACGTAGTTATGGAGAGTTGCTGGCGCTGCTGCTTCTTCTGATTGAGAATGTTTTTGTAAACTGACGTGGCACTGTCGATTGAGTTTGCAAACTGCAACAAATGACCCATATGAGGGTCCCGTTCTTCAGCCACTCGTTGAAATTCTTTGGCCATTCTGACCATGGTTGCAAGATGATCAAGTGTTAGGACAACCTCCTCCTCTTCTTCAACCCATTGTTTACCTTGTCCCTTATCCCCTTCTCCATTTACTGACTTAGCTCCTTCAGGTCTTCATCCATTAGTGGTTGAGAGTGCACATTGATCAGGGTATTTACATCTTCAGTAGTCATGTCACTGAAGTCCTCTCCTCCCAGTATTTTGGCAGCTTCACAGCCTTATGCACCACAGAGTGATGGATTGCATCAGGAGAGAATCCCTTGTAATCATGGACCACTTATGGCCATAATTTTTTCCAGCTGACATTCAAAGTCTCACTCTTCATCTCCTTCATGGCCCTTTGAATATTTTGAAGACACGATGCAATTGTGTACGCATGGCAGTACGGCTTTAGCGAGAAGTCTTCATCCGAGTCCGCAGCTTCAACGAGGTTTTGCAGGGCGTTTTGGGTGTAGAGCACCTTAAAAGCGTGAATAACGCCTTGATCCGTTGGCTGAATGAGCGATGTGGTGTTCGGCGGCAAGAAGTCCATCTGGACGCCATCATACGTCAGGTCAGCAGCATGGCCTCCAGCATTGCCCGTTATCAGAAGCACTTTGAAATCAAGGCCTTTCTCTGCCAGATAAACCTTAACCTCCAGTATAAAACATTGATGAAACCAATCAGTCGTGAGGAGTTTCATGATCCAAGCCTTAGGGCTGTGCATCCAGTACACAGGCAACACATTCTCATTTTTGTTTTTAGGGCCCTTGGGTTCTCGGACTTATAAACAAGCCCTGGCTTTATCACAGAGCCCCCAGCATTCCCACACATGATTAAAGTTACCCTATCTTTTTGGGACTTGAAACCAGCGGCTTTTGCGTCTTCCTTCATAATGAAAGTGTGAGACGGCATCCGTTTCCAGAATAAGCACGTTTCATCCATGTTGAAAACTTGTTCAGGCTTATAGCCCCCTTCTAGATAATGTCTTTGAATGCGTTGTTCATGGGGAGCTGTGGTTAGAAGGAGCCATGAACCCTACAGAGCCACATCAGAGAGCTCAGGGTGTGAGCTCCGCACAGGGATCGCCTTCCAGAAAGAGGCCCCAGGGCCCCAGGGGCAGGTGTGTCTTGTCCATCAGGGCCTGCACTTCTCCACTAACCAGCCCCTGTTCTCAGTCCTGTGGACACAGCACAGTATTTCTTTTGGTGATGGATCTGATGGGTCCCTGGGAGGGGACTTAGGGGGCTCTCCTCCTCAGCTAGTGGAGGAATTTTGAGGTCTCAGCCCATGGTTTCTCGCCCTGTGCCCCTCACACAGTAATGCAAGGCTGTGCCAGAGGCCTTGAGGCTGCTCCACAGCAGGAGCCGGTGCTGATGGGGTTGTCCCTGGAGATGGTGAGGTGGCCTTGGAAGGCCAGTCTGTATCTGATTTCCAGGTCACCAGGATTTCTCCTTCACATACACTCCAAGTTTTTTCTAGGTGTCTGGTGCCCTTAGCTGACCCAGCTGCTCATAGGGATGTATCCTGAAGTCCTGCAGGAAATCCTCAGAGACTCCCTGGGTGTTTTCACCTCTGCCCCAGATGACACCAGCTGCACCTGAGTGCAGACACCTGTGTGGGAGAGCAAGATGCAGGCCAGGGGCTCCCTGCTGCCCTTCCTCCACTTTGATCTGAACACTGAGACCGTGACTCATCTGGGAGGACAACCAAAAGGGTGGCAAGGACAGTGGCACTGCCCATCCTGGAGGGGGACAGTGAGGGACAGTATTGAGGATACAGTGGGTGGTGAGGAACACTGCACTGTGGAGGGGGTGCTGGGTTCAAATGGGTGGTTCCCCACTTGAGTGTGCATATTTACCACCCTGCCTTGCAGGTGAGGCCTAAAGCCTGGGTTCATAACCCTAAAGCCCCAGGGCACAAGCACAGGGGCATGTGTGAGCCTCCTGGGAGGTATTGAGACATTCACACCCAGTCTGTGCTCCTGGGAGAAGGCAGGTAAATTCTGGTTGGGATGGAGTGCCACCTCCCAAGGTGGATGTGATCTGAAGTCATCAACTAATACTGCGTGGCAGGTATTTTGTGCTCTGTGGCCATGTTAATGGGCAGGAATGACGTACATAAGAATCAGCTCAGGCACTCAGGGGGCAGAGAGCTGAAGAAAACATTAACTCTCACCCTTGTTTAGCGCCAGGAAGGCTGAGTGAACTGGGAGGAGTATTCAATGGAGATTTGCAGAAGCAGAGAGAGACTGGGTTCAACTTTAAATAAAACAAGGACATGCTGAAATTTAGGTGCAGGGAGCAGGGTGGGGTCAGTGGACAGAAAGTACTAAGAAGGAACAGCAGGAGTGAACCTGGCTGGCTATTCTACCTGAACAGCATTCATGCTAAAAGCAGGCCCAGGTGATCAGATATCACTGCAGGCTGATTTCCAATGAGATAGTGAGGGTGATCAACTATTAACAGCAGAGGATTCTACCCAACCAACTTAACAGGGTTGATTCCATTATTGAGCTGTGCAAAGATGGGCCTTAAAGTCCCACAGTGGCAGCCTTCTGGTAAAGACACGGGGAAGAGCCTGACTAAATAGGGTTGAGGAGAGGACCTTTTTCCAGAGCTGCTTCAGCCGTAGGGGAGGCAGCCCTGCTCAGCCTCCAAGGTCAGGTCCAGGGGAAGACTTGCTGTGAACTCAGTTGTCACTAGAGTGTGTAGGGCAATACTTACTATTCTCTAAGGACCACTGCTTTCCTGGACTTTCTGACCCAGTGCACACATTTTCCTAGAGTGGACTCGAGGACTCATTTTATGGATTAATAATTGGCTTGCAATTTATGGTGTTAATTATTCTGCCAGATTTTAAAACAGAAAATCAGTGTCATTTTAGGGGTATTATAACATTAAATCTAAGGAAGCTGCAGAAGATACATCAAAAAGTGTGAATAGACCTGCCATACAAGCAACCTAGACTAAAAGGGGAGAGATTATCTCAAGTGTATTAACGTGGCCACCAATGGCTAAGGCTACAAAAAGCTCGTACAGAGTGTGCTGTGCAGCAGAGTGAGCGGGTTGACATGGCCAAGGGTTCATTATGCCAAGAGAGCAGCATGCAGGTTGTGAGGAGACCAGACACCAGAAGGAAATACAGACAGAAAGATACTTGCGAGACCTTAAGACAGGCAGCGAGTCAGCTCTTCAGTTTGTCCAGGAAGAACAGTGCATGGGCTCCATCTGAGAGGTGGTGGGAATTTAGAGAAGATTCGTCAGTGAGGGTCACTGGTAAACCACTCCGGAGAGTCCCAGGACAGGGCTGTGGAGGTCACAGCGCCTCTAGTGGTCACTCTGAGCCACTGAGGCAGCTTGACCCTCGTGTCTTTCAGTCCAGCAAAGGGTTGGGCAAGGCAGTTCTCAGCTGTAAGTTTAGAGTTAGTCTGTGAAGAAGAGAGGAACATGAGGACACAAAACCTGAAATTTTCATGCAAATTTGTATTTTTTATTTATTACAGAATGAGAGTATATGTTGTTAATTTGATATTTGCAATATCCCATGGTCTCAGTTTCAGAGTGCAAGCAAGTTAGTTGGTCATTTTAGACAGCATGAGTGAGTATGAAGAAAAGACAACATTATTATTTTTAATGTTTTGAGTTACACTCAATTGAAGTTTACATTTTCTGTCCCTTTTTCAATTTCTTAGGTAAACACTTCTATTACTGTCACTTACTAAATTTTGAGGACTCTGACATAATCCCAGGTCTGAATTTCTCTCCCAGTCCTGCTTCGTGTGTGACATCCACATCTCCAGATATCTATCTGTACATTTAAGCTCTGGCCACTGCAGACATCAGCGACCCTGGGACACCTTCCCTTGGCTGCCAGATGACAAAGGGCTTTTCTGTCCCCTGAAATGTTCTGCAGGTAGAAAAATGTGAGGACATCCACTGAACTCAACCCTGTGAGACAGGAGGTGCCCTGAGCTGCCTTGTCCCCATGTTTCACAGCCTGTCCTGCAGTAGCCTTGAGTCTACTGGTGTTTTGCTTGTGTGGCTGGTGGGCTCAACAGGGAGCTGCAGCCAGCTTCAGGCCACGTGTCTTGCATGTGTCCAGGATGTCCATGAAGTGATGCAGACACCAGATGAAGATATCAAATGTGTGTATGCAGCGATGGGTAAAACGTTATTAAAGACCACAAGGGGCAGGGGTGTGCTTGTCTGCTGAAAGGGGCCAATGTGAGGACAGTGTGTACCAGTCTGAGGACAGCGAGTGTCAGAGTAAAACAAGGAGTGTACTGATTTCCTTGTTGTCTCCCTTTAAAAAAAATTTGTCCCAATCAAGGGACCATGAGAACTCTCAGGAAAATCTCTTTGCCAAGGTCCTAGAGGAAACAAGTGAAGGAAATGTCTCCAGTGACTGTTCAGAGTTCACCTGCAAACAAGTGTTTGTTTCTCTGTCCTTGTCCCACCGATGATGTGAGAAGTTAGAGATTCAAAAAAAAGACATGGTTGTCCCAAGGGGCCAATAACAAGCAGAAGAAAACCCTGATCGCAGTGGAGACACGGTCTCTAGACTCTCGGCTCCTGCCCAGCAGTAGGTTTCTGTGATGTGGTGTCCTGTGGGCCCCTGAGGTCTTGTGAGCGTCCTTGTGTCCTGAGCAGCTCCTGGTGTCATGAGTGCCCCCTGGTGTGCTGTGTGCCCCCCGGTGTCCTGTGTGTCCCCTAATGTCTGAGCGCCCTCCTGTGCCTGAATGTCCACTGCCACCAAGCACTTCTGTCTCCAGCAGGGAGGTCTGTGTCTGGGCTCACGCTGACTTCCTCGCCCTGTGACTGTAGCACAGTAATGCACGGCTGTGTCCTCAGTGCTCCTGCAACTCAGCTGCAGGGAGAACTGGTTCCTGAACGTGTCTGCGTCAGTGACTAACTGACCTTGAAGAGATGGTGCATGATCGCTTTACCACTTGGACCTGCAGTGTGTCCTTCGCAGCCACTGGAGACCTCTCCCCAGGGGCTGCCTGAGCCAGTTCCAGGTATCACTGTTGCTGGGGACACTGCCCCCCGAGATGGCACAGGTGAGGGAGAGGGACTCCCCGGGCTGCACCACCTTGGAGCTCGACTCCTGCAGCTGCACCTGGGACAGAACACCTGAAGACAAAAATAAGCAACAATATTAGTCACGCCAGGTCGCTATGAACACTGCTGTGCACTGTCAGGTCTCCCAGACAGTGAGCCCACAAGAGACTCAGCATGGGAAGGAGGAGGAGGAAGGAGACAGGCATTTCTCTGGGTGACCAAGACCCAGCAGGCTCTGCACCCCCAGTGTGCAACCACATTGAAACAGGAAGCCGCCTGCTTGAGCATCGTTCCCTGATGATAGGCCCTGGATGTGCACAGCCCGCGGGAGCATGGCCCCAGTTCTGCAGCCAAGTTCCTCCAGAGTCGTGTCTGTGGGCAAGTTGGATGCAAGGCAGAAGCAGAGACAGGGGTGCTCACAGGCAGTCCCCTGGGTGTGGGCATTGTGGACCTACCAGAGTCTGTATACACACATCCATTGATTGGATTTAATTAATTAATTACTTTTGGCAACACCGAGGGCCAGTTACACACCTATCTCCCTCTAGGCAACAAGGACAGAGTCAAACACTCCTGTGTTCCTGGTGTCAGACACACAACACCCGACCCCCAGTCCCAGCACACTGAATGAGTCTGGGGCCATGGGGGATGCAGGTAACAGTCCTCAGTCCCAGAGGACCCCCAGTGGAAAGGAAACAGGGGTGCATTTGTATTTTGCTTGCACATGAGGGTGCCGTGCAGCTGAGCACAGGGAGGTGTTGGAGTGTCTCTGCAGGGGGCATGGGGTGGGAGGATGGAAGCTCTTCCTCCTAAAAGGACCCCAGTGTTGCTCAGCAGAGAGGGCTGGCTCATCACAGGTGACTCCTGCACAAGGCGCATCGTAGGGGAGAGTTTCAGTTTGGTGACCCTGCTGCACGTGTGGTACGGGGCTGTGTCCCTCCTGGTACTTCCTGCTGCAGCCCCCAGGTAGCTTCATCATCAGCCCCACTGCCCGCAGGCCTGTGGTCTTACTCTCTGTGCTTGACACACGCGTGTTGTCCCCCGAGGCGGCTGCATCCATGGCTGGGGCAGCATGTCACCATTCTCTGCACATCCAAGAGCCGCTGCAGGTCAGCTAATCGGTGCGTGGCCACTGTCTGCTGCTGGCCCCCGGGCAAAGCCTGGCTGCCGCTGAGGGGACCACAGGGTGGCAGTCTGCTGGGCTGCTCCAGCTTGAGGGTTGACGGTGGCACCTGGAGGAGGACAAAGCAGTGTCCCCAGCCGTGACCATGGCAGGGCCAGGCCCCTTCAGGCCCTGGTGTGTTCCCCATGGAGCGCCTGTTGGAAGGTCTGTGAGGCCTCTGACTGCAGGCAGTTCCTCACACCTGAACCGTCCCCAGCGGAACCACGGGAGGAGCCACAGTGGCACTGCTGAGAGGTCCTCACGGCAGCCCCTCAGCCCACCTGGAGCTTCCCTCCTGCTGGGAACGAAGGCTCTGACAGTGGGTGGGGAGGCGGTTCCTCATGTCACGACCGGTGACTGACTGCGCTAGCCACCACCCTCCCTGCTGTGTGTGGGGAGACGGTGGGAGCCAGGGGGCTGGTTGCAGGAGGGCCACCTACAGGGTGGAAATCTGTCTCTAAACGGCACACCCAGTGCCCAACCACAGCATCACGGGGTTTCCCCTGATTCACTTTAAGGCCTGACTGTGGCCCAGAAAGTGAAAACAAGGCCCCATGCGAGCTCTTCACCCCCAGCCACCTGTTTTGTTCTGCTGCCCATTCCGAGCCCAGAGGGAGGTCCAGGCTCCCTTGCAGACTGGGCCCTGCTGGGGGAGGGGACGTTGCTCTGACAAACCAGACTCTCCAGGCTCTCAGAGGCCCAAACAGCTTCCTTCTGAAAACCTAATTTTGTGCTGGATTCTGAGAAGTTCTGACGCCAGGTGGGAAAGGGGACCAAAGAAGGTTCTGAGGGAAGCAGTGAAACCTGCCGCGTCCCATGCAGCGTGGGAATGACCTGCCCCAGAGTCTGCCCAGAGCCCATCATGCAGCTTTGGAATCTGGACAGGAAGCCCGGCTGGTGGTGCTGCTGTGAGAGACGTCACCATCGAGGTGCGGCCACACTGCCTCCCTGAGCCTCATCTACATGGTCACCCCAGCAGAGCCTGCCCCGCAAGCCCACCAGAGGCTTCAGGGGAAAGGCCTGCTTTTCTGTTCAGAGATTATGCAATTAATTACATAGAAAATCTTAAGTAATATGAAAATATATATATATATATATATATTCAAAATAATTAGTATAAAATCACCAAGCAACAGGAAAATAAATTTGGAAAGAAAAAAAACTGCAATAATGTAAAAACAAAGAGAAAATGCCTTAGGATACATCTGAAATTTGATGCACAAGAACCGTCCATGGAAATTATGAAATGTTGCTCAGAGAATGTGAATAAGGGAAGAGGTAGGCCATACACTATGTGTGTGGATGGAAAGTTCAACCATAGTTGAGATGCCAACTGTCCCTAAATAACATTTATAGTTTCAATTCAAACCCAATTGAAACCCCAACCTGTTTCTGAAATAAAGAAGCTGCTTCTAAGAGTTTTGTGAAGATGCCAACAGCTGGAATAGCAACACATCTTGAAGGACACACTTGGAGTGACCCGCACTACCAGAGACGGAGATTAAACCCATGGTGATTAAGTCCCCACGGAGTTGGCACAGAACAGGCGCAGGGCACACAGGCACAGCGTGGAACCCGTGGACACCGTCATTCACGTAATGGCAAGTCACGGTGCAGGGGTGACCGGCAGCTTTTCTCTTGGCCGTTGCTGGTGGCAGTGCAGAGGGTCGTGGCCACGCTGGGGGACAGCTTGGTGGTTTCTTACAGAACAACACATCCTCACCACAGGATCCAACAACCAGACCCCTTGGTGTTGACCCAAAGGAGCATGAGAACCATGTTTGTAGGGAAGCCTGCACGCAGTGTTTGTAGCAGATTCATTCACATTTGCCAAAACGTCCTTCAGGAGGTGCGTGGATGATACACTGCGGTCCATCCTGACAGTGCACACTGCAGCGTCCCATGGATTTGGCAGAAACACCAAACGGTGTGAGGGAGTGTGACGTAGAGATGCCTGGATAGCCAGACCCAGGTGACAGCCTTGGTTTTCACGCCATTCCCCCTCCTTCTGCCTGCCTGAAGCTTTCTGGGAGTTTCCTGTGACTGTGCGGTGCATCAACCCGAGCTCTGTTTGGCCTTGATCAGCCCCAGACTCGCACCTGCGAGATAACGACTGAACTCAATAGTTTCTTTTTTCTCCCCCCTATAAAACAGCCCCTCCTTCCCTAGGACCCCGGAGTCAGGCCATTCGCAGCACGGCTTGCTCCCCACTTGCTAATTCCCTCAAATAAACTTCTTTTCTTCTGCTCGCTGCATCCTCATGGTTCTCTGAGCGACACCGTTCTTCCACCAGGCAATTATTTCTAGAATGTGAAAGAGGCCAGTGGGGATGGAGGCAAGGAAGAGGTGGTGTAAACTGAGACAAAAGAGAACATTGGTTGGATTTGACATCACAGCGTGTTCTACAACACGGGAGCGTATGTTAGAATTGGTCGTGTGAGCCAGAGCCTAGAATGAGTGCATCTGGTTGGTTTGACATATGCAGTTTTTGGTGTGTGCGGTAGACTCCGTAAAAGTACAATGAACCTCATTGACACTTCTAGAGAGTGGTGTAAAGGAAAGGCATAAAATCAGCTTAAATGTGTGTGGGAAGACTTATTTAACACACAGTAGAAGACAGAGGTGATGATGGGGCAGGTGATGATTTTAAGGAAGCTCAATGAGCTCAGCAATCTCAGAGAGAACTACAAAGACACCAGGGGAACAATAAAAAACTCTAGCAAAACTACAAAGAATTCCATGGAAATTACAAGGAACTTAGTATATAGAAACTATCGAGATAGAGCCAGGAGGAAATAAAAAATACTATTTCTGAACTGAAAAACACAGTAGAAGGAATTAAAAGCAGATTAAATGAAGCAAAGGAACAGGTGACCAAGCTGAAGGAAAACGAAGAAAAAAAAAATCCAGACAGTGTAACAAAATGGAAAAAAGACTGAAAAGAATGAAGTGTGTCATGACCTCCACATGACACTGGCCTGAGTCCACCAAGTTTATTTATAATGTTTCATTACATCAGCTACTGATGTTGGCAGTCAGGAGGTAAAACTAACAAGTGAAACTTCTAAGAAACAAAACTTAAGAGAAACCTCTGAGAAAGCTGTAGGCGGCGTGTTCGCAGATATCTTGCAAGCAGCTCCTGCTCTAATCTAGTAGTCACGATGTTCCCTGCTCCTGCCTTGTTTCCAGCCCCCAGGGCTCCAGCTTTCATTATCAAAGGCTACATGTTTCAGATGCATTAAGGCAAGTTCTTGCAAATACCTGATCCTGGCCAAGTGAGTTGGCCTTCCTTTTGTAACTTCAGCTTTCACTGTCCCCTACAGAAGAGGGTTTAAGAGAACTGCAGGACAACATAAAACATAATAGTACCCATGTCATAAGGGTACCAGAGGGAGAAGAGGAGCAAAGGATAGAAAAGCTGTCTGAAAAAGGAATGACAGAAAACTTTCCTAACCTGATGAGAGAAAAAGCCACTGAAGTCCAGGAATCACAGAGGATCCCAATGAAGATGAACTCAAAGAGGCCTACTCACTTACACATCATATTAAAATCGCAAAATTCAAAGACAAAGAGAGAATTTTAAAGGTAGCAAGAGAGAAACTGTTAATAATATACAAGGAGTTATGATAAGGCTATTATCAGACTTCTCAACAGAAACACTACAAGCCAGAAGGGAATGGCAAAAAATATTCCAAGCAATGAAAAACAAAGGCCTACAACGAAGACTACTCTACCCAGCAAGGCTCTCATTTATAACAAAAGGTGAAATAAGGAGTTTGCCAGACAAAGAAGGCTAAAGAACACATCTCCACCAAACTAGCATTGCAAGACATGCTAAATGGACTGCTTTACAAAGATGGAGAGAGAGAGAGAGAGAGAGAGAGAGAGAGAAAGCTACAAAGAGAAAAATGGCAATGAATAAGGACCACCCATGTATATGTTGTCTGTAAGAGACCCACCTCAGAACAAAAGATCTACACAGACTGAAATGAAGGGATGGAAAAAATATTTCAAGCAAATAGACATGAAAAAACAGCAGTAGAAATGTTTACATCAAACAAAATAGATTTAACAACAAAGGTCGTAACAAGAGACAAAAAAGGACATTTTATCATACTTATGGGAACAATCCATCAAGAAAATCTAAACCTTGTAAACAGATATGAACCCAACATAAGGGCACCCAAATATATAAAGAAAACGTTGGAGGACTTCAAGAAAGATATAAACAGCAACAAACTCATAATAGGGAGTTTTGACACTCCAATGTCAACAACAGACAAATCTTCCAAGCAAAGAAACAGCAACAATATGTGGCATTGAACAGTCCTCTAGGTCAGATGCACTTAATTGATGTATACAGAAATTTTCACCCCAAGAAGCAAGCTATACATTCTATTGACAGTACAAGGAGCATTTTAAAAGATAGACTACATGGTAGGACACCAAACAGGTCTCGAGAAATTCAAGAAAACTGAAAACATATCAAGCATCTTCACAGATCACAATGACTTAAAACTAGAAACCAACCTCAAGAAGAAAACTCAAAAACATTCAAATTCATGGAGACTGAGGAAGATGCTATTAAATATTGAATGAGTTAACAATGAAGTCAAGGAAGAAATAAAAAATTTCTCAAAACAAATGAAAACGAACACAAAATTGCCCAAAATCTATGGGACACAGCAAAAGCAGTCCTGAAAGGGAAGTTCATAGCAATACAGGCCTATATAAAAAGGGTACAGGAATTTTAAATAAAACACCTAACTCTACAGTTATAAGAGCTAGATGAATAACAACCAACAAAGCCCAGAGTGAGTAGGAGGAAGGAGATCATCGAGATCAGAGCACAATTAAGTGACATAGAGACTAAAAGAATAAATCAAAGAATTAATAACTCCAGGAGCTGGTTCTTTGAAAAGATAAACAAAATTGACAAGCCTTTAACCAGATTCATAAAAATAAAAAAAAGAGGACCCAAATAAATTAAATCAGAAACAAAAGGGGAGAAATCAAAACCCATACTATAGAAATACAAAGGATTGTAAGAAATTACCACAAACTACTGTATGACAAGAAATTTGACAACCTAGATGAAATGGACAAATTTCTGGAAATATACAATCTTCCAAAACTGAATGGAGAACAAGCAGAAAACCCGAATAGACCAATAACAACTAGTGATTTTGAAGCAGTAATAAAAAAAAACTCCAAGTACACAAAAGCTCTAAACTGGGTGGCTTCACAGGTGAATTTTACAAAACATTTAGGAAAGAACTAACTCCTATCTTTCTCAAACTATTCAAAAAAATCCAAGAAGAGGGAAGACTTCCAAACTCTTTCTTTGAGGCCAGTATTACTCTAATTTCAAAACCATGGCAAGACACAACAAAGAAAGAAAACTACAGGCCAATATTGCTGATGAACATAGATCTAAAATCCTCAACAAGATATTGGTAAACCGGATCTAGCAACACATTAGAAAGATCATACACCATGATCAAGTTGGATTCATCCCAGGGATGCAAGGATGGTTTAATATTTGCAAATCAATAAACATGATACACCACATAAACAAAATGAAAGACAAAAATCACATGATCATATTAATAGATGCTGAGAAAGCATTTGATAAAATACAAGACCCATTTATGATGAAAACACTCAGCAAAATAGGAGAAGAGAGAGCATACCTCAACATAATAAATGCCATAAATGAGAACCCTGAAGCCAACATCATACTCACTGGGCAAAAACTGAAAGCGTTCCCCCGTAAGATCAGGAACAAAACAAGGATGTCCATTCTCTCCACTCCGATTCAACATAGTCTTCGAAGTTCTAGCCACAGCAATCAGACAAGAAAGAGAAATAAAAGGCATCCAAACTGGAGAAGAGGAAGTAAAACTGTCATTATTTGCAGATGACATGATAGTGTACATAGAAAACACTATAGACTCCACAAAAAGAAAAAGAGAAAGAGAAAGAAAACCCTCCTGAACCTAATAAGTGAATTTGGCAAAACAGCGGGATACAAAGTCAATATTGAGAAGTTGAAGACATTTCTGTACACCAACAATAAAATATCAGAGATAGAAACTAGAAAAAAAGTCTTATTTACTATCAAACCAGTCTGGTACTGCTATAAGAACAGGCATATACATCAATGAAACAGGATAGAGAGCCCAGAAATAAGCCCAGGTCTCTGTGGTCAACTAATATTCGACAAAGGGAGAAGGGATATAAAATGGAGCGAAAAAGCTTCTTCAACAAATGGTGCTGGGAGAACTGGACAGGGACGTGCAAAAAAATGAAACCAGGACACCCAATTACTTCACACACCAGAATAAACTCAAGATGGAAAAAAGGCTTAAATGTAAGCCATGACACCATAAAAGTCCTAGAGGAAAACATAGGCAGGAAAATTTCAGATATCTTGCGTAGCAACATTTTCACTGATATATCTCCTAAGGCAAGGGAAATAAAGAAAAGAAAAAACAAATGGGACTACATCAAACTGAAGAGTTTCTGCTCAACAGAAGAAAACATCAGCAAGATGAAAAGGGAACTAACCATATGGGAAAACATATTTCCCAATGATACCTGAGACAAGGGATTGATCTCCAAAATATATAACAAACTCAACACCAAAAAGACAGACAACCCAATTAAAAAATGGGTAAGGGACCTGAACAAACACTTCTCCGAAGAGGCCATGCAGAGGATCCATATGCATATGGAAGAATGCTCAACATCACTAACCATCAGAGAGACGCAAATAAAAACCACAACGAGAATCGCCATCATCAACAAATGAACAAACAAGTGCTGGCGAGGATGCGGAGAAACGGGATCCCTGGTGCACTGCTGGTGGGAATGCAGACTGGTGCAGCCGCTATGGAAAACAGTATGGAATTACCTCAAAAAACTGAAAATGGAACTGTCTTTTGAACCAGCGATTCCATTGCTAGGATTATATCCCAAGAATCCCGAAACCCCAATTCAAAAGACCCTATGCACCCCTATGTTCATCGTAGCACTATTTACAATAGCAATCCTCTCTAAGCAGAATTCCACTCCTCCACCATTTAGATAAAATAAAAGCCCTGAGGAGGTCCCCTTTCCAGGCTCTGTCAAAGCATGTGTGACTTGCAGAAGGGTTTTTTCTGTACCCTACAGATTTTTCAACTCTGCATGATAAGCATTTCATGTCCCTTTGGAGTGTGTGTTTGTCATCACCTGCACATCCACACCAAGCTGTCATGGGTCCCTCTTCCTCTGTGTGGTGGCACCTACACTTGGTGCTGTGGGCATGATGCCATGTCTACGACTGTCACCACTGAGGGTCTTTCTCCTCTGCAGTTCAGTTCATTGGCCTCTGCTGTCCCCTGTCCAGCGCGCACGTGTCCTGTTAGTGGCCAGTTTGGACACTGAGCAGTGTGGGGTTGGAATGCACTGTTGGGTCCAGCAGAGCCTCTATTTGATTCACTGATGTGGCCCAGAAGGGTTCATGTTTCAGTGGAAGAAGTCACAACAGTGTCTGAAAGGGTCTCTGACTTTTGTCCATGTGAGAATGTTATCTTTCTTGACAACACACTTTTCTAACTCAGAGACTCAGAGGTGAGTGCAGATTCAAGAACTCAGAGAGGTTCCCTGAAGGAAGCTGTTACAGAAAAAGGAAATCACCCAGGAACCCAGCCCATACCCCCCACTGCACCTGCTGCTGGGACAGCCCTTGGGCTCAGAGACCTTGCGCGCCCCCTGGGGGTCGCAGCCCCTCCTGCAGGGAGGTTTGTGTCTGGTCTCAGGCTGACTCCCCCTCACTGTGTCTCCTGCACAGTAATACACGGCCGTGTCCTCGGTGGTCACGGAGCTCAGCTGCAGGGAGAACTGGTTCTTGGATGTGTCTCTGGAGATGGAGGTGCGGCTCTTGAGGGACGGGCTGTAGTAAGTGCTTCCACTATAACTTATGTACCCGATCCACTCCAGCTCCTTCCCTGGGGGCTGGCGGATCCAGCTCCAGTAGTAACCACTGGTGATGGAGTAACCAGAGACCGTGCAGGTGAGGGAGAGGGTCTGCGAGGGCTTCACCAGTCCTGGGCCCGACTCCTGCAGCTGCACCTGGGACAGGACACCTAGGGACAAAGAGCATCAGTCCCTGTCAGTCATGTGCAGTCACCACCATCCCATAGACCTGTGTGTGACATCTGAGACACTCACCCTGGGGGGCTGTCACCAGGCACAGGAGGAGACCCAGCAGTGTCATCTTCTTCTAGAGCACAGCTCTGCCTTCCCCAGAGAACTGAGCCCCGTGTGAGGAGAGAGCTGGGAGCCCCCACAGCACAAAGGAGCTTTTACCCTGCAGCTCTGAGAGAAATTTGCATGTGGGGCAGCCTTTCCTGTATAAGTGAGGAGGCCCTGGGGTCAGGCACCCGGGCATTCTGGGGCATCTAGGGGGCATTTTCTTCCTTGAATTCACCATGTAAGTCAGGGACAAGTTTATGGGACACATTGGAATTAGATCAAACGACAACCTCACCTTCTAAGCATTAGAAGAAATGGTGGACTAGAAGAGTCTGACACCTTTAAATTCTCAAGCATCTTGCCCTGGCTTGTTTGGCTCAGTGAATTGAGCGCTGGCTTATAAACCAGAGGTTCGGGAGTTTGGTTCCTGGTTGGGGCACACGCCTGGGTTCCAGGCCGGTCTCCAGTGGTGGCATGTTCTCTCCCTCTCTTTCTCCCTCCTTTCTCCTCTCTCTAAAAATAAATAAATAAAATCTTTTTAAAAAGATAAATTCTCATTCATCCTTCACACAGATTTAAACAGGTTTATTAGCATTTTCTCAGGCTGTTTCTGTCTGAATCCCAAATCTCTATGATATTTACAACTTCCACATTTTTACTTCATAATTTAATATACAAATAATGTTTATTTTAGTGCATAAAATAACAAAGCAGAGCCATTTTTAACATTATATTATATACATCCATGACATCATTTTTTTTAGTAATTGCTTCCTGATCACAAGCGGATATGACATTCTTGATTCTTGATGTTGGAAGGTCTATAATTGTGTCTACTTTTTCCTCTGTAATTTCTTTGTTACACAAGACCGGGGCACTTTGCTGTAACTGCATTTGAGGTGCATCAGAAGTGATCCTGTTTTTCCACGGAAAAAAGAGGAAAATCTAAAGGAGTGCATATGAGTGCTGACAATCAGTATCTGCACATGTTGAAATGATCATAACAGGAAATTTACTGACCTGTTTTTTTTCAGTGTAGTGTTGTCAGTGATGTTGGGATTCAGTGGGAGGGAAAAGAGTTCCTAGCACAGGTGTGCTCACAGGAAAGGGAACTTGTACCCTGACAGGAAACCCTCACTCCCAGCATCGCTGTGCCATTTCTGGGGATGGTCACTGTGGTCAGAGGGTGCTGGTCTCTCTGACACAACATAAAATGTTCTTTTTTAAAAATATGTTTTATTGATTATGCTGTTACAGTTGTCCCAATTTCTTTTCCCTCTGTTCCCCTCCACCTGGTGGCCCCCCTCCCTCCAGTTGTTCCCCCCTTTTAGTCCATGTCCATTGGTTGTGCATATAGTTCTTCTCAACATCTTCCTGTCTACTCCACTCCCTCCTACTATGCTTCTTAATTCCTGTACCATCTCCCTCCCTTTCCCCCTTCCCCCTTTCTGCTGATCTCCCCCAATATGTTCCCCATACCTATAATTCTTTTCCCACTCTCGTTGCCTGTTTAGTTTGCCTATGTTTTGATTCCCTAGCTTCTGTTGTTGGTTCTTGTGATGCAGTTTTTATTTTAATGTTCATAGTTTTGATCCTCCTTCTTCTAAACAAGTCCCTTTAACATCTCATATAACAGTGGTTTGGATCAAATGAAATCCTTCAGTTTTACTTTGTCCTGGAAGCACTTTCCCTGCCCTTCTATTCTGAACAACTATTTCGCTGATAGAGTATTTGTGGCTATAAGTTTTTGATTTTCATTACTTTGGATATTTCTTGCCAGTCCCTTCTTGCCTACAGGGTCTCCTTTGAGAAATCAGCTGATAGTCTAATTGGGACCACTTTGTACATGATTCTTTTCTTCTCGCTGCTTTTTAGATTCTCTCTTTATCTTTAATTTTTGTCAATTTGATTATAATGTGTCTTGGAGTGGTTCTCCCTGGGTCCAGTTTTTCGGGAACTCCCTGTGCTTCCTGGACCTGTACGTCTATTTCCTTCCCCAAGTTTGGGAAGTTCTGCTTCATTATTTTTGCACATAATTTTTCAATTTCTAGTTCTTCTTCTTTGCCCTCTGGCAATCCTATTATTTGAATGTTTGTTCACTTATAGCTGTCCCAGAGGTTTCTGAGTCTCTCCTCACTTTCCTTACTTTTTTTCCCTCTATCTGCACTGGTTGACTGTTCCTTCCCTATGTTCTGGTTTGTTGATTTGATCTCTGGATTTTATTTCCTCACCACGTGTCTTGTATGTGTTTTCATTCATTTCGGTATGAGTAGCTTTCATTCCTTCCCTGTCTTGTTCCATATCGTTTGTTAATTCTGTAAGCCACCTTACGACTATAGCTCTGAACTGAGCCTCAGAAAGCTTTTCTATTTGTTCGTCTTTTAGGTCCTGCATCTCCTGCCTGGTGAGCTGTGTCACCAGGATTTCAATCGTTGTCTGCTTCATTCTGACAGATCTGCATTTAGCTTTGCTTCCTGGGCAGCCTATAGGGGACGGAGCCCCATGCACTTGTCGCTACCAGGCGACTGGCGGTGATTGGCGGCTTTTCTTTGCCGTAATGTGGCGCTTTGTGTGCGGGCAGGGGTCCAAGATGAATTCCTGCCGTTACTGTCCGCTGAGAGACCAGGATCCATCCCCCCGTCCTTTGGACCTCACCGTCCGAGGCAATGGGGGCGGGGGGCTGCCTTTCCCAGCGTTGGAATCGTGAGCTGCGGGGTCTCGCCCAGAGCCAGGATGGCTCCCTTGGTGTTTCTCGCAGTCCTGCCGCCATGCCTGCTGCTACCACAGACAGAACCGTGGTTTCTCGCCCCTCCTGCCCATCTGGACGAGCACCGCTGGTTTATAACTTCATACGTTGGGCTTCCATGTAGTTTTATTTCTAGAATTTCTGGTTATCTTTTGTTTTGAGGTAGTTATATTCCTTCTTAGTTCTAGAGGGAGACCGAGCATGTCAGTCTAAGCCTCCATCTTGGCCAGAAGTCATTTAATGTTCTTACTGTATAATAAACATTTCCTTTCAACAAACATATGATTTGAAATTATATTTTCTGTATAGGCTTGTATTTTAATTCCCTTAATGGAAATTTTGGTGATTGTTGGATAAACATTTTTAATTTTTATACAGTTCTATGAATGTCCATTGTTAGTGTCTCATTTATTGTTTTTTTAAACTGCACGGAAAATGACCAGCCTCCTTTGTCCACATTCCCTTGTTACAGAAGCCATTGGGACTATAACCAGCTCTGGTTCCAGGAGTTGAGTTCTGGTAGAAAATGTAGCCACAAATCTAGGAGGGACTTTGGAGCTGTGTAAGGGTAGGATGTTAACTTCTTTTGAGCCACATGACAGAAATATGTCTGATTTTCATGAACAGATTGTTACTAAAAATATAGGTGGAAGACTTTTTCACTGGGGAACCACAAAGAGGTACAAGGCATGAGACAGATTAAGTTTATATTTGTCTTTTCATTCTTAATGGAGTCTTTGGTGGGACAAATGCATATAATTTTAGCCAAGTCTAATTTATAAATATTTTTTTTATGGATTCAGTTTGGGCGGTTAATACAACTTCCCAGGAATTGGTCAGCCTCCATTCCCCATGTTGATTGGTTACCACAGGCATAGGGACTGGAACAGGGTCTGGTACCAGGAGTGGATGCTGCTGGAAAATTACCCACAAATCTGCCTTCACCAATGTTCTCCTTGCAGTGCCCAGTGCGGTCAGTACACTTTCCATGGTGGCAGCAGCCGTCTTCAGTACTCGGGGCTCCGCCTCACAGATAAGCATCTTCAGGGCATGTGAGGTTCTGCCTGAGGCAGTGCCCAGAGGATCACATATGTTTGGGACTGGCCTGCAGAGCGTCCCCGGGGGTGAGTAGGTGCAGTTTGTGCAACACCTGCCTGAGTGACAAGCGCTTCCAGGTGCAAAGCTGCAGGCACCTCAGCAGCGTGGGTTGTCATCACTGCTGGAAGGACCCGCAGTCACACTGCTCTCTGTCATCCCCCAGAGTTTCCACATTGAGCAAATGTCAGGCTTTTATCTGAATACTCGAGTCCACTCTGGTAGGTGCCGTGTTTCCCACCATAATTAACTGTATTTACTGCGTGCACCATGGAGCAGTTACTGAAGGCATCTGTCAGCACAGGTACCAGGACATGATGCAGGTGGCCCTGCTCTGGCCAACATGGCTCCTCATCATAATACAGAGAAAAACTTCTCCTGATTAATTGTCTGGCTGTAGTTGATAACAATAAATAATGTCTTGACAGATCACCCAGTATGACAAGATTTGTATATTTGCATAGACCATATAAGACTGGAGTAAACCGAAGTTCATGAAGCCCATTTCTAATCATAATTAAAGCTGAATGTGGCTGAAGAGGAGTGTAAATGTTGGTTACATTATTGACATAAAACAGACTCTCTGGCACCTCACAGCAACACACTAAACAGATCATACACCAAGATCAAGTGAAGTTTATCCAAGATATGCAAGAATGGTATAATATTCACAAATAAATATAATACACCACATAAACAACATGAAAGCCAAAAATCACATGATCATATCAATAGATGCTGGAAGAGCATTTGATAAGATACAGCACTAACTTATGATAAAAACACTGAGCATTATTTTAATCTCATGAATTATTCAAGTGAATATTAAAACAGATTAACATTATGCTCCACCATCACCCCAAGTCCAAGGAAAGACATGAAGTAGACTTATCCTTTCCAGACTGGAAAATCATAATTTCATATAAAATAACATTGATGTAAATTTTGATGTAAAAAGAATTACAACATAAAGGGCAGTCTTTCCCTTGAGCTGGCTGAGGCCCCTGGGCCTGCAGGTGGCAGTGCAGGTGCAGCCTCTGTCCCAGTCCAGCGCCAGGGAACAGGCCACGCTGGTTAGGACCTGCCGCCCAGAGTCCCGCCCAGCCCTGCAGCTGAGTCAGGTGTTAGGCCCCATGTGTTCTTCCTTTAGTCTCACTTCCCCAGGGCAGGCAGCCCCTTCCCACAGGTGAACCGCTTAGAAGGCTTCCAGGTTCCTAGACCAATGGGGCACTGGGACCCTGGAGCCACCTCCTTCCAGAGAGACACAGGCCCTGACTCCGTGGCAGCAGGTGTTCTGAGACGTGTGTGGGTGATGGGGCCTGCTTCCTGGTGAGAGAGGGTCAGTTTGGAACCTGCCATCCCTGCATTCACCTGCGACCCTGGAGGGGGTGATCTGGAGGCTGCTGTCCCGGGAAGGGGACTGGGAGCTCATGAAGGCCAAGGTGACAGATGGGGGGAACCACAGTGCAGAGTAGGTGTATCTTTTATTAAACCACTAAACAGGGCTGAAATGCATGATGGGATTTAACAGCCTCATAAATACTTAAAAGCAGGTTTGCTTCCCTGAGTCTCGCACACCCTCCACACACAGCAAGTCCCTCTGCTGTCCCCATGATGTAATCATGCACGGTGAGGCCTGGGCACATCTCACAGACTGAGGACATCCATGGAGCAGACGTGAGATTTGCACAGGAGACAAATGTCTCAGGAGACTCTCCCTTTGTTGACTAGAAGCTGAGAGTGGGAGTAGGTGCAGCCATGTGGGGTGGAAGTGGCATCTGTGACAGGGGTTGCTCAACTGTCCTGCAGGTGCTGGGAACACCCAGATTCCATTTCCCTGGGGACACCCATGGGTCACCCCCCTTCTGAGGTTCTTGGCCAAAAGCAAGCTTCTCAGAATGATCATCCATACCAGCCCCCTGCCTGCAGTCCTGACGCCATTGCAACCCTGTAAGTCAGGAGGCACCACCTCTCCTGGGAAACACGTGCACACCTCTCATCAGTACTGGTGTGACATTTGCAGGTAAAACACACATTAACTAACATTCGCCGTGCTAATCAACTTTAAACAGACACAGTGATGTTAAGTACATATGACCTCACCACCATTCAAATCTAGAAATTCTCTCTTCCCCAGACTGACTCTGTGCCCATTGAGTAAGAACTCCCCACTTCCTGCTCCCACCCCAGACACCCACTCTGTGCTGTCTCCATGCCCTGACTGCTCCATCTCTCAAAGGGGTGGAAGCACAGCCTCTGAGATTCTAGAGTGATGCGTTCCCCTGGGCCTTGTGTCTCCAAGGCTCCTCTGTGTTCTCGCATCTGTCCCCTTTCTCTTCTTTTTAAGGGGAACGATATTTGTGTGAGGACAGAGCACAACCTGTTGTCGGGTTTCCCATTTTACTTCTCTCATTACCACAGGAATGCAGTTGCCCGTCCATAGGTGTTTTTGCTGTTTTCCTGATCAGGAAGGAGGGGGCTTGGCCCAGAGAAGGTGGACAACAGACTCAGGTGAAAGAAGTCAACACATGATCACATGACACTGACAGGAAGCACCTGTGAGCAGAGGCTGTGCTGAGGTAGGACACACAGTAACAGTTTCCATAGTGTGTCTGTCGTCCTCTGTCACAGGCTCCCATCTGTCCTGGAAGCAGCAGGGTGAGGAGAAAGGGGAGGTGGAGACACAGCCTGTGTGACAGGGAAAGGGCTGATGGGGCCCTGGGTCTCACAGGAACCTGGTCCACCTACGGGTCACACCTGTCTCATCCTGGAGTTCCTGGGACAGGGACTCACACCCCAGCCCTGCTCTGTGGCTCTGAGGAAATAAGAGATCGTGACAGAAAGGAGGGTCAGGGGAATCGAGGAGTGGGGGTGACATGAAGGTCACAGAGGGTTCTCATGGTTAATTCCAGTCAAAGGACGCAGGAGGAGCCCGTGTGCCATGGGTGCTGGAGGCTGTGCCGAAGCTCATGTGAACGCTCCAGTTCCAAGGCCATCAGACAGGAGGGTCACATTGGTCCCCTGCAGGCCTTCATCAGTCGACAGGGTCCCCCACATAAGGACAGTGATCTGCCTCATTCATTCCACTGATTTTAAACACCTTCACAGACACCCTCAGATAACGTGGTACACCCATCACCTATCAAGTGGACCCCTAAATTAACTGTCACATGACCCACATATCCACCTCTCAACACTCAGATGTCCTTCACCCCACATCATCCTCAATGGTATCGTCATGTTCCACCACTAGGAGATTTACCTGCTGAATGAGGAATCAGGGGAAATGGCTGATGAAGCTCATGGGGAGACCTCAGCATGTGTGTAAACAGCAAAGGCTGCAGTAAACGCAAAGGTAGTACCTGGGTTCACAGCTTACACCTCACAGACCAAATGTGACCACGTACATATGAGAACAGCCCCATGCAGGACATTAAACTCAGGACTCTCAGATCCCCCAGAAGCTGCATCCTTGGAGCAGGCAGCTGACCCACAACCATTAATACAATGAGAAGAATCTCAGACAGCGGAAACTGCAACTCAAGATGTCCCAAGAGACCCTGTCTAATCTGTGGTCTGTTCTCATCTGCTTGCTCATAACCCTGGATGCTGTGCACCCCAATGCATGGCTATCTCCCTCTCCCTTATTATTGCAATTATTCGATGGACTCAGCAGTCTGAAGCTGGGCTTCACTTCCGAACATCTCAGAGCTTTCGAACCTCACCCTCCTGTGTCCACGTCTGCCTCAGCTGGACACACTGATGAGAAAGCCTGGGTGATCGCTCCTTTAACCCTCGTGGGACAGTCAGTCCACCCAAGTCCGTGCCCAACACGAGAACCCTCACCGTCCCTCACCCTCTGACACCAACAAGCCCTGAGACAGGCTCCTGGCCCAGCTCTTGGAAGCCACTTCATTCGTGCTGGAGAGGATGGCCCCACCCTCCTGAGACCTTGACTATGTCAGAACTGAGCTCCACCTGATACCGTGGTGTGTGGGAATCATCAGACTCAACATCTGAAGTTCCTTTGGGTGGGAGCCTCTGTGGGTTTGCACAGAGGCCTCAGTGTCTGGTGCTCTGTGCAGGGCACTGGGACAATGCCCACCACCACTGTTCTTTTATTCCACCAGGTTTAACCTCTGCTCTGATACCTGATGGGAGGTGAGCCCTGGGAGCTGCCATTTGTTGCTGGGGTGATGTCTGTTCTGTTGCTGCCTTGACCCTCTTGTAGGAGCAGATGCAGGAGCAAATGTCAGATGAAGAAATGCCAGACTAACACAGGAGCTGAGGGCTTGACCTCCACCTGCACCGCTCCTGCAGTGATGCTCTGATAACTGGGATCAGGGTGCCCCCTGGTGTCCATGTGCCCCCTGCAGCCCAGCCACCTGTCTCCCACAGGAAGGTTTGTGTCTGGGCTCAGGCTGACTCCCCCTCACTGTGTCTCTCGCGCAGTAATACACGGCCGTGTCCTCGGTGGTCACGGAGCTCAGCTGCAGGGAGAACTGGTTCTTGGATGTGTCTCTGGAGATGGAGGTGCGGCTCTTGAGGATGGGCTACAGTGTGTGTTTCCATAGTTACCTATGCGTGTCCCTTCCCTGCGGGCTGGAATATCCAGGTCCAACGGTAACCACTGGTGATGGAGTAACCAGAGACAGCGCAGGTGAGGGAGAGGGTCTGCGAGGGCTTCACCAGTCCTGGGCCCGACTCCTGCAGCTGCACCTGGGGCAGGACACCTGGGACAGGACACCTGGGACAAAGGGCATCGGTTCCTGTCAGTCACATGCAGCCAGGACCATCCCATTGACCTGTGTCTGACATCTGAGACACTCACCCTGGGG
This sequence comes from Furipterus horrens, assembly GCF_987537825.1. NCBI lineage: Eukaryota > Metazoa > Chordata > Mammalia > Chiroptera > Furipteridae > Furipterus > Furipterus horrens. The sequence continues at coordinate 25,588,816 of NW_028327185.1, forward strand.
GGCTGTCACCAGGCACAGGAGGAGACCCAGCAGTGTCATCTTCTTCCAGAGCACAGCTCTGTCTTCCCCAGAGACCTCAGCCCCATGTGAGGAGAGAGCTGGGAGCCCCCACAGCCCAGGGGAGAATATACCCTGGAGCAGGGAGAGAGATGTGCAGTGTTTTTCTTATAAATGAAGAGGGACTTAGTTCAGACACCTTGGTCATTATGGGACCTCTGTGAACTCACTCACGATGTAAATCAGAGATACGGGATGATCAGCTTTATGAGATACCTAAGAATTAGATCAAAGGATGACCTCATATTTCTTAGCATAAGAAGAAATGGTGGTCACCCTGGCTGTTGTGGCTTAGAGCCAGCCATTAACCAAAAGGCCCCTGGTTTGATTCCTGGGCAGGTCATAAGCCAGGGTTGGATGTTAGGTGACCGGTTTGTGGTGTGTGAGAAGCTACCAGTTCATGTATGTCTTGCACATTCCTATTTCTCTCCCTCTATTTTTCCCTCCTGTACCTTCTTTCTAAAGCTAAATAAATAAAATATTTAAGAAAGAAGAAATTATAATCAGATGAGCCGGGGATGCTTTAAAATGCTCATGCATCATCGAAATAGATTTAAAAGAGATTACAGTTGTTCAGACAGTTTCTATAACAACACCTAAAGATAGCTACGATGACCAAATTGTTTTCTTTGTAATTTTACATGCACTCAATGTCCTCCTTGGTGTAAAAAAAATAATAAAAAAATAAAACAAGCTGATTTCAACATCACATTTTTATTATTTATGACATTATTTCATTATTTTTATCTGAGTAACTTCACTTCAAGCACAGACTTGAGAGAGTCATGATTTTTTTATTTTTGGAAGATTTTCATTGTGGCTCCATGTGCGACTGCACACCCAGGGCACACCCAGGGCACGTTGCGGATCCCTAGACTAGTGATGCCTGTCTACACCCGAGACTCTTCCATGTGTTGAAATGATTATGACAGTGGAGTAACTGACCATTTTTTAAAATCTCATATTGGCTGTGATAGTGGGGTTCAGAGAGAGGGAAATAAGGAGAATTCTTTTCATAGAAGTGCTCACAGAAAAGGGAACTTCAACCGTGTTAAGAATCCCTCACTCCCAGTCTCTGTCAGTCCTGTTTCTGGGGATGGTCACTGTGGTCAGAGGGTGCTGTGTTCTCCCACAGGACATATAACCTTCTTAATGCATAATGCACTCTTTATCAGACATATGGTTTGGAAATATACTCTGTCTAGATGTGTTTTAATCCCTTAATAGAAGTTTTCTGGGTTTGGTGAATCATTAGTTTTAAATTTAATATTGGTCAATTCATCACTATTTTAATGGGTTCTTTATTCCACGCTTTTACAAAATTGCCACAAAAAATGGCCAGCTACCATGGTCCATGTTCATTGGTTACAGCAGCCATACGGAAGTAGGTCGATGCTGGAAAATGTACCCACAAATCTGGGAGCGACTGTGGACGTGGTTAAGGGGAGGATGCTGGACTTACTTTGAGTCAGATGACAGAAACATATCTGATGTTAATGAACAGAATATTACTAGAAATTTGTGTTTAAGACCTCCAGAAAGTACAGGGCACCTAACTATTTATGGACAGGAGAGTATCTGACTTCCTGGCCTTCAAAGAGACAAAGCAGACTGAGAGGTGAGAAGAATCTTTTCTTTCACTGGGACTCAGACACACTCAGAACTTAGAGATTAAATTAGTTGATGAAAAGGCTGAGTGTTTCCAACAACCAGATGAGACCATTTTCAGAGGGTCTCTCTGTATAGACAGTAATGAAAAAACTTAAAGAAGATAATAGAGTAGAATAAGTACTGAAATAAATGTGGGTTATAATAAATATGATCAGTGAGTTTGGCTGTGGTTGTTTGAACTATGCTTGGTACCTGTAAATTCTATATGGGAAGGGGCTTTTCCATGTTTGGTCAATTTAGAAATCTTGGGATCCAAAGATCCTCTAGGGTAACCTGAGTGGGTCCTAATATGATAAGTGTCTATATTAGAAGGAGGCAAGGAAGCAGAGACTGCAAGGGAAGAAGAAAGTGACATGACCAATGATGTCATGTGACCTGATCCTGGCTGTAGAGAAGGAGAGAGGTCATGGGACAAGGAATGCAGTTCTAGCATCTGGGAAAGACAAGGAAGCAGATTCCCTGTCAGAGTTTGTTCAGGCTGCTATAACAGTGTGCCAGGGACTGGGAAGCTGATAAACAACAAACATTTATGTCACACAGACCAGGAGACTGGAAGTCCACAGTCTATGTTCCAGCATAATGGAATGTTACTTTATGCTACTCTGACTGACCATGAAATTGAACTACAATCAGATGTCCTATTTAACTGATTAAAATAAGAACTTAATGCACTGACAGTTCCTTTGTAAGTGTATTACAAATGGGAACATTTCCAGGCCTGCTTGTACAAGAACAACCATGACCTTGATTTTACATGATGCAGATCCCCCAGCTGCAGGAATGTGGCTGCCATGGACCAGCTGCAGGATGCTGACATTCAAGATCCACATCAGGACCAGTGAGGACACAGCCTGCACATCCACAGCCTCTCCCCCTGATCCCCTTGTTCTCCTTGTCCCTCTCCCTCCTCATAAACCCCACATCCTGCAGTGAGAGGGTAAGAAGGGGTTTGAGACAAGACCTGCCTTTGGTTACCGTTTTTGTCAAAACTGATAAGGCAAAGTGGACCCGTGCTAAGGCCCAGATGGTCCGAGCTGAGGTCTCAGCTTCTTGGGACAGGCTGTCCCCATGGTAGGGATTGTAGGAATTTCCCTGTGACTGCCAAGGGTTCTTTATCTCGGCAAACCTTCTCGCTCTCCCTGTAAAGGCATCAGCTGCCTTTAAGTGCTTTGCTGATGAAAAGAAATAGGACTCTGGAGAATTGAAGGACTCCGGACTGGGTAAGTCCCTCGTGTGCATGACCATGAGCCCCCAGCCCCTTGGTTTGTGTTCTTCAAACCATCCGGGATTCACTGGAATCTATGGGTGCGACATGGCTGTAGGCACAGCTCAGGGACTAAGGAAAACCCAGGTCTTCAGTGTGGGATTTGGAGTTCTGGTTATGGGTGTCTGGGCTTTGAGTATTGGTTTTCTTTAAAAGCTCTCATCTCTTCTGTTTGGGGCTCTGTGAGAGCTGTGACCTGTCCAAAGTGGAACTTTGGCCTGAGCAGTTCTCTGCTTGCTTTCTTATGTTTAAGGACTTGGCTTGGTCTTTGCTGCTTTGTTCTCCCACATAATTTTCTCTTCTTCTCATCTGGGTGTTGTGCCATTTAAAACTTGTGAAGGTAAGGGAGAGGCAGAGAAGGGGGATAAGTAAGGATGGGTTTAGTCAAAGGACGTGTATGAACGACTCACGGACATGGACAACGGGGAGGGATATGATTGTGGGAGAAGGAGTGGGCTGGGTGGGGTGAAGCAATGTGGGAAAATAGGACAAGTGTAATTGAAAAAAATTCTATATAGAAAAACAATAAAACTTGTGAAGGTGTTTGTGCTAATGTCCCAGGATTTATTTTGAGAGCACTCATTTGTTTTAGGTCTTCCTTTGTTTTAGATTTTGTTGTTGTTGTTTCTGTTTGGAAATGGGAAGCTAGGTCTGGACCCATTATTAGTTCACATGTTAGCTGACCGGTCAACTTCCAGCTCTAAGTCAATGACTAATAAGAATTGTTTTGCCAAAGTTCTGATAAATAGAATAAGATCTCTTTTGTGCAAGCTTTCATGTTGTTAAATCATAAGGATTCTACTCAGAAAGAATTTACATTGATTTGTCAGATGAGGAAGGGACTCATGACCCCCCCCAGACTATATGTTCAGAAAGAAGGAAAATGAGAAGGTAAGTCTTCAAAAAGTCTTAATAATCCTCATGGAGAATTAGCTTCTGTGATGGTCCTGGGAACAAGGGGAAAATTAATGCCACAACCAAATACTGAGTAGGTGCAGAAGTAGCAGGGACGACTGCCTCATTTCAATGTGAAGAGAAGAAATGGCACTTTTTAAGTCAAGACACTCTCCGCCCAGGCCTGATATCTCCCCCGACTCTCCTCCAGCCTCATTACAGTTGTCAAGGGCAAATGAAAATAAGAAAGTTTTGTTCTTCACTACTATTATTAATCATACTGTTTATATATATGATAATAAAATAACTCAACAGCAGCAACAACGGCCATCTGCCTTCACCTGTAACAAGTGTGGCAGGGATTGTCACTCCCGAGTCGGACTGCACAGCCATTCTCGGCGGTGCAGATAGACTCTCGGGAAGCTACGCCATCGTCTCTCGAGACGGACGGCTGCCGACGACGATGACGACGAATAAAATAACTATAAAATATGTTATTTTTCAGTATCATGTAGTCTGGAAAAATAATTGATATTAAGAAATTCATGTTATTTATCTCTATTACAGAATTTGTCAAGAAAATGGATTTGGTAATCATTGACTTTAAAATTTGTCATTTCTTAAAATCGAATAAATAGATGTATCTAATATGAAAACAATTGACATAGTTTTACAAAGTCTTTGGTAATGTGGAACTTTGGAGTTTTGATAGGTTAAATGGTAGAAATTATTATATAGCTTGATAATTTGATGTCACAGGACACTAAAATATTAATTGACCTAAGTGTTCCTGCTTTGGCCTCTTAATGAAGAGAAGCTAGAAAGTGGATATAAATCTGTTAGAGAATATATTTTGTACTTTATTTGAAATATGTTTTTTGAAAAATATATATGTGTTTTCCAATGGAAACAAAATTATTTCTTAAAGTGGTGTAATGTTCATAAAAGTATTAATCTAAAGAATGTTAACCCTTAATTTTAGTTGTCACTAAAAGTCATGGTTTCTAAGAATCAAGAATTCTCATTAAGGTGGGAAGATATTGTGGGAGACCAGTATGTGTGGTACACAGGGCTGGAGCCGCTGTGTGAAGCTGGGACTGAAACATGGGCCCATAAGCCTTAACTGGCTGGGAAATGTGCCCCACATACCATACTGCTGGTCCCACGCTCCAGGGGGTTTTAGAAGTAGAACAGGAGTCCAATGTACTCTTTGAAGCTGATGAAGCCTGCTCTGCTCTGTGTAGCCCTAAATTCTCATCAGTAGAGTGTGGAAACAAAATGTTTAAGTAAAAAGAGATGTCTAGAATTCTATGGTATGCCTTCCCACCTCACTGTCTTGTTACAGAAACTGGGGTGTCCAAAAATCTCCAGAGTTTCCGGCTGGGGGATGGGGAGAAGGAAGCAGCTTTTAGAATGCCTCCACATGCCTGAGGCTGGTGGCTAGTGTCTTTCTTATGCAAAATGGCTTTAATGCATCCAAAGCCTCAGGTAGATGGGAGGAGCCTTGGACCAGGGGACGGTATGGAAAAAGCACACAGAGCCTGCGTGAGGTTCTGTGAATGGTGAGAACTGTTTGCAATGCCCACTGCGTCAGAGGACGCAGTCAGGGATATATAAGCAGCTGCGGACATTTTAGCTCTCGCTCTCTCGCTCTCTCGCCCCCTCCATGTGGCTTGGAGAAGGGGTCTCCAGGCTGCTTTAAGAGGCTCTCGCCATGCGGTTTTGAGAAGGAGAGGAGATCCGCGTGGTTTGCAGGAAGAAGGTAGTTTGCAAGGAGGCTGAGAATCCAGGCGGTTCTGCATTGAGAGCTGGAGGGCACCACAGCACAGAAAGGACCTCCCCAATCAGAAGAGTGATTGACAGCTGCTGGTGAAGCTGAACTGTGTTTGGAAAGTAGGGAAACGGTTTCTCTGACTTTCCTAAAACTAGCCTGGTTTGGTAGGGGGGAGGCAAGGATATGTGTTTGTGGGTGTTTTAAAGAACATAAGACTTAACAACAGAAATCCGCAAATAACTAAATCTATATAAGTGTTAAATAAACAATTCTTTTTCTTTTCACTAAACTCTGGTATTGAGAGTTATAATTTTGGCAGCGGGCAGTCGGGCCCCTAACTAAAGAGCCCGTGGGGTTGTTTTCAATTGGAGCAGCCCAGCGGTTCTGTAATAGTCTTGCTACCTGTCTCCCTGTGCTGACTTATGCTTCCCTTTGTCGTTACTCCCAACCATTTGGGGGAGGTCTGCATGCTTACCCCGTGCATTTCTGCACGTAGCAAACTCAATAAAAACCCTGACAGAGAAAAGAGTGATCAGTGATCTCCTCTGAGAGACACTCACCCTTCTCTCTCCTCAGACAGTTAGTCTCTGAGTCAGTTCTGTCATCTGCACTGAGGGATCTGCAGGATCAGAAACCCTCGCAAGTGGAGCTGAAGAGGGACCAGGGAGAAGGACTCGCGGGTGTGCTGCTGGCTGCGAGCCAAGCGTGAGGACTGCACGTCTAGACGGAGGAGGGCATTGCCCACATCCGTCCCGAATGGAGGGACGGTGGCACCATTTTCATTGGTAAGGCCGCAGGCTTGCCTAGTTAAGAGGAAGGGACTTCTCAGCTTGCAGCATTCTTTTCCACCCCGGGTAACTTTTAGCAACTCAGTTTGCTTCTGAATACTTCTTGCCAAAGCAGCAAGGAGGGGCAATGTTAACTTTCCCAGGTAAAGGTCTTGATCTCTCTCGGAGAAACTGCCGCACTTTGCAGGCATGGGCCAGTATAGTTCTCCAGAGGAAAAAAGTAAGATCCTAGCCTGCAACAAGAAGCCCTGGCTTTTCCAGGAGCTAGTCTATTCACTAATTTTTCTCTTTCAAATTACCTGGCTCAAAAGCCTTCTTCTCTTTTCTCTGACCGCTCCTTTTACGAATCTACCACCCCCATCACTATCTGCTTTATAAATTAATCGCTATGTTTGTTTTCCAGCCAAGCAGCCACCTAACCACCCAACAGGAAGTGACGCTATTCATTGCCTGCCTGTCCCAAGCCTATACAGAAAAACTGTAAAAAAGTGTTTCCTGTATTTGCCTAAAAACTAAGGTTCTGTTTAGTAAAATAATATTCTTGTATATTACTCACATACTTAACTAATATTCAGAAATTCATGTCTCTCAATGTTAAGAATTGAATTTTTGTCAGCCTGTATTAATGTTATACACCTCTTATTATCACTTTAAATAAAGAGTCAAATATCATTTCATAATATATATATACCTTAGTTACAAAATTTCCAAAATTTAAAATTTAAAAGACTTTCTTATAGCTTTGGGATATTTCAAAGTATCTCAGAATTTATTATTTTCTTCCTACCAAAAAGAAGAAAACTCTAGACCAATCAGGCTTAATACATTTTGAAATATTTGGAAAGCTTTGTCAAATAAAATTTTACAAGAATTTCCAAAAGTCTACAAAATTCTAATTCTTTATAATTCTAATAATTATTTTAAAATGTTATATTGCAGAATTGCATATATTGCAAAGCATCTAAGCATGTAAGTTGTAAATAGTCTGTGTAAATTTGAAGAGGTGAAAAAAAGGAGAAAGGAAGGAATTAAAAATGTTAAAAAGACACATGTCATGTCCATGTGTGGCATGGAGAAGAAAAACATTGAAAGTGAAAAATAATAAAAAGTAAGCATATACGTCTTTAAAACAGTAACTAAATTCTAAACCTAGGAGGAACAAGAGGGTAATTAACCTGCTATTCATACCCAAACAGTAAACAGCAGGGTGCCTGCCTCACCAACAGAAAGAAAAAAAGGTGACAAGTTTAAACTCCAGCCGCTTTTCAGCTGCAGCCTGTCATCTCAGCCGCCTCTCTCCAGCCCCTGCCCTGAGAGAGCAGGACAGGAGTGGGGGAGGCCACTCTAGGGTGGAAACTCTTAAAAGTTACCTTTGTAACAGAACCTGGCTAAATATTTATAAAAAATTGCAGAAGGTAAAGGAATGGTCCAGATAGAACAATTTAAAACTCCCTAGAAAAGCTCAGAAAGTGTACAGTAGAAGAGAGGAAGAAAAGCAAAATCTTAAAAAGCTGCAGGATATCTCTGCAAATGTAGAAACTTTTAGTACCAGATACTGAGTTTGAGTATAATCTTTCCCAGTGTGAAAAAAAACAAGTATTGAAAGCAAGTTATGGGTAAATCTACAGAAGTAAAGGATATTTAGAAAGTTTGTAAATGTTGCAAAAGGCCTGTGAAAAGTTCTAATAATAAGAAGGGAACAGTTATGGAAGTTTTAAACCTGGGAAAAGGAAACCTCAGCTGCTTGTGTTCTAATTTCGTAGAAGTGAATTTTGGTCTGTTCTGTTGTGGAATTCTCTGTATCTGTTTTTGACCAATAAAACCTAGGAAACGTCATCTGTAAACCAGTCGGGGAGTATGCCTTTTACCACTGAGAACCCAGGAAGGGTGGTTCAGGGCTAATGAGCATCCAGCCTGGGCGAGGGAGTATGTCTGCCGAGGGCATGTCTCTGAAAGGCCAGTGGGTATACCAGTGAGAGAGGGCCTAGCTTTCTGTGTTTTGGGGTTATCGCTCTGTTTACTTTCTGAAAGGAAAAATTGAAGTTTCCCAGGGAAAATTAAAACTTCACATAAAAGAAAGGGAACAAGGAAAAGTGTTGATAGGGAAAATAATTGCCATGTTCGTTTGTGTAATGGTACTTGTGTATTTGCATCAGAAAAAGGCATAAGCACCATGTTCCGTTTCTGTAACTGTGCCTGTACATTTGCATCAGGAAAAGGCATAATTGCCATGTTTCATTCCTGTATCTGTACTTGTATTTGTGTAACAGAACCCATGGGCTGCCCCGATTCAAACAGAACCCACAGGCTGTTCAGTTATTAGGGGCCACCAGAAGCATAACTCTCAATACCGGAGTTTGGTGAAAAGAAAAAGAATTGTTTATTTAATAGTTATATAGATTTAGATTATTTGCGGATTTCTGCCATGTCTTATATTCTTTAAATCACCCACAAACACATAGTTCTGCCTCCTCTTACCAAACCAGGCTAGTTTTAGGAAAGTCAGAGATACAGTCTTCCTACTTTCCAGACACAGTTCAGCTTTACTGGCAGCTCCCAGTCATTCGATCCTGATTGGGGAGGATTTTCCTGTCTGTGGTGCCCTCCAGCTTTTAATGCAGAACCGCCTGGAGTTCCCAGTCTCCTTGTAAACCACATGGATTACTCCCTTTCCTTTCAAAACCACATGGTGTTCTCTTCTCCTCAAAGCTGCATGGTGTTTTCCCCTGAAATATCTGCTGCTTAGTTTTAAATCCCTGACTGCATCCTGTGACGCAGTGGGCGTGGTAACCAGTTCTGACCATTCACAGAGCCTTACACAGGCTCTGTGGGCTCTTTCCACACTCGTCGTCGTCGGCAGCCGTCCGTCTCGAGAGACGATGGCGTAGCTTCTTGAGAGTCTATCTGCACCGCCGAGAATGGCTGTGCAGTCCGACTCGGGAGTGACAATCCCTGCCGCACTTGGTACAGGTGAAGGCAGATGGCCGTTGTTGCTGCTGCTGACGCTGCTTCCGCCTCGATCTTTTCTGGACCGCCTCCCCGTTGCGCGCAGCCTCCACGCGTGACGTACCTTGCCTGACCGCGAGCCTCCAGGCTGGGCGGTCGTCTGCTTGAACTTCCCATGTGTTGAGATTGATGGAGCATTGTGTCATGTCCTTTTTGCAGATGTCTTTGAACCGCAGTTTTGGGCGCCCTGTCATCCTCTTGCCTTCTGCTAGCTCGCCGTAGAGGAGGTCTTTGGGGATACGGCCTGCATCCATTCTTTTGACATGGCCGAGCCACCTGAGGCGTCTCTCGCTAAGAACTGCATGCAAACTGCTCATATTGGCTCGCTTCAGCACCTCGGTGTTGGGGACCTTATCCTGCCAGGCGACATGCAGGACGCGTCGCAGGCACCTCATGTGGAAGCTGTTGAGTTTCCTTTCGTGCCTTGCGTAGGTGGTCCACGTCTCGCTGCCATAGAGGAGAGTGCTGAGTACGCAGGCTTGGTAGATGCGCAGTCTGGTTTTCTCAGTGAGGCTGGAATTGTTCCACGCTCGCCGGTTCAGTCTGGCCATAACTGTGGCTGCCCTGGCGATTCTCCGGTTGACCTCCAAGTCGACTGACAGAGAGCTCGAGATGGTGGACCCGAGGTAAGTGAAGTCGTTGACAACCTCCAGGGTGTATCCGTCGATGGTGATGCATGGGGGAGTCCCCATGCCTTGAGCCATAACATTCGTCTTCGTCAGGCTGATGGCTAGTCCGAACTCCTTGCATGCGTGGGAAAGGCAAGTGACTAGCTGCTGGAGTCCCTCTTCGGAGTGTGATGTCAAAGCTGCGTCGTCGGCGAAGAGCATCTCACGGATGAGCACCTCTTTGACTTTGGTCTTGGCTCGTAGACGGGCCAGGTTGTAGAGCTTGCCATCGGATCTGGTGTGAATGAAGACACCCTCGCTGCAGTCCTTAAAGGCGTATTGGAGGAGCATGGAGAAGAAGATTCCGAACAGCGTAGGCGTGAGGACGCAGCCCTGCTTTACTCCGCTGCTGACTGGGAAGGCCTCAGAGGTTGTGCCGTTGTAGGACACCGTGCTGTGCATGTTGTCGTGAAAGGACATGACCACAGCAAGCAGATGTGGTGGACAGCCAATCTTCCGTAGCAAGCTGAAGAGACCGCTTCGACTGACCAGATCAAATGCCTTCGTGAGGTCGATAAAGGCGAGGTAGAGTGGTTTATGCTGCTCGTGACACTTCTCCTGCAGCTGGCGTAGGGAGAAGATCATGTCCACTGTTGATCGGCCAGCTCTGAAGCCACACTGGGACTCTGGGTAGACGCGGGAAGCAAGGGTCTGCAGGCGGGCAAGAGCGACCCGGGCGAATACTTTGCCGACGACGCTGAGGAGAGAGATGCCCCGGTAGTTGTTGCAGTCGCTGCGGTCTCCTTTGTTCTTGTACATGGTGATAATGTTGGCGTCTCTCATATCCTGGGGGATGTAACCCTCCTTCCAGCAGAGACAGAGTAGATGGTGGAGCGGCTGTAGCAGGACTGGTTTCCCGCTCTTTAGGATTTCTGGAGGGATTCCGTCGCTTCCTGGTGCTTTCCCGCAAGCGAGGTGGTCGATGGCTTTGCCGAGCTCTGCCGCAGTAGGTGGGGTGTCTAGCTCCTCCATGACTGGTAGGTCTGGGATGGCGTTAAGAGCAGTGTCTGTTACAGTGTTCTTTGTTGCGTACAGCTCGAGGTAGTGCTCGGTCCACCGCCGCATTTGCTGTTCCTGGTCAGTGATGACCTCACCTGTCTTGGACTTAAGGGGGGCGATCTTGGAGGGGATTGGGCCTGTTGCCTTCTTGATACCCTCATACATTCCTCGTGCGTTGCCTATATCGGCGGCTTCCTGAATGCTTCTGCACAGGTTTAGCCAATAGGTGTTGGCACAGTGGCGGGCGGTCTTCTGGACTTTGTTCCTGGCAGCCCGTAGAGCTTGAAGTGTACTGGGAGTGGGTGTGACCTTGTAAGCCAGTAGGGCCTTCCTCTTAGCCTCGACCACGGGTTCCATTTCTTCCCAGTGAGCCTCGTACCAGTCAGCGTTCTTCCGCTCTTTCTTCCCGTAAGCAATAATGGCGGAGTTGTATATGGCGTCGCGGAGACGTGGCCAATTGGATTCGATAATGTCATCTGCCGCCACTCCCTCGCCGAGTGCATCTTCCATCTTGTTGATGAATTGCTGGGTCTTAACTGGGTTGCTGGCACAACTGGTGTTGATGCGTGGGCGACCCTTCATCTTGGAGTGGTGCAACCTCTTCGGCATTATGCGCACCTTGCTTACCACGAGGGCATGGTCCGTGTCGCAGTCTGCACTGTGGTAGCTGCGGGTGAGGAGGGTGCTGCCAATATCCGTTCTTCTGGTGATGACGAGGTCAAGCTGGTGCCAATGGTGGGAGCGGGGGTGCCTCCATGACACCTGGTGGATCTCTTTGCACTTGAAGAATGTGTTTGTCACGCACAGGCCGTGGTGACACAAAAGCTCAAGCAGTCGCTGACCATTCTCATTGATCTTTCCTCTCCCAAAGTTTCCAAGGCAGGTGGGCCAGGCCATGTGGTCGGTTCCTACTCTTCCATGGTCAAAATCCCTCCCATCATCTTGGGGCCTTGGAAGAACCAAAGCCCTTTGCATAACAAAGACACTAGCCACTAGCCATAGGCAAGTGAAGGCATCTCAAAAGCTGTTTCTTTTCCCCATCCCCCAACCCGCAGGCGCTGGGGAATTTTGGAGACCGCCATTCTGTAATTTTGCATCAGAAAGACTTGAACAGTTTGCCCAACAACAATTTTCCAATGAACAGTTTGTCCTCAAACGATCTGTCAATGAGCACTGATTCCAACGCTCATTGGCAAAATGTCATAAAAACCTGTAAAATGCACTGCTTGGGGCTCAGACCTTTGGAGTCTACTTCTCCGGTTGTGCATGTGTGAATAAAAGTTTGTTCCCCCACCTCTCTGAGTGCCGCTTGAGTTTCTCACCATCGGTAAGTTGCTGCAACCTTTGGTGCATTGGTCCGGAAACTCAACCACACTGGTCCCTTGCGCCACCAGTTTGGGGCAGTGGCCATGAGGGAGGGAGAAAGCCTCCCTCCTCGCTGCAGCTTTGGGGAATGCAGACCCTAGCAGGAGGAAAGGCCCTCCCTGAAAAGGTCCTGCCAAGGGGCGCAAGGTGGCACTCAGCGCAGATCAGTGTGCTTATTGCCAAGAGACCAGCCACTGGAAGAATGAGTGTCTGTGAGGAAATGGAAAGGAGAGGATAGCTCCAAGAAATACCAGCCAGAACCTTGCACTGCCATCCTGGGGCTAGCAGATTAGGACAGA